>NC_134358.1:471649509-471997009 GCF_048569485.1 Anomaloglossus baeobatrachus | reverse complement strand
GTAGGTGTCATGGAAGCAATGCAGAGGTTCTCTCCTTTAAGGCCATTGAAGCCATTCCACCGCCAGTTAGATGATTGGACGACTGCGACAAAAATATTGTCCAAAGGGAGACACGCTGGATTTTTTGGTTGCAGTCAATGTGTACCGGTAGTCTGAATGAACAGCTTAGGTATGTTAGCTTCATTTAAATTTAATTTTAATGGGTATCCTATGAAGTTTAGCAAGCACTCTGTATATATATGCCTCAAAACTACTGGAACAGCATGTCCATCTTGAATTGTCCTCTTACCGCTCCTCCTGCTCCCTCTTTGACCAGCTACAATCTGGCTTTCGACCACATCACTCTACTGAAACTGCCCTAACCAAAGTCATTAATGACCTACTAACCGCCAAAGCGAAGCGACGCTACTCTGACCTCCTCCTCCTGGACCTGTCCGCAGTCTCCCATTCTCACACCACTTTCTCATCACACTCCCTATCTGTCGGTGTCCACCAAGGCTCAGTTCTTGGACCCCTGCTGTTCTCCATCAACACCTTCGGCCTGGGACAGCTAATAGAGTCCGACAGCTTTCAGTATCATCTCTATGCCGATGACACACAGATCTACCTCTCTGGACCTGACATTACCTCTCTACTAACCAAAATTCCACAATGTCTGTCTGCTATTTCATCCTACTTCTCTGCGCTATTCCTAAAGCTTAACATGGACAAAACAGAGTTCAGTGTCTTTCCTCCTCCTCACTCATCTCCTCCAACAAGCCTTTCCATCAAACCTGATGGTTGCTCACTCTCCCCAGTCTCACAAGCTCGTTGTCTTGGAGTAACCCTTGACTCTGCTCTAACCTTCAAGCCACACATCCAAGCCCTCTTCACCTCATACAGACTACAACTCAAAAATATCTCCCGGATCTGTGCTTTCCTCAACCAAGAATCAGCAAAAACATTAGTGCATGCCCTCATCATCTCCCGCCTCGACTACTGCAACCTCCTGCTCTCTGGCCTCCCTTCCAACACTCTTGCACCCCTCCAATCTATCCTAAACTCTGCGGCCCGGTTAATCCACCTCTCCCCTCGCTATTCCCCAGCCTTGCCACTCTGCCAATCCCTTCACTGGCTTCCCATCGCCCAACGACTCTAGTTCAAAACATTAACCATGACATACAAAGCCATCTACAACCTGTCTCCTCCTTACATCTGTTACCTAGACTCCCGGTACCTACCTGCATGCAACCTCATATCCTCACAAGATCTCCTTCTCTACACCTCTCTTATCTCCTCTTCCCACAATCGCGTACAAGATTTCTCCCGTGCCTCCCCCATACTCTGGAACTCTCTACCTCAGCATATCAGACTCTCCCCTACCGTGGAAAGCTTCAAGAGGAACTTCAAGACCCATCCCATCCAACAAGCCTACAACCTACAATAAACCTCAGTCCAGAACACCACTGCGCAACCAGCTCTGTCCTCACCTATTGTACCATCACCCATTCCCTGTAGACTGTGAGCCCTCGCGGGCAGGGTCCTCTCTCCTCTTATACCAGTCTGTTTTGTACTGTTAATGATTGTTGTACGTATACCCTCTTTCACTTGTAAAGCGCCATGGAATAAATGGTGCTATAATAATAAATAATAATAATAATAATACGTCCCAAGAGGACAATAGTGCCATAAGGTGTTGAGGCTGTCAAAATTTCTGATTTTATGCTTATCATTTGTATATTATCTACACATGCCCACTCTAATGTATATATACCATGAGTGACCGTCATAATATATGTTAATTCTAGTTGCATAATTTATTCCCTATGTTTGTGGGCCAGTTTGGGGCTTATTTGGTATTCTTAAAGGTCTGATTAGTTTGAGCCAGTACCCAGGAAATATAGTTAATAATATCCTGTACCCTGGGGGATGTTCATATTCTGGGAGCACTAACTCTGTAACATTTCCTAGCTGTGGAACGCATAAGAGCAGTCAGTGGAACACACAGCTCCACTTTCAGTCTCGTATAGGCTGGAACGCCAGACGCTGGGGAGTTGTGATGTATTACTTCGCTCATTCGTTTCCGTATTCCAGAGAGTGGCCGCCTGAGCTCTATGATTCGCTAACAGCGGTCAGCACCATGGGACTGACAACTAGGTTCCGCCCATCAGTTGTGCAATTTACGTCTGGCAGCTATGCTTGCCACATGTTTGGTTGGCTTTATTTTGGCGGTGTCTACCTCTGGATTGCCATGTGGAGTTGCATTAGTTCCGGGGTAAGTACCAGAAGCTGTCTGAACTGCCTGTTATAAGAGAATGGTCGCATGTATTAGGTTTTTCGCTATCTGCATATCTGACACATGTATCTGTCTCTGTTGAGGGATGCACCAGATGAACCCCTGAGTGATTTCCTCTGGCCTTGGGCTGTAACATATGAGCTAAGTATTAGCCATCAGGTGACTTTTTATTTTTTTGTGCCTTAATGAATGATGTTTATGAATATCTGATAAACACGCATGTGGAATTGGTCTATACATCACTGTGTTTAACCCTGTGCTTGGAATGCTGTTAGCCTAAGAGCTTTGAATTGTGCAGTGCCCAGTTATGTCTGGATATTACTAACTAATTTTGGCTATATTGGTGGCCTTCTGTAACTTGTTTTAACCCCAATCTATCACCGATCTCTATAGGGGTGACTGCATGTACTATATGTATATTTATACTATATTTGGGGTGGTAGAACTACTGTAGAGAGGCTACCACACGATAGGGCACTTCACTGTGTATATCTGTATGCCCATCATTTAGGCTAGCAGCACGTATTAGTGGCTCAGTATAGGGCTTTGGAGGGTTAGCCGCCATTGAGCGGAGGTGCCACATCATCTTACTAGGGTGCCAACCTCTGCAGACAGGAAGGGAGGCACTTGGGAATCCGCCCTGGGCCCCTTCCATTTTGTGCGCAATATTATGGTTTTAGTTATCGATTTTTTCTTGGTAATTGGTGTTTGATACCCTCGTGATATGTTCTTTCGGTGTTACAGGCTGGGAAGGTCCAAGGTTATTGGTCCCTTCCAAGCTTAAAATAGCAGCCCCCAGCTGCCCCAGAAGTTGTGCCTGACATTAGATGCGCCAATTCTGGCTCTTTAACTCAGCTTTTCCTGACTGCCTTGGTGTGGTGGTAATTGAAGTGATGTTAGTTGGGGAAGATGTCAGTTGTGTAGTGTCAGCTGGAATTAAGCCCTGGTGTTAATAATGGAGAAGCGTCTATCAGACACCTACATTACTAGCGCAGTAAATGAAAAGAAAAAAACCCCATGCACACCTTTTTTTTTTAAACTATTTATTATATTAAACAAGGCTAAAAACACCTTTAGTGACATATGAAAGGCACTAAAGGGTGCAAGTATACAAACCCTGCTCTAATCTAAGCTCTCCCTCCTAGATCAACAGTCCCTGAACTGTATCCAGAGCCCGAGCATCAAGCCCCTGGGTCTCATATAAGACCCGATGATGTGATGCGGCCAGCCAGTCATAGTATTTCCAGTAGCCAACATGGCTTTGGCTTTACTCTGTGTGGCAGGCAATCCCTGCATGTTTATTGGCTGTCTAGGAGCCTCAAAACATGTGGGGTGGGGACTTGAGCATGGTGCTCAAGCATCCGCAATACTAACGAGTAACGAGCATGCCTCCCGATGCTTGATTGAGTATCACTCATCACTACTTAATACCCAATTAGAAGAGTCAATAATCAGGAATGAGCAATCAACTTGTGCACACATAACTGCAATCACCTGACGAATGAGTGAAACACTGATTTGTCACGTGTTGGGATAATTCATGTCAGCATTGATATCATTCTTATTGGTAGCACATTGTCAATTTAAACAGACAATGTTCTACAAATAATGATCGTACTAGGCGCACAAAACAAATATATTATTTGTTCAGTCTGTACACAGAGAAGTTTGCTTTGCATATGATATAAGTCGGAGGTTACTTTATGATCATGGTCATCAAGTGTATATGCACCTTTATATGAACCCACATAAAATGCATTGACAGAACTAAACTGAATGTGGAAAACCTCAAAGTGACTTTTAAAATAGTGACTTTCCAAATAAATAAATTATTAAATAGTTAATGAACTGTAAATTTAGTAACAATTTAGATAATAAAATGAAACTATGTTTGCCAAATTAAAGAGTTCTTCCCATCTTAAATATTCATGGGATATCCACAGCATATAGCATAATTATCTAATAAATGAGCATCCTGCTATCTTGAATAGGTTAGGCCATAGTGACATGCTGGAGGCCTCCCAGCATGTGTTGCTTCAGCGACAACTCTCCAAAGAATTGAGCCCTCTCGAGTGAAGTGAACCCCCTGTGTGTCATGTGATGGAGTATTTATATGTTTTAGTTGCAGCTGGTGAAATACATCTTAGGAAGTTCTGCCTTCATAATGCAATTTTTAACCAAAATTACACACGGATATACTTTTGTTAGATCAGCAAATATTTATATACAGTATCTATATGTACTATGAATTATTAAATAAATGTGAACTTTTTAAACATCCCATCATTAGGACCTACACCAATGGCAACCCATATGTATTGACTAAAAATGAAATACAATGGCCATAATGAATAATTGTTGGCTGATTCAATTAAATCCACAACTGACGTATCATGTTCAGAATAGTACAAAACACCCATCGGTCGTGGGTTGGTTTTTTTCAGCCAATGATCTGAAAAGGGGCGGAAAAATCCAATACTGGACTTTATAGTCTGTGAGGGGTTAAGAGCCATTGATAATCGATTGTTCATTCTGATTATTTTTTTCTAATGTGTATGGAGGTCTTAACGCTAGAACAATGTCATACATTTCTGAGATAGAAATAACACTTTAAAGACAGATAAAACCTTTATAGCTGATGAAAAACTAATAAAAGATCTAATTTTTATGGTCTAATTTGCATTTAACCACCCAAAAATGCATTTTAAATGAAAAATACCATACGCGGACCGCCTTGTACTGGTACAGTACCTGAGAAAATGCAATTATAGGACTTTGGTGCATCCTTGCAGTAGCTAATTGCACCATTACACCGCCTCATTTTGCATGTTGGGTACGTCTCCCACCTCTGATTGACAGCGTTTGCCTCCAGAGAAGAAGATGCCTAAAGTCAGCTGGCTAGTGGGCCGCATTTGCACACAGTGGCTGGCTGCTGTCTCCTCCCTGGCTCCTCTCTGATGATGCCATTTGCTACCCTTCCAGACGTATAAATGTAGCGAGCAGTGTCAGTAGAGCTGAGCCAAGAAAGGAAATGCACCCGTTATGGGTCGTGTCCACGTCAGCTAACTTTAGGCAATGCTTACTCTGGGAAATGAGTTCTGTCCATTAGAAGAAGGGGAAGCCTCTAACATGCACCATGATTCTCCAAACTCTTGGCGATGCCGGGGGTGCACCAAAGCACTTTGCTTATGAATTAAAAGTTATTTTCTCTGGCACTGTAATAGGTACAATGCTAATAGGATTTTTATAGGGGCTAAGTGCCCAACATCATGGGTTAGCTTGTTTAAAATGCACTTTGAGGGTGAGAGACTATCCTTAAATAAAGATATAATATATCTTGATTGATTCTTTTGACTTGTAGTGAGTGTTAAATTTCCAATAGTTTTTTTTTGTCAAGAAACAATAGTACAGTAGAAAATGTTATTCATAAAACAAAAGAAACCTAATAAAACAGAGCTTAGAATGATAAGTATAGGAAATTAATGTTCATTTGTTATCAGCTTCTCAATTAGCTTGGGTCAGTTGTAGAACAAAAATCATCTTGTAAACCAATGGAAACTGCAGGTACTCCGTTCACCACCATATGGTGCCTCCTTACAGCTATAGAGGTTTTATACCCTAGAAGTAATGTCTTTCATGAATAAATGTAAGGCATACACAGATTGGACCAGTGGTGGCTACAGACTGAAGTGGGCCCCGTGAAAGAACACTATATGGCCATATGTACCATCCACAACCAGTCTCCTCCCTACATCTGGGACCTAGTCTCCTGGTATTTAACCGCATGTAACCTTGGATCCTCACAAGATCTCCTTCTTTACTCCCCTCTCATCTCCTTTTCCCACTATCACATCCAAAATTTCTCCCATGCATCCCCCATACTCTGGAATGCTTTGCCACAACATATCAGACTCTTGCCTACCTTGACAAGCTTCAAAAGAAACCTGAAAACCCACCCCTTTCGACAAGGCTATGTAGCACCCTGGAGTAACAGGTGCCGCAGAGGACTGCATTACCCCGGGTTCCTGGAAGACCAATGCTGGCAACCGCACTACATGCATTTTAATTGCCCGCTTCCCAGGCTGAGCAACAGGCTAGCAACGGTTTAGAGTGGTAGCTGTCCATTGGCTGGGACCTGCCCAATCCGGTAGCCAGAAGCACAGAGAGGGGAGTGGTCAGTTAGTCAGTTGGGAGAGAGAGTGAGAGGGAGTGAGGAGTGAGAGAGGGTGTGTGTGGTCCGGAGGGAGCCTCGGTAAATGAAAGTGGAGACTGGTCGCCTGAAGGGGAACAGAGCCAGTACCCTAAAGGACCGAGCATGACGGGGCTCAGGACCCTAGTCTGGGCGGACGTTTCAAGCCCACCCAGTAATCCTGCAGGTGAACGGGGACTTTCAAAGTCCATCACCATTGAAGGTACGGGACACAGTAACAAAGAGGGAACCTGGGCACTGAGACAGAAAGAAAGGTCTGACCCAAGAAAGGTTCAAGTTACCTATTATACGTAACCAGAAGGACAAGAGGGAGAAAAGAGAGGGACCCAAGTTGCTCCAGGCCACAAGGACCCTAATACCAAAAAGGTGCAACAAGGAGGTTTTACCGGGTCACCACACCAGCACTGGGACAAAGGGAACTCGGGATCCTGAAACCAGCAAGAAGCAGGCTGCGGCTACCAGGACTCAGTGAGTAAAATTCAGTGAAACCGCAGAACCTGTGTCGTCTGAATCATTGCTATACCTTCCTCAGCACCAACTGCTACCCCTAACATTGATCCCCTGGGGCCTAACCCTACCGTGCGGAGGGTTCAACAGCTATACTGTACCACACCAACAGCCCCAGCAGAGGAAATTAAGCAGCGGCGGTTTTCCGCTAAATAGCTGTGCACCACAAGTGGCGTCACAGACATTTGTACATATTTCCTTGTAAATATCCCTTCTTTTTCAAGCTACCCACGGGGTCACTGAACCAGGCACCGGCCACCTGAGTGACATTGTGCCCCCGTATCCATCGCCTGGAACCAAGTACCCTAGGTCTTGGGGCGCATCAGCTACAACCTGCAGTAATCCTCAGTCTGATATACTGATATAGCGCCGCACGACCATCTCTACCCTCACCTACTGTATCCTCACCCATCCTTTGTATACTGTGAGCCCTCGCGGGCAGGGTCCTCTCTCCTCCTGTACCAGTTTGTGCCTTGTTTTGTTTATGATTATTGTACTTGTCCCTACTGTGTGTACCCCTTTTCACATAAAAAGCACCATGGAATAAATGGTGCTATAATAATAATAATAATAATAATAATAATAATATGGGCCCTTTGCTGTCCAATAGCTAATCGTAATGCACAATTTCACCTGCTTTGGCGGTAGATGATGGGTCCCCTTATCTCTTGGGCCTCAGTGCAGTTGCACTAGATGCACCAATGGTATGTCCACCCCTGGGTGGGACCCATACATTGCTATGGGTGTTGTATCACAGTTCCGTCCAACTCTGAGCTTGCAGGTATTGTAGCTGTTACATGACTGTGTGCATGAACAAAAACTTCATTATAGAGATAAGGCCATGTGCAGTTCAGACTTTGGTATAGGTCGGATCAAATTTTTGTTCAAATGTAAGGTTTTCTAAAGTTCATAACCATCGACAGACTCTACCCCATAATCCTGTACAAAATACAAAAAGGATCAAAATACTGTACTTTTCTATGTTTATACTCTACTTTGTGGAGGGATTAAGTATACTGGCTATATTTTCTGTCAGGCAGATTTTGAGAAGATACAGATTCCGCACAGTTTATAGTATGCCTCGAAAGAGAGCATTACATCTGCATGTAGAGGAAAGATAACATTAAAACTCATTTTGCAAACATATTGGGTAAAATGGAATATCATGGAATATAATGGAATGTTCTGATCTGTTTTATTGTAAATATTATATATCTGATATTATATTTTACATTTTATGTATGTTACAATGTTTCCAAATCAAGAAAAAAACCATCGTAAATATCTTTCCAACCTCAACAATGTCATCTGCTTGCAGACATTCTGGGATTATTTGGCCGCGTTCACATACATGACTGGAAATAAGATATAACATTTCACTAACACAACATCTCATTTCATGGCACAGTCATTTTTTAAACAGAAGGTAAATGAGCGGCCGCTTCATAAGGAGGGCTAGGAATTGATTTTAGTTTAAAAATAAACTAGCTGTAAGCAGCCTCCAATACACAGATAGAAATCCCAATTACAATGCACTAACACACTGACAGCATTGTAATTAACAGATTGATGCGTCCAAACTGACTGGTGCCCGACATCTCCCACCCAACATCCCACCTGGACGCAAGGGGTTAAATGGCTTGTTCTCAGTAAAGCTTTTTTTTTTTTTCCAGTGTAGCTCACACAGAGACGCATTATGCTCAGCCAGCACAAAATCTGTAACAAGAAACTGAATGTATAATTAAATGTATATGACATGCATTTGTATGCAAAGCTCTTAGGCCCTCGGTACAGCACTTTGTAATAAAATGTGGAATGGCATGCAGGAGAATGCATAATGCTAGGTGGGTACACTGTACGGTACACAAAAGCTTAATATATCAAATAGGAAACTCATTGGAGGTCATTTATCAGGAATATAGTGTCACACATAAAAAGATGGTATTGATAATAATAATAATTATTATTATTATTATTGATAAATGGCAATTGAGATCCTGTTTATAGATTTATCTAGCAAATGCTGGTAATTCTATCTATCTATCTATCTATCTATCTATCTATCTATCTATCTATCTATCTATCTATCTATCTATCTATGTTTTATCTATCTATCTATACAAAACAAGGAGTGCAGCATAAACCAGATATATCAAAACATTGAATATATGAATTTGGATTGTAATTCAAGTGAACCTGTCAGGTCCCCTATGCACCAAGAACCACAAGCAGTTCTGGGTGAATATTGCTAATACCTGCCTAACCATCCCTGTATACAGTAGCATAGATAAAGAGATCTGTAGAAAAAGTATTTTTAAAGATCCTTTATGATATGCTAATGAGGCCAGGGATTAATTGCAAGGGCATTAGTTCCTGTGCTCATTATGCCCTCTTAGCATGGTAGTACGCCCACAAGGGCGTGCTAACATACTATTCAATCCCAGCATAATCAGCGGTGACGTGCGTACCTGTGTCCTTTGTCACCGCATCAGACACTGGGAAGTGCACAAGATTAGAATACCCCTCACTTCCGGTCATGCGCACTATGAAGCGGGGTGTACACGTCCTAGCTCCAGAGAGGTCTAGTGACTGGAAGTGTCAGGACTTCTGATCATGCGTACTGCTCAGCAATTGATGCAGTGACAACGGACACAGGTACGCGCATCACCACTGGTGATGCTTGGATTGAATAGTATGTAGCACTCCCCTGTAGGCATGCTAACATGCTAGGAGGGTGGAATGAGCGCAGGAACTAACACCCTTGTGACTAGTTGCTGGCCTCATTAGCATATCATAAAGGATCTTTAGAAATACTTTTTCTAAAGATCTTTTTATCTTTGCTGCTATATGCTAGGCCAGTTAGGAAGGTATTAGCAGTATACACCCTGAACTGCTTGTGGGTCTGGGTGCATAATACACCTAACAGGTTCCCTTTAATGTCAAATTATCTTTACTGATAACATTGAGGTACTTTGTGCACAAATTAGCCGTTTTTTGTGCGCCAACCAGCCACGACAAGGCTCACCTTTCTTTGATGGGATCCTGATGTAATATTTATACCAGTCAAGTATAGCAGTATGGGTATAAAATTATACAATAAACCAGTGCTTTTTTTGTAAAAAAATATTTGCTGGTACTCATCTCTGAGACGAGGAGCGGGAGGGGGGGTACTGTTAGGTGCCGGCAGCCAAGATTGAGGAGGGGGGGGTATTTAGGTCAGCCGGCGGCCGAGTTTGAGGAGTGGGAGGGAGTGCTGTCGTTGCTGTTGTGCTGCCGGGAAATCCTGTGCACGGTTTACTACATACTACTTACGGTACTGTATGCTGGATTGAGAGGCAGGAGGTGCAGAACTACAAGACTCAGCATACTCCATCCACTAGTGTATGCAGGAGAGTCAGGGGGAGCAGAACTACAAGGCTCAGCATGCTCCATCCACTAGTGTATGCAGGAGAGCAGACAGCAGCTGCCGAACTACAAGGCTCAGCATCCTTCAGCCAAGACTGTATGCAGGAGTTTTTTGCCCAAAATTGTAAAATGTAAAAAAAAAAAAATGACGTGGGCTTTGCCATATTTTTGTATGCTAGTCAGGTACAGCAGGCAGGTATGGGCTGCCCCCAACCCCCAGCTGCCTATTTGTACCCGGCTGAGAACCAAAAATATAGGGAAGCTCTTTTTTTAATTATTTTATGAATTTCATGAAATAATTTAAGAAAAAAAAAATTACGTGGGCTTCGCACAAATTTTGTGTCCAGCCAGGTACAACTAGGCAGCTGGGGATTGGAATCCTCAGCGCAGAGTGCCCAAGCTTTCTGGGCACCCCTGCTGCGAATTGCAGCTCGCAGCCTCCCCAGAAAATGTCGCTTTCATAGAAGCGCCATCTTCTGGCTCTGTATCCAACTCTTCCAGCGGCCCTGGAGCTGGGTGGCTCGCTGGGTAATAAGGGGTTAGGGCCAGCTGTATATTATCAACTGGCCCTAATCCCGAAATTCATGGTGTCACGCCAATATTAGACATGGCCACCATGAATTTCTTGTAGAGATAAAAAAAACCACAAGACAGAGAAAATATTTTTATTAGAAATAAAACACAACACAATTAGTGACTCCATCTTTGTTGAAATAAAGAACCCCCCTCCGCAGTAATCCTGGGTCTAGGGTCTCGCGCTGTCCAATCCGGATCTAATATCATCTGATCAGTTTGCTGGAAGGCAAAGCGATCAGTTTATGTCAGGTTAAAGCACATGGATCACATGACACAGCAGCTGATTGTATAAAAGCTGGTTATACAATTAGCTGATGCATCAGTGCAAAAAAAAAACCTACTCACCTGTCTGCAAAATCCCGGGACACGACTGATCGCTCCAGGAGCCGCCGGTAATCAGCTGCTGCAGTCACCTCAGAGCATCACCTGATCGCTTAATCAGCTGGGCGGTAAAAAGCCGGCCCCACCGCTGGACTTAGACTGTCAGCTGATGCTGTAGCGTGACTGCACCAGCTGATTACCGGCAGGTCCTGAAGCCGATCACACGTGTGCCAGGAGGCTGCAGACCGGCAAGTGTGAGATTTTTTTTTCTAGTGTTCCCGCTTAGCAGCTGGGAGCGGACATGGTGCCGATGGTAGCAGGGGCTAGCAAGGGGAAGCAGGGGGAAGCGGGGGGGAAAGGCGTTGGCGAGCACTGGGGGCCGGGGAGGGCGAGCACTGGAGGCCAGGGGAGTGAGCACTGGGGCACCCGATCACCGGCGGCAGGCGCAGCACAGTTATTACAAGGCAGTTGGGAGGGAGCGGCGGTCGGTGGGGGGTTGAATCGGACGACGGGGGGCAACGGAGGTCTGGGGGGAGTGGAAGACAGCAGAGGGGAGCAAATACCTTACCGGATGGCAGCAGATCGGGGTGACCGGCCGTGACCTTGATCTTCAGCGTCCATAAACATCTTGAAGAGGGCGGGCACCCACCGCCCTTCCACATCTGATTGGAGGGATACCGTCACATGGATGCTAGCTCCAATCAGATCGGAGGGGGGGGAGACACAGAGGTCACCCTGCTCCAGCCAATGGCTGATGATATAGCAAATTTACAAATTAGTCATGTGGACAGAGCCAGAGGTGCTTATCCTCAGCGCTCTTCAGATTTTCCGGTATGCCGTACCGGCTCGTACCACTGCAAAAAAAGCACTGCAATAAACACTCCTAAAATTTAACTTTTACTAAGAACATTATTTAAAAGACCAATGGTCCCATAAAATCAAACAAGGACACACATATAGAAAAGAACATAGGTGTTGGCTCATAAACTCAAGACAGAAGCCACACCCATGTAAGGCACAGTTATAATAAATGTTTCCCCAGAGGTTCCACCATAAAAATAATCTGATGGCAGTCACTCAATTTTTCAAAAAAAATCCCTCTTAGGGGAACCGCCCCTCCGGACAGGTTTAAGGAATATAATGTGGGAATAAAAGTTTCTTATAAGGTGAGAAAATAGCAATTTGCCCAAAGATTTTTCTATTGGGGCAGTATTAAGCAGACATCAACATCTCATAACATTATCTGCTAGCACATATATGGAAAGATCTCACCAATTATGAGTGTAGGACCATTCCCCGGCATCAGATTCCAGGCATCAGGGTTGACTCTCCAAAATTCTAGTCATTTCCAGTCCATCTTCACCAGGAAATAATTATATTAGGGTTAAACAACCATCCAATTTTTTGCAGAAAAGTATTCCCTTACTCCCGTATTTGCCACTCATCAGGGGAGTTTTTAAGGTAAGGTTCCTATTGTAATATTTATACCAGGCCAAATGCCTACAAATTGAAATGACAGGTTGCAATGCTAATAAAAAAAAAAAGACTTGACAAATACAGTCTAGGTTCTAAACGCGTTGACGACTCCCTGGCTCCCAGACCCACCTTACCATGATGTCTTCATGTTCCTAAAGTCAGCTTTTTATGCTGCAATACGGAAGCTGAATCTCCTTTCTTCTATTTCTTAATTAAAAACAGTCTTACCTTATGTTCACACGACTATATTTTTGATCCCAGTGCAGTCCATGAAAAATAAACATCTGACCTCAGGAGGAGAGTGCTCAGATCAATGTTATTCAATTGGACTGTTCAGTTTATATATTTTTCACATGGACCAAATGTCCATGTGGAAAAAAATTACAGCATGCACTTGTCTCTTACATTTTTTTTCCAAGTGTATGGATGCACAGCAGGAACTGGATACCATGCGGATCATTTGTATGGCATCCAATTTTTTTTCAGATACAGTACATTGCCGTTCTTAACATAGGAAACTGAATTAGCTCTTATAAGTTTTATTAAAGGGGTGGTTCACTCATATGTATTTTTTGCTAGGTCGATTTTATGTTGAGAAACAATTATCTCTCAAATACCTTATGTTGGCAATAGTGCCTGTCAGAGGCGCTATTGTGGACCTCTGTTCCCCATCCCCTGACCCCCGGGCTCCGTGACTTTGGGAATGTCACGTCAAGTTCCGGATCATGTGACATCACCGCGGACGGCCACAGTCTTTCTGAGTCACTGGGCTGTGGGTGGTGTTTCATCGCTCAGCACAGCCCATCAGCTCCCTGCTCCCTCCTCCCTCACAGCAAAGCGCTGCAAGCAGGAGACACATTGGGTTGTGACGAGCGGTGAAACACCGCCCACAGCCCAGTGACTCAGGAAGACTGCGGCCGGCCGCGGTGATGTCACGTGATGTGACATCACCAGATCCCCGAGGTCACGGAGCCCGGGTGTCACGCAATGGGGAACTGCGGTTCACAATAGCGCCTCTCACAGGCACTATTGTCAACATAAGTTATTTGAGAGAAACATTGTTGCTCAACATAATATCGACCTAGCAAATAATAAATATTTGTGAATCACTTCTTTAACTATTAACGTCTAAAAATGGATGACATATAGATTGCAATCGGATGACGATACAGATGAAAAATCATTCCTTTTTTTCTGGATAAAAACAAAATCATTAAATAAAGCACCATCACCATCACAAAGAATAAGCACATCATTTGAGATGTTGATGGTGCTTTATTTACCGATATTGTTTTTATTCTCAATCAAAATATGTTTATTTTTCACACATAAATTAATTTTCTGGACCTAACGCGATCTATTGACAGGGAAGGCTACAAACACTGTGCTCAATTGGAGTAGTTGGCATCCACCTTCTTTGAAAGCCAAGATTCCAGTTGGACAGTTTCTTAGAGCGCAACGTAACTGCTCCAGTGATTACTCCTTCGGAAGAGAGTGTAGCAATATCTTCAAACGCTTCACCTCTAGAGTCTAAAGGATACCCTAAAAAGGTTCTTTATAGAGCTTTTAAGTGACTAATCAGGATACACTTCTAAATGCCACTGTAAAAAAAATCAGGAGAAAATAGAATTAGATTTGTCGGCACATATGATGTACAAGCTAAAGGGATCTCTAATGTGTTACTGTGTTACATAAATATTGCCTATTTTGCAGGCCAATCCAGACATTAAAGGAAAAATTGGGTTGTACCCCAGTATTACCTATAGGAGGTGGCAAAAGTTTAGTGAAAAACTCAGAAACATTTTTCCTCTAGTAAGAGAAAATCAAGAAATTGATTATAGGATCTGCAGGGAGGTTTGACTCCATGTTGCTCATGTTCCGTTTGCAAATATCTACCAAAAATTAAGGAATGCATCAATCCTGTAGATCATCATTAGTAGAGTATCATTGCAAAACTAAAAGGGGGATTTATGTGGCAGCCTGCCCCTGTCAGAAATTGTACTTTGGGAAAACGATACAAGAATTCAGAAGACAAATTTTGAAAAATATTAACTCAATCAATATGAAGATAGATATCCCCACTTTCGTTACATATGAGAAGTGTCCATGAGGAGGAACCCTTGAGTTTGCTTTGTGGGGGCGTTAGAAAAATATTATTGTGCCTCAGAATGGGAAATCTTGATAAATTGCTTCTACAGAAAGAAGCAAGGTGGATTTGTCGGTTAAATTGACTAAAGGCCGCTTTACACGCTGCTAAATCATTACCGATATCGCTAGCATGCGTACCGGCCCCCATCGGTTGTGCGACACGGGCATAACATTCCGCCCACCTCCTTCCTTCCGCATTGCCGCAGGTAAGGTGAGGTTCCTCGTTCCTGCGGTGTCACACATAGCGATATGTGCTGCCACAGGAACGACGAACTACATCGTACACGCAGCAGAAATGATAATTGGGAATAGGGGGACATGTCACCGATTAGCGATTTTGAATGTTTTTGCGACGATTCAAAATCGCTCATAGGTGTCACACGCAACGACTTCGCTAAAGCGGCCGGTTGTGCGTCACAAATTCCGTGACCCCAACAAGATCGCTTGAGCGATTTCGTAGCGTGTAAAGCAACCTTTACGCCGTTTGGTCTAAATGAGGGATTAACTTTCACTGCTTTTTTTTTTTTAATGCAAAGCGTGAGCATAACTTAAGCATTGCGTGACAACATGACCTATGATCAAGACAGTCTAAGTTTTTATTAGTGTCATGAGTATGTTTTTTCCTCATACATACAGTTAGGGCCATATATATTTGGACAGAGACAACATTTTTCACATTTTTGTTCTTTACATTACCACAATAGATTTGAACAAAACAATTCAGATGCCGTTGAAGTTCAGACTTTCAGCTTTTATTCAGTGGGTTAAACAAAATGCATAAAAATGTGAGGAACTAAAGCATTTTTTAAACTCAATCCCTACATTTCAGGGGCTCAAAAGTAATTGGACAAATTAAATATTTGGAAATAAAATATTAATTTCTAACACTTGGTTAAAAAACATTTGTTGGCAATGACTGTCTGAAGTCACCAACGCTATGTTTCGTGCTTTTTAATGCTCTGCCAGGTCTTTACTGCAGCGGTTTCAGATGCTGTTTGTTTGTGGGCCTTTCTGTCTGAAGCTTAGTCTTTAACAAGTGAAATGCATGCTCTAAGGGGTTGAGATTAGAGAAGAGCGAATATGTTCGATAAACGTTCGCCAATCTCAAATTCGGCACGTGCCTTAGCCAGTTTGGCTTGGACTCTGTAATCAGAACACTTTCCCCAAAAGTTGGCAGTGTTCGGTTTTGTTCGATGACTGATCGAGTTTTCCAAAAATACTTTTCTAATAACATGGTATTCTGCTGGATAGGATCAAGTTACTGTATAATGAATGGGGGTGGAGGGGGATGTGTTTAATGAGTGGAGGAGGTGGGGACTCGGGAGAAGCCAGAGGAGCGATGCCCTTTTTTTCTTTCTTAACTTTATTTGTGGATGTTCTTGCAGCCAATCACGGTGCAGAACACATCCTCAAGGTTTAGACACAAGGGCTTGTGTCATTGCTTGCCTAAGTCACATGTCCGTCTGCATATAAAATGTGTACATGCGGCATCGGAGACATTTTGTTCTTGTTAAGGATTAGGGAAGATGCTGCGGCCGATTCTGCTAGACAGTTAGCTTAGTTAGGGGTTTCATCATAGGTAGTTGAGATATATAGGAAAGCGATAGTGGGGAATAGGGATGTGCAGTGTATAGAAAGGTGTGTACCACAAATTGGCATTTCATGATATAAATAGGGATTGCTACTTGCTAACGAGTTGCCAGTGAACTAGCGAAATAGGTATTGCCACCTCAAAATGAGCCAGTGAATTATATTTCTAGGTATTGGTACTTATAAGTGTTTACTCAAAATTAGTCAGTGAATCACACTTCTAGATATTGGTACTTATTAGTGCCTACTCAAAATTTGCCAGTGAACTAGCTAAATAGGTCTTGCCACTTTTTAGTGCCTGCTCAAAATTTGCCAGTGAACCACACCTCTAGATATTGGTACTTATTAGTGCCTGTTCACAATTAGCCAGTGAACCACATTTCTAGGTATTGGTACTTATTAGTGCCTGCTTAAAATTATCCAGTAAACCACACCTTTAGGTATTGGTACTTATTAGTGCCCGCTCAAAATTAGCTAGTAAACAACATTTCTAGGTATTGGTACTTATTAGTACCTGCTCACAATTTGCCAGTAAACTAACTAAATAGGTCTTGGCACTTTTTAGTACCTGCTGAAAATTAGCCAGCGAATCACACCTCTAGATATTGGCACTTTTTAGTGACTTGATCAAAATTAGCCAGTGAACCACACCTCTAGATATCGGTACTTATTAGTGCCTGTTCACAATTAGCAAGTGAACCACATTTCTAGGTATTGGTACTTATTAGTGCCTGCTTAAAATTAGCCAGTAGACCACACCTTTACGTATTGTACTTATTAGTGCCTGCTCAAAATTAGCCAGTAAACTAACTAAATAGGTCTTGGCACTTTTTAGTATCTGCTGAAAATTAGCCAGTGAATCACATTTGTAGGTATTGACACTTTTTAATGGCTGGTGAAAATGGCCAATGAACCACATTTCTATGCATTGGTACTTATTAGTGCATGCTCAAAATTTGCCAATGAACTAGCTGAATAGGTATTAGCACTTTTTAGTGCCTGATAAAAGTTAGCCAGTGAACCACATTTCTAGGTATTAGTGCTTATTAGTGCCTGCTCAAAATTAGCCTGTAAACCACACCTTTAGGTATTGGTATGTATTAGTGCCTGCTCAAAATTAGCCAGTAAACAACATTTCTAGGTATTGGTACTTATTAGTGCCTGCTCAAAATTTGGCAGTAAACTAATAAAATAGGTCTTGGCACTCTTTAGTAGAGATGAGCGAACCGGTCCCGGTTCGGCTCGAGGCCGGTTCGCCGAACGGGGGTCCCGTTCGAGTTCGGTTCGTCGAACGTTCGACGAACCGAACTAGAACCAATAGGCTATAATGGGAGGCAATCACAAACACATAAAAATGCATTATAAATGTACACAAACAGTTAATAAACATTGCCATAACACTTACCGGTCCTCGCGATCCCTTCTGCACTCTGTCTCCTGCCGCTATTCCATCCGATGATCGCTGAATCCTCCCGGTGACCTGCACTGCCAGCAGAGAAGCAGGACCTATCGTGACGTCAAAATAGCCATGTGACCAGTCACGTGGCTATTATCTCATTGGCTACAGACTGGTCACATGACTATGACACGTCATGTAGGACCTGCGAGTGCATCTCTCCGGTACACGGTGCACATATGTGTATCGCCGTGTACCGGCGACATGCTCTAGCACACGGTCGACTCCCCGTTCCGTTAGGGACCGGCTGACACAGCCGGTCATTAACGGAGATCACCGTTGCCATAGCAACGCAGTTAGCGGTGACGTCACCGCTAACCGCGGCTCCGGGAGCACCGTTGCTATGGTAACGCGTCTGTCAGCGTTACCGCTGTTACCGCTAGCAGCCAGCAGTGATCACTCACGGAGTGAAGGCTGCACGCTGCTTCCCGATTGTAGTGAGCATTGTAGTTAGGATGGAGGTTCCCCAGCCCCAAGTGATGCCCCTCACTACAATCGTCACTACTACTACACTAGAAAGAAAGAAGACAGAAGAGCAGGATCGTGGAGGGCTGACAGGGGTAATAAAGATGGAGTCTCTAATGTGTCTGTGTATTTATTTCTATTAAAGTATTTTTTCTCTGTGTGGTGTCTTTTTTTAACCCTTTATTGGAGATTCTTAATGGCCGGGTCAAACGTGCCTGACATTAAGAATCTCTGGCTTAATACTGGCTGGTAAAACAAAGCCAGTATTAACTCATGATTACCCAACAAGCCACCCGGCTCCAGGGCTGTTGGAAGAGTTGGATACAGCGCCAGATGATGGCGCTTCTATGAGAGCGCCATTTTCTGGGACGGCTGCGGACTGAAATCCGCAGCAGAGGCGCCCACAAACCTCGGGCTAACCTGTGCTGCGGATTCCAATCCCCAGCTGCCTAGTTGTACCCGGCTGGACACAAAAATAGGGCGAAGCCCACGTCATTTGTTTTTTAATTATTTCATGAAATAAGTGAAATAATTAAAAAAAACGGGCTTCCCTATATTTTTGGTTCCCAGCCGGGTACAAATAGGCAACTGGGGGTTGGAGGCAGCCCGTGGCTGCCAGCTGTACCTGGCTAGCATACAAAAATATGGCGAAGCCCACGTCATTTTTTTGGTGGGCAAAAAACTTCTGCATGCAGTCCTGGATGGAGTATGCTGAGCCTTGTAGTTCTGCAGCTGCTGTCTGCTCTTCTCCATACAGACAGACAGCAGCTGCAGAACTACAAGGCTCAGCATACTCCATCCAGGACTGTATGCAGAAGTTTTTTGCCCCCTGAAAAAATTATGTGGCTTCGCCATATTTTTGTATGCTAGCCAGGTACAGCAGGCAGGTACGGCTGCCCCCAACCCCCAGTTGCCTATTTGTACCCGGCTGGGAACCAAAAATAAAGGGAAGCCCTTTTTTTATTATTTCATGAATTTCATGAAATAATTAGAAAACAAATGACGTAGGCTTTGCCCCATTTTTGTGTCCAGCCAGGTACAACTAGGCAGCTGGGATTGGAATCCGCACCACCGGTTGGCCTGAGCTTTCTGGGCCCCACTGCTGCGAATTGCAGTCTGCAGCCACCTCAGAAAATGGCATTTTCATAGAAGCGCCATCTTCTGGCGCTGTATCCAACTCTTCCAGCACCTGCCTGCTATACCTGGCTAGCATACAAAAATATGGCGAAGCTCACGTCCTTTTTTTGTAGCTTTTTGGCAAAAAAAAAAAAAATGCTTCCCTGGATTTTCCATTGCCAGTGAAGGTAACACCAAGCAGTGGGGGTTAGCAGCCAGTAGCTGCTTGGATTACCCTTAGCTAGCAATACAAAAAATGCAGTGGGAGCTAACATATATTTTTTTTAATTATTTATTTAAATAACTAAAAATAAAATGGGCTTCCCTGTATTTTGATTGCTGGACATCACAGTGCTGTAAAAATAAATCTTTAAAAAAATGACGTAGCGCTCCGCGGTATTTTTGATTCTCAGCGCAGATAAAGCAGACAGCTATGGGTTGCCACCCCCATCTGCCTGCCGTTACCTTGGTTGGCAATCAAAATACAGGGAAGCCCATTAATTTTTTCTATTTAAAAAATAGTTAAAAAAAAAAAATTACGTTGGGTCCCCCCATTTTTGATAGCCAGCTAGGGTAAAGCAGACGGCTGTAGCCTGAAAACCACAGCTGGCAGCTTTACCGTGGTTGGGGATCCAATGTGGAGGTCCCCTCAGGCTCTTTTTTATAATTATTTTATAAATATTAATAATTACACAATAAAAGTAGGGGACCCCCCAAATTGGATCACCAGCCAAGGTAAAGCGGACAGCTGTGGTCTGGTATTCTCAGGGTGGGAAGGTCCATAGTTATTGGGCCTTCACAGCCTAAAAATAGCAGGCCGCAGGCACCCCAGACGTGGCGCATCCACTAGATGCGCCAATCCTGGCGCTTCACCCCAGCTCATCCCGTGCCCTGGTGCAGTGGCAAACGGGGTAATAAATCGGGTTGATACTAGCTGTAAAGTCACCTGAGATCAAGCCCAGCAGTTTGTGATGTCATGGCGTCTATTAGATACCCAACATCATAAACTGTCAGTACTAACAAAAACAAAAAATCGACAAAAGAAATTTATTTGAAAAAACAGTCCCCAAAACATTTCCTCTTTCACCAATTTATTGTAAGAAAAAAAATAAAGGGGTCCCACGACGACTCTGGACCGTCTAGAATATGGGGGGGAGACACTCAGGGAACGTATCCCCCATTTTCTAGGAGTGCGGACCCTTCATGTGAGGAGTGTGGGTGCAATGAATCTGCACTCACTCTCCCCGGGTCCACAGCAGCAGAGTCCATGTCGTAATGGTTGCTACCAAAGCTGCAATGCCCTGCTCATGAGGTAAGGGCATGCCTAATCAGGAGAACTACTGTAGAGGAAGCTCTGCTCACTGGTATATAGGTGCTCAGAGGTAATAATAGATAAAATTAGTGAGTAACCTCGGCACTCTATATCTCCCAGACTAAGTCAGTAAGTCACAACGGATAGTAATGCAAAATCACTCTTTATTGGTCCGTATTAAGAAAATTTTTTTTTCATAAGCATATATGTTTTTGTCCAAAACAAGTTACAAATGACGTTTCGGCCTGAACCTTCGTCAGATTGGACTTATCTGCATGTAATCATGAAAAATGACAATAATCAGTATCACATAAGAGTGAGAGAACAATAACATAAACTCGAACAATGTAGAGGTACAATTGGGATGCAGCAAAAAAATTGCAACACAGCAAGAAATGAAACACATGATACAAATGTCATAATACAGTACAAGGACAATATAGTAATGACAAATATGGGGTCAGAGTAGACTTAGACAGCTCTGGTACGAAAGAGATGTCAATCATAAAGTAACATGTGCAGTAGGTGTAGAGCTACACTATGCATGGCAGAGCTAATGGGTAGACCGACCATAGAAAAAGTAGAGAAAAAGTGGAGAAAAAGTGGAGAATAAGTGGAACATAAGAGGAGAAAAAGTGGAGAAAAAGTGGAGAAAAAAGTGGAGAAAAAGTGGAGAAAAAGTGGAGAAAAAGTGGAGAAAAAGTGGAGAAAAAGTGGAGATTAAGAGGAGAAAAAGTGGAGAAAAAAGTGGAGAAAAAGTGGAGAAAAAGTGGAGCATAAGTGGAGAAAAAGTGGAGAAAAAGTGGAGCATAAGAGGAGAAAAAGTGGAGAAAAAAGTGGAGAAAAAGTGGAGAAAAAGTGGAGCATAAGAGGAGAAAAAGTGGAGAAAAAGTGGAGAAAAAGTGGAGCATAAGAGGAGAAAAAGTGGAGAAAAAGTGGAGAAAAAGTGGAGCATAAGAGGAGAAAAAGTGGAGATTAAGAGGAGAAAAAGTGGAGAAAAAGTGGAGCATAAGAGGAGAAAAAGTGGAGAAAAAGTGGAGAAAAAGTGGAGAAAAAGTGGAGCATAAGAGGAGAAAAAGTGGAGATTAAGAGGAGAAAAAGTGGAGAAAAAGTGGAGAAAAAGTGGAGAAAAAGTGGAGCATAAGAGGAGAAAAAGTGGAGAAAAAAGTGGAGAAAAAGTGGAGAAAAAGTGGAGAAAAAGTGGAGATTAAGAGGAGAAAAAGTGGAGCATAAGAGGAGAAAAAGTGGAGAAAAAAGTGGAGAAAAAGTGGAGAAAGTGGAGAAAAAAATGGAGAAAAAGTGGAGAAAAAGTGGAGAAAAAGTAGAGAATAAGAGGAGAAAAAGTGGAGAAAAAGTGGAGAAAAAGTGGAGAATAAGAGGAGAAAAAGTGGAGAATAAGTGGAGAAAAAAATGGAGAAAAAGTGGAGAAAAAGTGGAGAAAAAGTGGAGCATAAGAGGAGAAAAAGTGGAGCATAAGAGGAGAAAAAGTGGAGAAAAAAGTGGAGAAAAAGTGGAGCATAAGAGGAGAAAAAGTGGAGAAAAAAGTGGAGAAAAAGTGGAGAAAAAGTGGAGCATAAGAGGAGAAAAAGTGGAGAAAAAGTGGAGAAAAAGTGGAGCATAAGAGGAGAAAAAGTGGAGAAAAAGTGGAGAAAAAGTGGAGAAAAAGTGGAGCATAAGAGGAGAAAAAGTGGAGAAAAAGTGGAGAAAAAAGTGGAGAAAAAGTGGAGAAAAAGTGGAGAAAAAGTGGAGAAAAAGTGGAGAAAAAGTGGAGATTAAGAGGAGAAAAAGTGGAGAAAAAGTGGAGCATAAGAGGAGAAAAAGTGGAGAAAAAAGTGGAGAAAACGTGGAGAAAACGTGGAGAAAAAGTGGAGAAAAAGTGGAGAAAAAGTGGAGCATAAGAGGAGAAAAAGTGGAGAAAAAGTGGAGAAAAAAGTGGAGAAAAAGTGGAGTAAAAGTGGAGAAAAAGTGGAGAAAAAGTGGAGATTAAGAGGAGAAAAAGTGGAGAAAAAGTGGAGAAAAAGTGGAGCATAAGAGGAGAAAAAGTGGAGAAAAAAGTGGAGAAAACGTGGAGAAAACGTGGAGAAAAAGTGGAGAAAAAGTGGAGAAAAAGTGGAGAAAAAGTGGAGCATAAGAGGAGAAAAAGTGGAGAAAAAAGTGGAGAAAACGTGGAGAAAAAGTGGAGAAAAAGTGGAGAAAAAGTGGAGCATAAGAGGAGAAAAAGTGGAGATTAAGAGGAGAAAAAGTGGAGAAAAAGTGGAGAAAAAGTGGAGAAAAAGTGGAGCATAAGAGGAGAAAAAGTGGAGAAAAAAGTGGAGAAAAAGTGGAGAAAAAGTGGAGAAAAAGTGGAGATTAAGAGGAGAAAAAGTGGAGCATAAGAGGAGAAAAAGTGGAGAAAAAAGTGGAGAAAAAGTGGAGAAAGTGGAGAAAAAAATGGAGAAAAAGTGGAGAAAAAGTGGAGAAAAAGTGGAGAATAAGAGGAGAAAAAGTGGAGAAAAAGTGGAGAAAAAGTGGAGAATAAGAGGAGAAAAAGTGGAGAATAAGTGGAGAAAAAAATGGAGAAAAAGTGGAGAAAAAGTGGAGAAAAAGTGGAGCATAAGAGGAGAAAAAGTGGAGAAAAAGTGGAGAAAAAGTGGAGAAAAAGTGGAGCATAAGAGGAGAAAAAGTGGAGAAAAAAGTGGAGAAAAAGTGGAGAAAAAGTGGAGCATAAGAGGAGAAAAAGTGGAGAAAAAGTGGAGAAAAAGTGGAGCATAAGAGGAGAAAAAGTGGAGAAAAAGTGGAGAAAAAGTGGAGAAAAAGTGGAGCATAAGAGGAGAAAAAGTGGAGAAAAAGTGGAGAAAAAAGTGGAGAAAAAGTGGAGAAAAAGTGGAGAAAAAGTGGAGATTAAGAGGAGAAAAAGTGGAGAAAAAGTGGAGAAAAAGTGGAGCATAAGAGGAGAAAAAGTGGAGAAAAAAGTGGAGAAAACGTGGAGAAAACGTGGAGAAAAAGTGGAGAAAAAGTGGAGAAAAAGTGGAGCATAAGAGGAGAAAAAGTGGAGAAAAAAGTGGAGAAAACGTGGAGAAAAAGTGGAGAAAAAGTGGAGAAAAAGTGGAGCATAAGAGGAGAAAAAGTGGAGATTAAGAGGAGAAAAAGTGGAGAAAAAGTGGAGAAAAAGTGGAGAAAAAGTGGAGAAAAAGTGGAGCATAAGAGGAGAAAAAGTGGAGAAAAAAGTGGAGAAAAAGTGGAGAAAAAGTGGAGAAAAAGTGGAGATTAAGAGGAGAAAAAGTGGAGCATAAGAGGAGAAAAAGTGGAGAAAAAAGTGGAGAAAAAGTGGAGAAATTGGAGAAAAAAATGGAGAAAAAGTGGAGAAAAAGTGGAGAAAAAGTGGAGAATAAGAGGAGAAAAAGTGGAGAAAAAGTGGAGAAAAAGTGGAGAATAAGAGGAGAAAAAGTGGAGAATAAGTGGAGAAAAAAATGGAGAAAAAGTGGAGAAAAAGTGGAGAGAAAGTGGAGAAAAAAATGGAGAAAAAGTGGAACACCCTTTGGTACCTTTCATGTGGCACTAAGGGGTGCTTAGCTTTGTATTTAGCCAAAAAAATGAAAAAAAAATGACATAGGGTTCCCCCTAGTTTTGTAGCCAGCTAGGGTAAAGCAGACGGCTGCAGCCTGCAGACCACAGCTGGCAACCTCACCTTGGCTGGTAATCCAAAACTGAGGGCACCCCACGCTGTTATTTTAAATTAAATAAATAATTTAAAAAAAAAAACACGTAGGGGTCCCCCAAAATTGGATCACCAGCCAAGGTAAAGCAGACAGCTGGGGCCTGATATTCTCAGACTAGGGAGGTCCATGGTTATTGGAATCTCCCCAGCCTAAAAATAGCAGGCCGCAGCCGCCCCAGAAGTGGCGCATCCATTAGATGCGCCAATCCTGGTGCTTCGCCCCAGCTCATCCCGCGCCCTGGTGCGGTGGCAAACGGGGTAATATTTGGGGTTAATACCAGATGTGTAATGTCACCTGGCATCAAGCCCTGGGGTTGGTGAGGTCAGGCGTCTATCAGATACCCGACATCACCAACCCAGTCAGTAATAAAAAAAAAATACACGACAAACACATTTTTATTTGAAAAAACACTCCCCAAAACATTCCCTCTTTAACCAATTTATTAGATTGAAAAACAAATCCAGGTCTGGTGAAATCCAAGGGGTTGCCATGACGATGCACACTGTCCCAGTCAATGAAGAGCAGGATGTTCCCCATTGGCTGGGAGAGCAGTGCAGTGACCTGAGCTAACATCAATGGGTCAGCCCAGGTCACTGCAGGGGATGACAAGTGCTGCTGTCAGCGAGGTACATTACCTGCGCTGATCTCCAGCACACTGACAGCCCCTGTCACTGAGGTCAATGACCGGCGCCTTCACATCAAGTATCGCGAGAGGTCCGTGACGTCACCGCCAGTGTCAGTCTCGGGTCGGAAGCGATAGGTGATGTGACAAGCGGCGGCCATGGAGGACAGTGACAGCGCTGAGGTCGGGATGGCGGGACTTCATCACCGCAGGTAAGCCGAGCGAGCGAGCGAGCGAGCGAGCGAGCGAGCGGGCGGGCGAGCGAGCGGGCGGGCGGGCGAGCGAGCGGGCGGGCGGGCGGGGGGGGGGGGGGGTGGATGTGTGTGTGTGTGTGTTTTGTATGTGTATGTATGTGTACATGCCGCGGGCAGGAGGGGGTGGAGCGAGCTGAGCGGGAAAGTGTGGGCTTCCTGCACGTAACTAAGATAAACATCGGGTTACTAACTAAAGCGCTTTGCTTGGATACCCGATGTTTATCTTGGTTACCAGCTTGTGGCAGGCTGCCAGCGATGGCTCCTGCTCACTGTAGCTGTAAAAAGCCCTGCTTTTTGCTGCTAGAACCGTTCTCGAACGTATCTAGAACTATCGAGCTTTTAGCAAAAAGCTCGAGTTCTAGTTCGATCTCGAACAGCCCAAAAATCACTCGAGCCGCGAACTGGAGAACCACGAACCACGAACCGCGCTCAACTCTACTCTTTAGTACTTGCTGAAAATTAGTCAGTGAACCACATTTCTAGGTATTGGCACTTTTTAGTGCCTGCTGAAAATTAGCCAGTGAACCACAGCTCTAGATATTAGTACTTATTAGTGCCTGCTCAAAATTAGCCATTAAACCACACTTTTAGGTATTGGTACATATTAGTGCCTGCTCAAAATTAGCCAGTAAACAACATTTCTAGGTATTGGTACTTATTAGTGCCTGCTCAAAATTTGCCAGTAAGCTAACTAAATAGGTCTTGGAAGTTTTTAGTACCTGCTGAAAATTAGCCAGTGAACCACATTTCTAGGTATTATGAAGCAGGGAATGGAAGGAAGGATTGAGCTCAGACTCCAAGGATAAATAAAACTTAATCTTTTATTTCTTCTTGTTAAAATATATATCCAAATAGGTATTATGGCAGCGGCTTAATCACACTGACAGATGGCAGATGTATAACACACAACACATTTCGGCGGGACGCCTTCTTAAGCTCATGAAGACTATAATTTCTGCTCAACATGAATTGACTTTCATCATTGAACAGCACAGAGGCCCACTGGTCCCTCGTCCAGCAAGATGATGATGACTGTGCCTAGTAGTGGGATCAGGTACCCTTTCAAGTCATCTAGCACGCAGATCATGCTGATGTAAATGGTTTTGAACAATCAGACATGACACTTGGGTGCCTCTCACCTCCCTTAATGTGCCTGGAGTTGTATGTCATTCATCATCTGATTCCAAAGGGCATTGTTCACAATGAAGCGGTCATCAGTGTGGGACATTCACTTCTTTGCCTTTCTGTGATTCTTCCAGTCTCTCTGTATCTGTGTTGCAACCTGCTGATGACACTATGAGACAGTCTAATCTTAGTGGCCACTTCCATCTGAGAATATACTGCTTGAAGTCTCCCAATGGTGAGGTGCAGTTGATCAATGTTAGGTGTCATCTGGGTCTCATGATATCAAAATGTGAACAGCATGATGAGGAGGACTGTTTAAATACCAATCCTAATTGAACCCCAACATTTATTGGATGATTCATGGATCAAACACATATTGTGAATTTTGTCATTAAGCTAGTTAAGCTAGCTAAGTTAGAGTACAGCAAGTTGTGCAGAACTACTAAAACATTAAGGGTATGTGAACATGATCAGTGTTAGCAGTGTTTTAGATGCAGCGTATTTTCGCTGCTTCCAGAACGCTGCATTGTACACAACACAGTGGATGGGATTTAGAGACATTCCATGCCCACAGTACTTTTTTTAGATGCTCTGTAAACTGACATGCGGCTCAGCTTTCCGGCATTATTTGTGAAATGTGGGCTTTGTATATGCCCCTATGTGGTATTATCATATAACCTAAATCCCAGCTGCAGCAGAGTTAAACAACTAGAACTATATAACACAACTTCTCTATAGATACGCTAGGTGTTTATAGTTTTCCGTTTAACACAAATCATCTGACAAGTGAATATATGGTGAAACTAAACATACAAAATGTGTAGGATGACATGACATTTAAAGCAGAGCCAAAAATGACAGTATCTCATTTGTGTAATAAACCTAACCTAGAATAAAAAAAAAATGTGATAGTGTAATAAAGAATACCATCATTACACACACACTGAGGCCTTTCAAAACCCTAAGATGAAATCTTGGCTTCTACATCCATACTCTTTCATTAGTCTCCTGGACTTAGCACCTGACATGGTTTAGATTTCCTTTTTTAACTAGCTATGCAGGGTAAGACAAATGTTCACAGTAATCTGGGTGAAATTTGCCCCTTACATGTCCCACTTTATAATTCCATCTTTTTCACATCTACTTTTGAGGGGATGGCAGGATCCTGAGTTGTTTTTTTTTTTTTTACTTTTATTTTGACCTTATTTCACCTTTTCCCAGATTCCATGAGTGCAAATCACAGTGGGGCCAAATTGGTTGTTTTTGGCAAAACCTTTCATTGAGTTCACTAACAAGTTTAATCTAAGACACAGGGAATGCATGTGTCATAGTTAATAAAAGTTTCTCTAGAAGTCACCATGTTTATGACTCACTCCAGGGCTTTGGGGTACTCGGTCCCGGGCTATATATTACGGGGAAAGTTCACTGGGTGGCCGTTGCCCGGTTCCTTGACCCTGGGGGTCGCTTAAAAGGGGTTTTGTACAAGGGAAAAATAAAAATAAAATGTTTTTCGTGAAGCCACTTGTGGGATGCGGCTATATAGGGAATGCCGCCGCTGCAAACTCTCTCACTGCTGGGGCTGGTGGTATTGGGCAGCTTAGCTGTGATGGCTCTCCGCAAGTAGAGCTAGGCCCCAGGGGAGGATGATGGTTTTTGTAGTCTATAGGTGTAAAAGTGTAGGAAGAATTCAAACAACACAGAGGCTGCAGTTTAACTTGTGCTTTACTCACTGGTTTGGAGTTGCTGCTACCGACGGAGGGGTTAAACATCCTGCTGCTACACCATCGCCACCGAGCTCCCCAACAGCAGCGGTGGTCTCCTACATTACCACGCACCATGGGTGGGGTCACGAACTTACACATCCCCTGTACATACTTATCCCCCTCTCTTTTAATTCGAGTGTCTGCGCGAACCCCCCGGGTCCGGAGACCCCTCGAGCCACCGCGGCTCCGGATCCGAGTGGCTCGGCCGCTGGCACGGGGGCGGTACACTGCTACCTGGTTTGTGCTGGTCTTTACCAATCCGGTATTTCCTTTGTTTCAGTGCCGGTGTAGTGAACTGGTGAGCTTTACATCCATGCACCCTGTAGTCACTTTACACTTTCCATCAGCACGTCAATTTCTGACTGACTGTCTGTCTTTCCATTATCTTTCTGACAAGATGTCCGTCGTCCGTACACTCCTCTGACTAGCCCCTTCTCCTCCCAGGTTTCTGACTAGTGGATTGGATGCATCCCAACCAATAGGTGACCACCCGTCAAGTCCATCTCTTGACTGTTACCATGTCTGGGGAAAAGGGTGTGCATTTGTGTGTGTGTTGTGGTGTTTACCAGCACTGGTCTTCCAGGAATCCGGGGTTAGATGTAGTACCCTGTTGCACCTGACACTGTGGGGCGCCACATTTAGATGACGTTGACAGTATGAATTACATGGTAATATCAAATATAAGCCTGTAAAATGGCTATTATTAGGTATGTGTAGAATGATGACATAATGGTTAAAGATGAAGGTATAGGTAGCATTAAGGTTCAAATGGGGAAAAATATAAATTTTAAAGGTATCAATATATACAGTTAGGTCCAGAAATATTTGGACAGTGACACAATTTTCGCGAGTTGGGCTCTGCATGCCACCACATTGGATTTGAAATGAAACCTCTATAACAGAATTCAAGTGCAGATTGTAACGTTTAATTTGAAGGTTTGAACAAAAATATCTGATAGAAATTGTAGGAATTGTACACATTTCTTTACAAACACTCCACATTTTAGGAGGTCAAAAGTAATTGGACAAATAAACCAAACCCAAAAAAAAATTTTTTATTTTCAATATTTTGTTGCGAATCCTTTGGAGGCAATCACTGCCTTAAGTCTGGAACCCATGGACATCACCAAACGCTGGGTTTCCTCCTTCTTAATGCTTTGCCAGGCCTTTACAGCCGCAGCCTTCAGGTCTTGCTTGTTTGTGGGTCTTTCCGTCTTAAGTCTGGATTTGAGCAAGTGAAATGCATGTTCAATTGGGTTAAGATCTGGTGATTGACTTGGCCATTGCAGAATGTTCCACTTTTTTGCACTCATGAACTCCTGGGTAGCTATGGCTGTATGCTTGGGGTCATTGTCCATCTGTACTATGAAGCGCCGTCCGATCAACTTTGCGGCATTTGGCTGAATCTCGGCTGAAAGTATATCCCGGTACACTTCAGAATTCATCCGGCTACTCTTGTCTGCTGTTATGTCATCAATAAACACAAGTGACCCAGTGCCATTGAAAGCCATGCATGCCCATGCCATCACGTTGCCTCCACCATGTTTTACAGAGGATGTGGTGTGCCTTGGATCATGTGCCGTTCCCTTTCTTCTCCAAACTTTTTTCTTCCCATCATTCTGGTACAGGTTGATCTTGGTCTCATCCGTCCATAGAATTCTTTTCAGAACTGAGCTGGCTTCATGAGGTGTTTTTCAGCAAATTTAACTCTGGCCTGTCTATTTTTGGAATTGATGAATGGTTTGCATCTAGATGTGAACCCTTTGTATTTACTTTCATGGAGTCTTCTCTTTACTGTTGACTTAGAGACAGATACACCTACTTCACTGAGAATGTTCTGGACTTCAGTTGATGTTGTGAACGGGTTCTTCTTCACCAAAGAAAGTATGCGGCGATCATCCACCACTGTTGTCATCCATGGACGCCCAGGCCTTTTTGAGTTCCCAAGCTCACCAGTCAATTCCTTTTTTCTCAGAATGTACCCGACTGTTGATTTTGCTACTCCAAGCATGTCTGCTATCTCTCTGATGGATTTTATCTTTTTTTTCAGCCTCAGGATGTTCTGCTTTACCTCAATTGAGAGTTCCTTAGACCGCATGTTGTCTGGTCACAGCAACAGCTTCCAAATGCAAAACCACACACCTGTAATCAACCCCAGACCTTTTAACTACTTCATTGATTACAGGTTAACGAGGGAGATGCCTTCAGAGTTAATTGCAGCCCTTAGAGTCCCTTGTCGAATTACTTTTGGTCCCTTGAAAAAGAGGAGGCTATGCATTACAGAGCTATGATTCCTAAACTCTTTCTCCGATTTGGATGTGAAAACTCTCATATTGCAGCTGGGAGTGTGCACTTTCAGCCCATATTATATATATAATTGTATTTCTGAACATGTTTTTGTAAACAGCTAAAATAACAAAACTTGTGTCACTGTCCAAATATTTCTGGACCTAACTGTAATTTATAGAGTTACCATCTCATCTACAACAGGACCCAGTGAGAAGATTCCTTTCAGTTGAACAGGAAGTCTGAAAAGGTTAAAAGCAGGACACAAAAGAGTTCCTGATCAGCTAGATACAGTAGATCATCCTATAGATATACTGTAGATATACTACTGAAATATTAAAGGGAGTATGTTTTTAAGTCAAACCCCTGTCCTCCACTCCCTAACAGTATATATGGGCATGCAGGTCTTTGAAAACAAAACTCAACAACAACTTTATACCTTATATCTGTTGCTACATTCCTGGGAAATCATTAGCTTGCTTGATAGCTCACTGTCCGATATCCTTTTCTGGTATCTGATGTCTTACCATCAACCATGCCAAAGAGGCTGGTGCTAGGTGGGGAAATAAACTTGAAAAGCAGAAGCTTGGGAAGTGCTCTATCAAGCCCAATGTATTTAACACTTAATTTGCTTATGAATTAAAATGCTGATTTCTCAGGAATGCAGAAACAGATATAAAGGAATCAATAGATTTAAAGTTCAAAGACCTGCAGGACCATATATGTAGCTTGGGGAGGTTGAATGTACTGATATATTCCTTTCAAGAAGATAATGGATCCAGCCTTAAGGCCCCGTCACACTAAAGGTCCAGTCACACTAAGCAACTTACCAGCGATCCCAACAACGATAGGGATCGCTGGTAAGTTGCTAGGAGGTTGCTGGTGAGATGTCACACTGCGACGCTCCAGCGATCCCACCAGCAACCTGACCTGGCAGGGATCGCTGGAGCGTCGCTACACGAGTTGCTGGTGAGCTCACCAGCAACCAGTGACCAGCCCCCAGCGCCGCGTGGAAGATGCTGCGCTTGGTAACTAAGGTAAATATCGGGTAACCAACCCGATATTTACCTTGGTTACTAGTGCACGGAGCTACACGTGCAGAGAGCAGGGAGCAGCGCACACTGAGCGCTGGCTCCCTGCTCTCCTAGTTACAGCACACATCGGGTTAATTACCCGATGTGTGCTGCAGCTACATGTGCACAGAGCAGGGAGCAGCGCACACCGCTTAGCGCTGGCTCCTTGCTCTCCTAGCTACAGCACACCTCGGGTTTAATTAACCCGATGTTTCCTGCAGCTACATGTGCACAGAGCAGGAGCCGGCACTGACAGTGAGAGCGACGGAGGCTGGTAACAAAGGTAAATATCGGGTAACCAAGGACAGGGCTTGTTGGTTACCCGATGTTTACTGTGGTTACCAGCCTCCGCAGAAGCCGGCTCCTGCTGGCTGCACATTTAGTTGTTGCTGTCTCGCTGTCACACACAGCGATCTGTGCTTCACAGCGGGACAGCAACAACTAAAAAATGGCCCAGGACATTCAGCAACAACCAACGACCTCACAGCAGGGGCCAGGTTGTTGCTGGATGTTACACACTGCGACATCACTAGCAACATCGCTGCTACGTCACAAAAGTTGTTCGTTAGCAGCGATGTTGCTAGCGATGTTGCTTAGTGTGACGGGGCCTTAAGCAACATCGCTGCTAACGAACAACTTTTGTGATGTAACAGCGATGTTGCTAGTGATGTTGCTTAGTGTGACATCCAGCAACAACCTGGCCCCTGCTGTGAGGTCGTTGGTTGTTGCTGAATGTCCTGGGCCATTTTTTAGTTGTTGCTCTCCCGCTGTGAGGCACAGATCGCTGTGTGTGACAGCGACAGAGCAACAACTAAATGTGCAGGAAGCAGGAGCCGGCTTCTGCGGACACTGGTAACCACGGTAAACATCGGGTAACCAAGAAGCCCTGTCCTTGGTTACCCGATATTTACATTCGTTACCAGCCTCCTCCGCTCTCACTGTCAGTGCCGGCTCCTGCTTCTTGCACGTGTAGCAGAGTACACATCGGGTAATTAACCCCATGTGTACTGTAGCTAGGAGAGCAGGGAGCCAGCGCTAAGCGGTGTGCGCTGCTCCCTGCTCTGTGCACATGTAGCTACAGCACACATCGGGTAATTAACCCAATGTGTGCTGTAACTAGGAGAGCAGGGAGCCAGCGCTAAGCATTGTGCGCTGCTCCCTGCTCTGTGCACATTTAGCTGCAGTACACATCGGGTAATTAACCCGATGTGTGCTGTAACTAGGAGAGCAGGGAGCCAGCGCTAAGCATTGTGCGCTGCTCCCTGCTCTGTGCACATTTAGCTGCAGTACACATCGGGTAATTAACCTGATGTGTGCTGTAACTAGGAGAGCAGGGAGCCAGCGCTAAGCGGTGTGCGCTGCTCCCTGCTCTCTGCACGTGTAGCTGCGTGCGCTGGTAACCAAGGTAAATATCGGGTTGGTTACCTGATATTTACCTTAGTTACCAAGCGCAGCATCTTCCACGCAGCGCTGCTGGCTGGGGGCTGGGACACTGGTTGCTGGTGAGCTCACCAGCAACTCGTGTAGCCACGCTCCAGCGATCCCTGCCAGGTCAGGTTGCTGGTGGGATCGCTGGAGTGTCGCAGTGTGACATCTCACCAGCAACCTCCTAGCAACTTAAGGTCCAGTCACACTAAGCAACTTACCAGCGATCCCAACAACGATAGGGATCGCTGGTAAGTTGCTAGGAGGTTGCTGGTGAGCTGTCACACTGCGACGCTCCAGCGATCCCACCAGCAACCTGACCTGGCAGGGATCGCTGGAGCGTCGCTACACGAGTTGCTGGTGAGCTCACCAGCAACCAGTGACCAGCCCCCAGCGCCGCGTGGAAGATGCTGCGCTTGGTAACTAAGGTAAATATCGGGTAACCAACCTGATATTTACCTTGGTTACCAGCTCACGCAGCTACACGTGCAGAGAGCAGGGAGCAGCGCACACTGAGCGCTGGCTCCCTGCTCTCCTAGTACAGCACACATCGCGTTAATTACCCGATGTGTGCTGCAGCTACATGTGCACAGAGCATGGAGCAGCGCACACCGCTTAGCGCTGGCTCCTTGCTCTCCTAGTTACAGCACACATCGGGTTAATTACCCGATGTGTGCTGCAGCTACATGTGCACAGAGCAGGGAGCAGCGCACACCGCTTAGCGCTGGCTTCTTGCTCTCCTAGTTACAGCACACATCGGGTTAATTACCCGATGTGTGCTGCAGCTACATGTGCACAGAGCAGGGAGCAGCGCACACCGCTTAGCGCTGGCTCCTTGCTCTCCTAGTTACAGCACACATCGGGTTAATTAACCCGATGTGTCCTGCAGCTACATGTGCACAGAGCAGGAGCCGGCACTGACAGTGAGAGCGGCGGAGGCTGGTAACAAAGGTAAATATCGGGTAACCAAGGACAGGGCTTTTTGGTTACCCGATTTTTACATTGGTTACCAGCCTCCGCAGAAGCCGGCTCCTGCTGCCTGCACATTTAGTTGTTGCTGTCTCGCTGTCACACACAGCGATCTGTGCTTCACAGCGGGACAGCAACAACTAAAAAATGGCCCAGGACATTCAGCAACAACCAACGACCTCACAGCAGGGGCCGGGTTGTTGCTGGATGTCACACACAGCAACATCGCTAGCAACGTCACAAAAGTTGTTCGTTAGCAGCGATGTTGCTAGCGATGTTGCTTAGTGTGATGGGGCCTTTACCAGCGATCCCTATCAGGTTGGATCGTTGTTGGGATCGCTGGTAAGTTGTTTAGTGTGACTGGGCCTTTAGAGATTAGTGGACCATGGTTTGGTGGTTTCAGCCAGACTTTTCAAAAAGGTTTGGTTTGGGACCCGGACTTCAGCTGAACCTCAATGGAAGTTACTATTTGGGCAGTTTGGATCTCTGCCCATATACAGCCAGCCTTAAACCGAACACTTCCGGGAGCGGGTAGGTGGAGTTTTTCCATATTATTTTGGTGCACACTACATTTGATCATGCTGTTGTTACCCCCAGTATGAGCTGATCAAACACTGACAGAACTGGGCAGAGCACTGAGCATACCAGAGCACAGACAGCGATGCTCACATGAGTGGTTTACATATGTAAAGCAACCGATCTCTGAACTCTGTTTTTTTGTAAAGTCTGTGTCCGGTACAAACGCCGAACCTCAGGTTTGATTATCTCTATTCAGCTTTCTCACCTGAGGGTTGCCAAACACTCACTTGCCTAGAATGATCTCTTATTGGAGATTGAGGCATTAATTAACAACATCCTCATGTCTGGTCTAAGTTTCTTCCAATCCTGCTGTACCATTTCCCTGACTGAGACAGTTGGCTCATACCCAACTGGGGCACCATTTGGAGAGAGAATGGTCCCTCCACTTTCCCCCACCTGGAAGATACTTTCATTAGAGTTAATCATTTGCTGACCAAGAAGTTCTTTTCTCTAAACTTAGGTGAGAAAATCAGAGAAGATGGAACCTCTGGAACTTTAGTATCATTTCTGGGAAATTGATCTACTTAAGCACATTCCCATGTTTGATGTTCCAATGCCATTCTTAAGGCCGCTTTACACACTGCGATCTTGCTGCCCGTGGCGCACAACATGGCTCGGACCCGTTACACTACTTACTTGCCTAGCGACGTCGCTGTGACCGGTGAACCGCCTCCTTTCTAAGGGGGCGGTTCGTTCGGCGTCACAGCGGCGTCACTAAGCAGCCACCCAATAGAAGCGGAGGGGCGGAGATGAGCGGGACGTAAAATCCCGCCCACCTCCTTCCTTCCTCATTGCCGGTGGTCGCAGGTCCGGTGAGGTTCCTCGTTCCTGCGGTGTCACACATAGTGATGTGTGCTGCCGCAGGAACGACAAACAACATTGTTTCTGCAGCAGCAACGATATTTGGGAATAGAGGAGCGTGTGAACGAGCAACGTAAGGTGAGTATTTTTGCTCGTCGCCGGATGTGCGTCACGAATTCCGTGACCCCAACGACATCGCTTTAGCGATGTCGCTGCATGTAAAGTGGCCTTTATAGTGTAGCCACATTATGTCAGATATTCTGGAATCTGTGTTATTCCAAGATTTCATCTCTCTGCAAACATTATTTTAAAAGGTTTGGTGATAATCTGTTAGTTTTCTTGTAACAATAACAAAACATTGTTCTTCCAAGATGGAATTATTTTTTTAATTTCCTTTTGGAATCTACCACGAATCTCCTATTCAGCAAACTTTAATAAATGTTCTTATTTTGTAAGTTAGTGGATATTTTCTTCACATGGATTAATGTGGCGCCCCTGAGGCTTCGGTCACCACAGGGTACAGCACCTCACCAGAGGTGCAGTATTCATCCCGGGTACAGAGGAGGTCATTGCCGGTAAACCACCACAATCCACCAAAACACACAGTTAGTCTCCCTCTCACCGGGACTGGGTTAGGGTAGAGTGATTTGGATGGTCACCACAAGGTATGGGACCTCCCACCCACTAGTTCAGTATCCCAGGTGGCGGAGCTAGACAACGGGGAGCAAGGCGACACACACACACACAGACAGTCGGTCAGTGACGGTTAGTCAGCAACAAGGGAACATGTGAGGCGTGGGGAGAAGACGGTAGCTGAGGGGAGAGCTGCGCCATAGCTTCCTCAGGACCAAGCGCACAGAACAGGGTGCGGAGTCCTAGGCTGGTGGGCACTGCACGTCCCGCCAGCAGAATCCACCAGGCAGAGGATTTCAAGTCTTCTAACCCACACAAAGTGCCTGGGGCACAGCAGCATAAAGAGCCATGAGTCGTGACAAAAGAGCGACACCAGTAACGGACTCGCGCTGCCTGCCTTGCGGGACAGGAACGGAGTCCATCCAAGGACTCGGGTCCTAGCGTAGCTTCAAGTCGTAGGGACCCACACAACACGGCGCAAGTAGGAAAGACTCACTTAAAGAAACATCGTCTCTGATCTCTGAACTATCCGGGATCGGCCGGAGCCCATGACAGTGGAGTCCAGCAGTCCAAAGGCTCAGTGAGTAAAGAACTTTAACTGCAACCTCTGTGTCGTCCAATACTTCCTGCACCTTAGCTGCAAAGCAGCAGGAGACTACTACTCCCAAAATCCCCGGGGCTTGAGCTCTGCCTGTAGAGAGCTGCACCAACCCAACTGCGCTACCATCTGCCCCAGAGGATATCCCCTGCAGCGGAGGCTCCTCTGTGAGCCGCAAACCACAGGTGGTGTCACAAATACAAACTCTATTCTCCCCTGTGAATAGCCCCTCCATCTTTATTGACACCTCGGAGTGACGAGTAACCCCCCAGTTCCCGTGGGTGCGTCATTAACAATAATATTTTTTATTTCTAGCACTTTAGAATTCAGAGGGGACTTGTACAAACAAGATAACACTTTACAGAGTAACCCATAGTTTATCACATACCAAGAACAGTGAGGGCCCTGCTCACGAGCTTACAACAATGTTTCCTTCTGTCAACAGTCATCACCATATTCATTCAGTGGACAGCACTAGTGATAAAGAAGACATCATGGCTAGTAGCTCTGACTGTAATATCTAGTGCCACCTAATCAGGCAAAGTGCTTGTGTGCTATTCTGCAAGTCAGTAGGAGTAATTGTGGCGCCCCTGAGACTTCAGTCGCTACAGGGTACTGCACCTCACTTAAGGTGCAATGCTTAACCCAGACCAGAGGAGGTCAGTACTGGTTCCACTTACACTACTCATACACACAACCGGGTTGCCCTCCCCACTGGAGAACGAGCTAGGGTAGGGTTTTTAAGGCAGTCACCAAACATGGAGGGCAGCCACCCACTAGTGACAGGGAACCGGGGGAGGAGCAGCCACCAGGGCAAGTTAGGAGCCAACACAACAGTTAGAGAGTTCTCCAGCAGGAGAAGAAAGGAGCAGACGGTTTGCTCGGTGGCACTGGTGGGACGCAGGAGTTCATACGGTCTCCGAGGTGCGAGCTTGATTGCTCTCTCGATTGCTCCCTCGGGAGCAGCGCAGCACAGGGTGCAGAACCCTAGGGGAGATCATACTTCAAGTTGGTTTTCCACAATCTGCCGGACAGGAGCACAGTGCCAGACAAGATCCGGGGCCTAGATTGGAGTCGGGCCCCACTGCGGAACCGCGGCACCTGCAAATGGGATTGGAGATTCACTCAACACGGACTGGGGTCCCCAAGTAGCTTTAAGCCACGGGGATCCATCTTACATGGTGCAGAGAGGAAGGGCCCATCGACCATCGCACCGGACTGACCTCTAAAGGATCCGTGTTCGACAGAGTCCATACCAGCAGGTGACAGGTACTTCCTGGGTAAGCGGCATAACTGTGAGTAAAACACCTGGAACCCGCAGAGACTGTATCCGCCTGTCATTCCCAGCGCCGCCACCCTGCGCTTCGACGCCTGCCATTACTACTCCCCTCATCATCCTCCACAGGGCCCACTCCACCTGTATGGAGCAGAAATACCTCAGCTGCTACTACCACTCGCCCCGGAGGACAGTGACAGCAGCGACGGCTAATTCCTTGGCAGTGTACTGCAGGTGAAGTCACGAAATTTACCTCCACCAACATCCATCACCACCCCCTCCTTTATTGTACACCTCGGGGCCACAAATCCGAGCGAAAGGGCTACCCCGTGACATCCCCAGATCCGACATCACCAGGCCCAGCGACAAGTAATTTAACCCTTGCCCCGTGGGTGCTACATAATCACTTCTCTGATTTAGCAAATAGAGCAACACCACACCCTACTTAAACCCCCAGCTTAATGCTGGGAGTTGCCACTTATACTTACCTTTAATTGGTATGCTAGATTCCTGTTACTGAATTGGGATTGTTTTGAATCAATCCCACCACACTGTGACATCCAACAACAAGCACGTACTCTAACTGGCAGTATCATCCTGTCTCCAGCTTACCATACTTGAAGCACCACTTGAGCGTTTTTATAAATTTTTATTTCAGTGCTGGAGTGGTGCTTTAAAACAAAGTCCCCTTACCCCTGTCATACTCACACTCTAGTGGCTCTTCTGTGCTGGGATATTCACATAATTCACCATCTGGAAACCTGCTCTTTATGGCTATTTGATAGACCTGATGCTAATGCAACCGTCTGAAAGACATCCGCGATCCACACATTATGGGCCAGTGAGCCACACGTTGGAGTCCACTACTCTAATATGTTAAGCTGTAGTTGGGGGACCACATAACAACGTATGAAAAAATGGGATAGAGTATTAAAAATCTCATCTTACCCTATCAATGTGCAGTCATACACCAGAATATATCCTCTGTTTCACCACACTCTTACATGCAGTCATAGAACAATATATTTTACCATGCAATGTTTTCCCTCATTACCATTAATCAAATTGGTGCATAAAAAAAGTGCAGTGAAAGAATGGCATTATTCCATAGACGGTTACAACAAAATTAGGCTGAGTTCACATGTCCTGTAGTCATCCGTTAGACCAGAAGCTGCATATATCCGACAGGAAACTGATTTCTGCCGGATCCGTTTTTTTTAACATGGGAGTCTATGGAAAACGATCTATTAATGGATTGCTATTTATCTTCCATTTGTAATGGATCAGGTAAGAAAACAACGGATCCGTTACAAATGCAAGTACAATGGATTGGCCAAATTGCAAAGCGCCAACAGATCCGTTGTCCATAGACTCCACATGTTAAAATGGATCCGGCCGACATCTGTTATTTAACAGCGGACAAAAAGTTGTGTTTGCACAACATTTTTGCCAACGGATCTGTAATGGATCCGTGATAACGAATGACTACAGGACATGTGAACGCAGTCTAACAGATAATGTGCAATGAAGATAAACAAAATATCTAAAAAAAAATAGCCGCACTTGTCATGTGATATTGATTATATCAAGAGACGGGTGAGGACATGGTACGGAGGAATGATGAGAATTGAGAATGCAGTTTATTTATTTTTTTATTCCCCATCCTGGGCCCAATGAAAGAGGGGAAATGTAAGATCCGATTGATTTATATTTCAAATTTTATTGTGAATCCCCATGATTTTTTATTGAACACCTGCTTTTTGTATTATCCCTATACCATCACCATACAGTAATTGTGAAATAGAATGGTACTTTTATGTTATGCTGTAATGTCGTAGTACGAATGGTGACATTCCTTGTCTTCTCTCCAAACAGTTATTGGAGGTTTTTGCGCAAAATTAGCACAACAGATAGTTGCACTGAGAATTTCCAGATCTCATCCGCAGACAATGGGTAGAAACTGACACATTTTCTTTAGGGAATTTTACATTGTAGGAAAAACTGAATGAATTTATTCTGCAAGGACACACTATAATTTGCTGACCAAGGTTATTACAATACAATGTAGCTAGGAACAAGGAGTGTCAAAACTATGTGTTCAAGTCAAAGTGAATGAAGACTCAGACATTAGTAGGAGAAGATAAAGTTCAGAAACGTGCCATCGATGTTCTAAACTTGGGTGATTAGTAGAGATGAGCGAACCCAAGGTTCAGTGTTCCTACCGAACACAGACTTTACCAAAAGAACAGAGTTTGGGGTCGGAGTTCGGGTGTTTACGTATGCTGACCACTCGTGCAAGTATCGCTGCTCTCGGGTACGCTCGGTCCTTGTTTGAACGGCTTGCACTGGGGGTAACAACAGCATGTTTGGATGTAGTGTGCAGCAAAATAAAAAAAATGGAAAAACCCTGCCCACCTGCCCCTGCAAGTGATCTGTTTATCATAGAATCATAGAATGGTAGAGTTGGAAGGGACCTCAAGGGCCATCGTGTCTTACCCCCTGCGAGTGCAGGTTTTCCTAAGTCATACCAGCTATATGTTTATATCAGCTTGAAGATTTCCATTGATGGAGAGCTCACTACCTCCTGTTCCACTCCCTGACTGCCCTCACTATCAGAAAGTTTTTCCTAATGTCTAATCTGAATCTCCTTCCTTTTAGTTTCATCCCATTACTTCTTGTATTTCCTTGTGCTAATGAGAATAGGGTGGTTCCCTCTGCACTGTGACTACCTTTCAGTTATTTGTAGACCACTATTAAGTCTCCTCTCAGCCTTCTAAACATTCCTAGTTCTTTTAGCCAGTCTTCATAGGACATGGTTTGCAGACCTTCTACCATCTTGGTTGCTCTTCTCTGGACTTGCTCCAATATATCAATGCCTTTCGTGAATTGGGGCACCCTGAACTGTACACAGTATTCCAGGTGGGGTCTGACCAGAGCAAGTATAGGGGAATAACTACCTCTCTTGATCTAGATTCAATGCTTGTCTTGACACATGAAAACCCAGGTCGCAGCCAATAATTAAGGGGTACAGTGAACAGAAAACCAGGGAAAGGAAAAAAATCATACTTAAAATTTAACTTTTAATAATAACATTAAAAGGTTAAATGACCTACATAACTTAAGTAGGGTGCAATAGGTATAACATTGTAACAAACAATGGAAAGGTGGAAAAAACTGTAACTCAACTGGCTCTAATAAGACCTTAAATATCTATCCCTACTTAGCAATAGAGGATGTGACGCCCTAGGGTTGTGGTGCACCCATTCACTGATGGGAATCCCTAAATTTCCCTACTACACCCTACACTATACTAAAAAACATCACGTGTATTAAACAAAATAAATAATAATCATGGGCCACAGTAAACGGTAAAATAATCACTTATCTGAAAAAGATGTCCAGAGAAGGAGTCCTGACACATTTCTCCCCAAAAGGTACAAGGGGTTCATCAGGGTACAGGACCCAGGGGGTAAATAGCAACTGCAAATGCCTCCCTGGAGTACCGGTTAGATGGAGTCTGAGGATAATATACGTCTTGACACATCCCAGAATTTTGTTGGCCTTTTTATCTGCAGCACAGCACTGTTGGCTCATGTTGAATTTGGGATCTACTGTTATGCCTAAGGGGTACTTTGCACGCTGCAACATCGCTAGCTGATTGTAGTGATGCCGAGTGAGATAGTCCCCTCCCCCGTCGCACATGCGATATCTTGTGATAGCTGCCGTAGCGAACATTATCGCTACGGCAGCTTCACACGCACTTACCTGCCCTGCGACGTCGCTCTGGCCGGCGACCTGCCTCCTTCCAAAGGGGGCGGGTCGTGTGGCGTCACATCGACGTCACACGGCAGGCAGCCAATAGAAGCGGAGGGGCGGAGATGAGCGGGACGTAAACATCCCGCCCACCTCCTTCCTTCCTCATTGCAGGCGGGACGCAGATAAGGAGATGTTCCTCGCTCCTGCGGCTTCATACACAGCGATGTGTGCTGCCACAGGAACGAGGAACAACATCGTACCTGTCGCTGCAGCGAAATTATGGAAATGACCGACACTACACAGATCACCAATTTTCGACGCTTTTGCGATAGTTTATCGATGCGTCTAGGCTTTACACGTTGCGACGTCGTTACCGGCGCCGGATGTGCGTCACTTTTGATTTGACCCCGACGAGATCGCAGTAGCTATGTCGCAACGTGCAAAGTACCCCCAAGTCCTTTTCCCTTGTGATATCACCTAGTTCTATTCCTCCCATACTATATATGTGATCTCTTTCCTCTCTAGTGTTTGCTATTCCTCCTATCTTAGTATCATTTGCGAATTTTATGAGTTCTACAATAATTCCGTTGTCCAAATCAGTAATAAAGATATTAAACAGCACTGGCCCCAGGACAGAGCCTTGTGGTACCCCGCTTTTTTCCTCCAGTTTGATGTCTAGCCTTTTAGTATTACTTGTTGTGCCTGATCATTAAGCCAGTTGTGAATCCATCTAACTGATTTTTTTTATCTATTCCGTACTTGATCATTTTTTCAATGATCAAGTACGAAATCAACAAAAAAATAGTTAGATGGCTTAATTTATGGCTGGCTGCATGTGGGTGGAGACCCGATCTGCCCAATTAGTACTTCCATTGGGGTTCAGGTTCCAAACCGATCTTTATCTAAAGTCCGGCTGAAGCCGATGAAATGACATGCCATGGGTTCACTCATCTCTAATGATAAATTAAAATTGTATTGTGTTCAGAGGTTAATTGTGTCTTTATGTTCTCTTTTATTTGGTTTTCAAGGGTCACAGATGCTATCTCCTTTACCGTAATCAAGCTTTTAGGTCGTATTCACATAATACAGTCACAATGCATTTTTATGCATTTTCTGCAGTTATAACACAGTAAATTTACTGCATTTTTTGAAAATTGTGACAAAGAAGAAAACATTGGGAATACATTGTATGAACACGACTTCAGGGTCCATAAGTCCAGATGTGGTGATAAAGTACTGATCTAAAAGTACATTTAACACTTATGTTAAGCTGCAATGGATAATACTCTGCCAGGGAGCTCCTATTAGAGACACCGGTGGCATCTTGCCATGACCCCTGCAGATTGCTGCAATGAATTGGCAGCAGCACTAGGAAAGCACCATACCATTTTTCTTCAGTATTGCTATGTTTTATTCTTTTGGCTCCATGGTCCAAGGAGCAGCTGGAAAAGTTAATGTAGTTTAGAGAATGAAAGTTGTAAAACTGTATTGGTATAAAACTGAATTCAGTTGCACTGGACATATGGTTCATATGTGCCACAAGAGTCAGATCACACAGGTAAGATGCTTGTTTTATGATACGTGTAGAGGAGTATTGTGTTATGGACCTTGTGAAAAGTGGGCCCACAAAATTCAATTAGATTGTGTGCTAAAACCCTCAAATTTATAAGTATAGGGTAGGTACACTCAACCATTTTCTTCCTGAGGCCGGTGTCACACTTGCGTGTATCTCGCGTTGCATCACCCGGCACAGACTCACACTCTGCTCACAGGAGCAGGTCGGTTGCATTTATCTCTATGCAACCGACCCGCTCCTGTGAGGGAAGGGTGAGTCCGTGTTGGGTGATACAACGCGAGACTCGTACGAGATAGGCGCGAGGCACTCGCAAGTGTGACACCGGCCTTTACGAGAAAAATGATCCGATTAATCTGATCAGGCACTTATAAGAGTTTAATCAGCGTGGCATCAGTTTTTCTCAGGTGGAGAGAAAAATAAACATTTCTCCACCTTCTCCATTATGTCATGCAAGTGCAGTCTGATATTTTCTCGGACCCCTAAACTTGCATTGTCGATTTTGATCAGACAAAATTTGACTCAGGGGAAAATCGGACATGTCACCGATTGGTCCGAGGACAAAATCAAACGTGCACAGCTTCATACAATATCACGGATAGTACTCCGATATAATCTTTTGTCATGTGCACGAACTGCAATTTCAAATAACAAAAATGTGCAGATATTTCTGGAGTGCTGCTGCATCTTTGGGTCTGTTTGCTTTTGCATTGCAATTACAGCAGATCTCCATCTGTGATTCATGTACAGAATTTAGTTATTTACATCTCCTGGATCCGAAGACGAGTGTTCTTCCCTATGTCTTCTGATGATGTGTCCCTCTCCTCTTTAGTGCACTCTTCCAGGCCAGTGATCCCAGCTCATGCACTAAGATGACTACTTAGGATTCAAATAATTAACATTCACTAGACATCAAACCTGTTTACAGCTCTGCCCTGCTGCAAATCCAGCTCTACAATATAGCAGGACAGGGTCAGCTCTGCTAGACTGCTGTAAAATGCTGCATACCCAGTTTTTCAATATTACTGGATTAACTCTGCTATAGCATTGTGCCAGGTAAACAATTATGGATGGAACCTGCTGCAAAGGCAACTTTGTTTCATAGCTAAATGAATATGGCTATACTGTTGCGCCTCCTGTGCAATTACGAACTATACTGGACACCCAGCTCTGCTGTATTGCTAGCTTAAAGGGAACCTGTCACCAGATTTGTCCCATATAACCTGCAGCCACTACCAGTGAGCTCTTCTATACGGTATTCTAGAATACTGTATATAAGTGCCCAGGCCACTCTGTATAATGTAAAAACCATCTTTTATTGCATTAGTAGTCGGGTCCAATGGGCATCTCTGGTCTCGGTCTGGCTCCTCCTCTCTTTCCTCCATTGCCGTCCTCCTTCCCAGCTCCATGTGGATGACACCTCCTATATCATCCACACAGAGGTCACCATTGCGCTCCTGGGCACATGCATTTTTCTCTGCCCTGCTGAGGGCAGATCAGATTATTGTAGTTCACATGCACAGGCGGTCATTTACCTTTTCCGCTGTCTGTACATTACAATACTGTGCTCTGGTGCAGAGCCCTCTGGGTGGATAACATAGGATGCATCATCCACATGGAGCTGGGAAGGAGGGCTGCGAATGCAAGATGACTGTAGGCGCCAGAACGAGAGCAATGATGCCCATTGGACTGGATCACCCTGCAGGTAAGTACTGTATAATAAAAGATGTTTTTTATGTTATAAAGAGCGGCCTGGGCTCTTATATGCAGTGTTATAGAATAATGTATATAGGAGCTCACTGGTGGTGGCTGCAGCTTACAAGGAACTTATCTGGTGATAGTGTAAGGGGTGGGCAGACCCCTTACAAGGAAGCACAGGTTTTCTCTGAAGTGGTTAATGCTGTCCCCATAGAAACTGTACAGGAGGGAGGAGGAGCCGGCAGCTTAGTGGGAAAGGAAGTGTGTGCTGAAGGCAGTTGTGTCCAGGACAGGAGAGAAGAAACAGCCAGGGGCAGAGTGTGGAGCTGAGTGGGCAGAAAGAAAGAAAGAAAGAAGGGAGCTGGAAGAACAGGGAAGCCGGAGAGAAAAGGAGCGGGCGGAACCTCATAGTGCGAAGCAGTCCCGGTGTGGGTCCGGGCTGTGGGTAGCCATAAGTGGGAGCCAGGTGAAGTAGAGTAGCCGGGCACATCCCCACTGGAGGAGACGTCAGGGCAGGCTTTCCCCAGCTAAGAAAAGAACGTGAAGTCATCTGTAACTGCCGGTTTTTGGAAAGAGTTGTGAAATAAAGAATGTCTTTTATTTGCATCGAACCATGCCTGGAGAGTGTTTATACGTCGGACGATATCTGCACCACCACACTCTGCCCCACCAAGACATATCCCGTCCCGATAGTGACGGCGGAGCCAGGGGTAAGCCGGACTACCAGGGCCACGACTACAGGACCCGAGGCACCCCTGGCACCCCGTTACATGTGGCGTAGTCGGCAGGATCTGGATCATATGCAAGGGGTCCCGCTCCAAGAAGAAGGAGATCAAGTGATGCCGAGGACACTGGATCCAGATTATTGGAAAAGAGTCCCGATCCCATGGTGGGAAGAGGAAGAAGTGCCTAAGGCGTTGGACCGGGCACAAGATGGCGGCAAGATGGCCGTTGTCTGTGAAGACACAGAAAGCGCGCGCAGAATTGGCGCCAAAAGAAGAGCCTGGGGCTGGCCGGTGCCGAAAAAGAAGTTCGGAGTACTCCGCCCAAAGAGGGGAGGTGCCGGTCCCAGGGCACGAAGGAAGATATGTGAAGTGGGCGGTGTTCCAGAGAAAAAGAAGAACCGCCGCGTAGGGGTCGACCTGATGTGTGAGACTGGGGGTGGAGTATACCCAAGAGCGGGAAAAGTAAGCCCGCCTCCACTTCCTCCAGCATCTCCACTGACCCCGACGCCATTACCAGAAACGCTGACTCCGAGCAAGATGGAGACTCCAGGAAGACAGCAAGCTGCGGTAGCCGCACTAGTAGCGACTAGCCTGGGCAGAGGACGCCCGAAGCAGACTGCGGCTGCGGAAGGACCCACCCTTAACCTACCGGCTGTGCCAGGAGGACCAGAGCGGCCCACTACACAAGAGGCCGCACAGTGGCAACAGGAAATCGAGTGGGAGGAATGCCAATACCGGCGGCGGTCGCAGCAAAGACCGGTTCTAGCTGAACTCTCCCACCCGAGACGTTGGAGCAACCCACCAACTACGAGCCCTTCCGGAGGCTGCGCCGGTTGCCCGGACAGTCCCTGTCGGAGTACGTGCAGGCCCAACGAGCCGAATGGCAACGTGCATATCATCCGGAGTGACTTTTCAAGACCGGAAGATGGCGGGCCTGTTTTTGTTCAACACCGGCGTTGTTTTGAGCCGGAAGAAGGTGTGTTGTTTGTAACCGTTCAAGTTGCTGAGCCCGGAAGAGAGCCTGATGCTGGACTGAGCCAGGGGCTCCCTCTGCGTCGTTAAGAAGATTTTTGCCGAGTTGTGTTCCTGCCAGCTAACGTCTAAGACCGGGAGTGCTGCAAAAGCCTCCGGGCAGAAACTCCACTAAGACCGGGAGTGCCTGCCGACGGCCTCCGGGCACGACTAAGACCGGGAGCTTCCAGGAGGAACTCCGGGCGCTGGACTGGTCTGCCCTTGCGGGTGCCCTCAGGTGAACATGTTCGCAGTTTCATTAAAATGACTTTGTTTAGTTTTAAAATGTGATTTTAGATTTGTGCCTTGCCGGGAGGCTTAGGCTTAAAGAGGGGAGGTATGTAAGGGGTGGGCAGACCCCTTACAAGGAAGCACAGGTTTTCTCTGAAGTGGTTAATGCTGTCCCCATAGAAACTGTACAGGAGGGAGGAGGAGCCGGCAGCTTAGTGGGAAAGGAAGTGTGTGCTGAAGGCAGTTGTGTCCAGGACAGGAGAGAAGAAACAGCCAGGGGCAGAGTGTGGAGCTGAGTGGGCAGAAAGAAAGAAAGAAAGAAGGGAGCTGGAAGAACAGGGAAGCCGGAGAGAAAAGGAGCGGGCGGAACCTCATAGTGCGAAGCAGTCCCGGTGTGGGTCCGGGCTGTGGGTAGCCATAAGTGGGAGCCAGGTGAAGTAGAGTAGCCGGGCACATCCCCACTGGAGGAGACGTCAGGGCAGGCTTTCCCCAGCTAAGAAAAGAACGTGAAGTCATCTGTAACTGCCGGTTTTTGGAAAGAGTTGTGAAATAAAGAATGTCTTTTATTTGCATCGAACCATGCCTGGAGAGTGTTTATACGTCGGACGACATCTGCACCACCACACTCTGCCCCACCAAGACATATCCCGTCCCGATAGTGACGGCGGAGCCAGGGGTAAGCCGGACTACCAGGGCCACGACTACAGGACCCGAGGCACCCCTGGCACCCCGTTACAATAGATTCCCCTTAACCTTTCAATATTGAACTCTGGTGCAAACTCAGTTCTACTACATTGCAGACTTAACTGCCATTTCACTGGATCAGCTGTACTGTTGGACTTCCTGTGCAATTCAGCTCATCTACATTCGTTCCTCCTAACTACTAAATTTATTCCACTGCTTTGTGGATTACAACTCTGCTGCACTTGTTGCTATTACTTTGGCTCTACGTTATCAGTTCCCATTGTTCCAGTTCTGCTCCTTTAAGGCGCCTTTACACACTGATACTTTCTAGCGATCCCACCAGTGATCCCAACCTGGCCGGGATCGCTAGTCTCTGGTGAGTTGCTGGTAAGATGTCAAACAGGCAAACCTGCCAACGACGCAGCAGCGATACAGACCTGCAGAACGACCTAGCTGGTCATTGGGGACGTGTCAAAGCAGCTATTTGAAAGGGAAGTCGCTAACGAAGTCGTTGTAATGGTGTAAAACACACCGATGCATGTTGCACAGCAGGAAACAAAGGACCAAAAAATGGTCCTGAAAGATTTGTAGCGATCAGCGACTTGTCAGCGGGGGCTGATGGCTGATGCGTTTCACACACTGTAATGTCGCTGAGGATGTCGCTATTACATCACAAAACCGGTGACGTTACAGCGATGTCGTTAGCGATGTTGCAGTGTGCAAAGGGGCCTTTAGTTCATTATGCCACAATAGCTCCACTGTTCCAACTGGGTCTCTGTCCTGCACCAATGTCTTTTTGTCTGTTACCTAACAGCTGCTCATCCAGATCAAGGTGGATCTGTCTCTACAGGTGAGGTGTAACACAATTCTGAGGCCATAGATCCCCAAGGTGCAGAGGCTTCTATACCATTACCGGTCGGTCCGGAGGAACTGTCTGGATTGGTTTCTCATCTTGACATAAATGTATGTTAAAGGGAACCTGTCAGCAGAAATTTCGCAATAAACCTAAAAATTCCCCTTCTGCAGCTCCTGGGCTGAATTCTAAAAAGGTTCATGTTGCTATTGTGCCCTCTTTGAGATCTAAATAAATACATTATAAAGTCTTACCTTTTTGTATGCAAATGTTTTTTTATGGTCACGGGGGCGTGCTGTCTTGTGTCCGTTATTCGCCTCCTGCCGCTTTACGCCATCCCCCCTTGCTCATTTCCATACATGAGGAGGACGCCGCCCAGTGCTCCGGAGGTATCGCGCATGCCCAGTGGCACTATCCCGGGACAGCACTGTGTAAAGCGTGACCACTGGTGAGGTGATTGCGCAGGCGCGAAATTATGGGCGGCTCTGTGATTGTCATCAGCAGCGTCATCCATAATCTCGCACCTGCGGTAATAGGTGACGTGGGTTCATATGGCCAGCGCTTGCGCATAACGGTGGAGGCAGAGGGAAAAGCGCGGGCACGAGATTATGGGCGGGTACTTGGATGACGCTGCTGATGACAATCACAGCTCCACCCATAATCTCGTGCCTGCGCAATCACCTCACGCTTTACACAGTGCTGTCCCGTGATAGTGCCAATGGGCATGCGCGAGACCTGGGCATGCGCTGGGCGGCGTCCTCATGTATGGAAATGAGCAATGGGGGACGGCGTAAAGCGGCAGGAGGCGAATAACGGACGCAAGACAGCCCGCCCCCGTGACCATAAAAAAACATTTGCATACAAAAAGGTAAGACTTTATAAAGTATTTATTTAGGTCTCAAAGGGGGCACAATAGCAACAGGAACCTTTCTAGAATGCAGCCCAGGAGCTGCAAAAGGGGAATCTTTTAGGTTTATTGCGAAATTTCTGCTGACAGGTTCCCTTTAAGGAAATGGCTCCAGTTGCAATATCTTCAGCTCCACAACATTTTCCATAGCACATGTCTTAAACTGATATCTACTTCTTGGGGATCTTCACCACATCACCAACTCCAATCTGATTTGACATGAACTTTAACACTAGGACTACTGGACTCGTGACACCTACTAGAACTACTGAATGTAGTCATTTTGACTACTGACGTGTTTTCGTTTATTTTTAGAGTTTCATTTGTGGTTATTTATTAATAATTATATTTTTTTAATGTATTATTATTGTGAGATCCAACAGTAATGCTTTGGAATGGTTTTTTTCTGATTTTTTTTTCATATTTTTCTACAGGACATAACAAAAGTAAACTAAGTAAAACAATAATATTAGACGTTTTAAAATAATTTATTATTAAAGTGCACACATATAAACAACAACTCAAGAACAACAAGCAGAGAAAATGCATCTAGCTCCTCATCAGAAAGAGTAAACTCTTCATTATTGTTCCGTCATGCTTTTGCAATAGTACAGTTCTTTATGTGAGTCAAGATAAATTAATCAAAAAATAATCTCCATGTACTCAAAGGACTATCACTAATTATATTTCTTCTGGCGTGTCCTGTGGTGCTTCTCTAAGAATGTTTTGTTTTTCCCGCCTACCAGGTAAGTTTTCTCCAATCTCAAGAGGTATCCATTGAATACCATCAGCTGAAACTAGTATTCCTGGAGATTCGCCTTCTGTGGTGTTGGTTGCATCGCCTTCGCCGCCATCGTCTTCTGTTGTGGATACATATCTGGGACGTTTTGCAGATTTTTTCTGTCCACGACCGGGAGGATGGTAACATCAACGCATGAGCCTGATCCACAGTTGATGAGCTTGCAACGTCTGGCAAAAAAGTTGATGAATATTTAGAATTTTTGTTTAGTAACTCAGTGTGTGGAAGAACAAATAAATACACATAACTACTTACCTTCCAGATTTGTTTCTTCTGAGTCTTCAGATTCACTCGAAATGTTTTGAGGATTGAAATCTTCATCACTGTCCGTATCAATTTGAGTATCCTGACATTCGGATTCCAATTCATCCTCTGGTATGGATTGCAAAATAGCCAGAATATCTTCAGGCTTTACCGCACGTCTTCTAGCCATATTAGTAAATTGGAGAAATTCCACTTGAGAGTTCACTGGTTCACTGCTGAAAAATAGAAATGAAATGAAAACTATAAGAAATAATACATGTTCTGCCCCCTTCAAACGTAGGTGGGTTGAATCAGTTGACAGACAGCTAAAGTCTTTCCTAAAATAATCGAATATTATGACAATAAAATGTTGTATATACCTGTAACAGTTTTCAGAGCTCTTATGTCTGCATCTGTTGTCTTTGTCTCTCCAAGTGAAATGAAAGTAATTTAGTATCCAGACTTAAGGTGGTGTCACACACAGCGACAACGACAACGACGTCGCTGCTACATCACCATTTTCTGTGACGTTGCAGCGACGTCCCGTCGCTGTCACTGTGTGTGACATCCAGCAACGAGCTGGCCCCTACTGTGAGGTCGCCGCTCGTTGCTGAATGTCCAGCTTCATTTTTTGGTCGTCGCTCTCCCGCTGTGACGCACAGATCGCTGTGTGTGACAGCGAGAGAGCGACGAAATGAAGAGAGCAGGGAGCAGGAGCCGGCATCTGGCAGCTGCGGTAAGCTGTAACCAAGGTAAACATCGGGTAACCAAGGTGGTTACCCGATATTTACCTTCGTTACCAGCCTCCGCCGCTCTCACGCTGCCAGCGCCGGCTCCTGCTCTCTGCACATGTAGCTGCAGTACACATTGTGTAATTAACCCGATGTGTACTGTAGCTAGGAGAGCAAGGAGCCAGCGCTAAGCAGTGTGCACGGCTCCCTGCTCTCTGCACATGTAGCTGTAGTACACATCGTGTAATTAACCCGATGTGTAATGTAGCTAGGAGAGCAGGGAGCCAGTGCTAAGCAGTGTGCACGGCTCCCTGCTCTCTGCAAATGTAGCTGCTGTACACATCGGGTTAATTAACCCGATGTGTACTGTAGCTAGGAGAGCAAGGAGCCAGCGCTCAGTGTGCGCGGCTCCCTGCTCTCTGCACATGTTGCAGCACAGCGATGCGTGTCGTTATGATCGCTGCTTCGGCTGCTGTGTTTGACAGCTAAGCAGCGATCATAACAGTGACTTACAAGGTCGCTGCTACGTCACAGAAAATGGTGACGTAACAGCGACGTCGTTGTCGCTGTCGTTTAGTGTGACCCCAGCTTTACTGTCTACTGCTAGGACCAGAGAAAAACACCTCCCTTCATTAGCATAAGATAAGAGCCTACAGTTTTAAAAAAAAGCTCTATTCAGATCAGCATTACACAGTAATACAACCAGGTAACACAATGAAAATGTGAAAAGTTGACATCTGCATTGAACTACATCTATATGAACATCAGGGTAAATAAGATACAGTGAAAAAAATATGCACAAAACCTTACAGCAACTTTTAGTGACAAAAGGACAGCAAAATATAGCAGGTAGTCAAAATGACTACCTTTAGTAGTTATAGGTGAATGTTGAAATAAATGCGCAATTTTTGCACCTAAATTATTTATTGCCACAAAATCTTTTTTAACATCCTATTTGAGGAAATGTCACCGAGTCTCAAGCCGGAATTCCAAAAAATGTAGTCACAGAGGAGAAATACATAGTGCGAAGTGGTCAAAATGACTACCTCAGTAGTTCTAGTGTTAAAGTATGTCTGGGTTGCATAAACCAGTATGATGTACACTTCACACTTTGCCCAAATTGTATTGAATCTGAATGGGAAAAGTGACATTTATATTTTCACTGCTCTTGGATGAGGCACTGACTTGGAGAGCTCCTTTGTGGCAAAGGAACATCCAGCCATGAACTCTCTCTCTTGCTTGTTTTTGGCATTCTGGAAGGTTTATGAAGAATCAGATCAGATGTATTCTGCTGCTGCTGATAAAATCCAGTTTTGTACTTTTGTACTCTATCCACTTAGTTGGCCTAGAATAATGAGGTCCTATTTGCAAAATGTTATGCTAGAATTTGTAAATGAATTAGCTGGCAGTGATTTGACTTCTTCCTTTGATGACCAGGTTACTCTCATCAATAATGTGTCCTTGTGATTTTTGCAGCATGATATAGATATGAATCTCAGCACTCCTTCCAAGTCTCCGTCCGGAGAGGGTTTGCCAGAGCCCATGTAGCTTGGTCAAGGTCCTTTGTCTCCCTCCAAGACAGTCCTAAATAGATGACTAAGCTGGAAATGTCTACAAACATAGATGAAAAACAACCATATCGCCTTAGGGGTTATGCCATTTTCTATCACAAAAACATGCCTAATAGCCTCTAATATCTATACTCAGGCTTTTCCATACTCATTGTTGAAAGTGGCTCCAAAATACCACAAGATGGTGACTTTCTAAGTGAGAATTTTTCGTTTTGCATACATATCTTTTTTGGGTTTTACACTGATGGACACTTCTGTAAATTTGAGGCTGCCATACCTAAAACTCCCCTATTTTTGACTGATCTAATCAGATAACTTAATGAGTTTCTGCTTGTTTCCAGTATTATATTAAACAGTTTCCATGTCCTCTTTTTGTGTCACTTTTCTTAGTTTGTTTATTTCCAATATTTTACCTCCATATCAGGACTTTGTTTTTTTATAAACAGATAGTAGAGCCTTTGCAACCTTATTGCTAGGTCTGCTATTTGTCACCTTCTTGGGACTAAACCTTGAAGAGGCAGAGTGTATCCACTGTCTTAACTGGAGACTAGAGCAAGGTCCATCTATATAAAGGAAACACTGCAAGAAAGAATCCTGAGCAGACTCTCTCCAAATCCTTTGATCCACTTGACATATAAGAGGAGTTGCCTTCTCATGTCATCACATCTGATCATATTCTAGCAACTATCTCCACAACGCTGTAATGATGTTATTTTTGGCTCCAAAAATCTCCATTGGAAAGTCTTAACTTGGGCACACTCTTCAATCCTTTCTGGCCAACCAGGAGTCAAACAAAATGACAAATTTCTCCCATACTTTTTCTGGTGGCCTAAATTGAGAAAAGATGTTAAGGAGTTTGTTGGATTATGTTCACTTTGCGCTCAATTCAAGTAATTTTGTCAAGCCCCACTTAGTGCCTTACAAACACTACTGATTCCATAAGAAATAAATTAAAAACTACCGCGCTAACTGGATGATTGGAAAAGGGAGTGAATGGGTAGACCTAAATTTAGGTATACAAATATGGAGACACAGCAGGGAATTAGTAAACTGTAAACTGATTTATTGTATAATAATTTAAGATAAAACACAAAGTTTTAAAATTATAAATAAAAACAAAACAAAACACCTCTGCGTGGAGGTATTGTTGAGAGGGTCCTGGTGAGGAACTTAGGGACAGAAGGGGAGAGTTGGGACCTGTTAGGAATCCAAAATGACAGGAATGAATGCAGGTAAACTGATAATAGGAATAATGAGAATCTGGGTTGAATACTAATTACCTGGTGGGTATGAACACAATGAGGATGAAAATGTGGAATTTGTGAAACTGACAAGAGGAGGAGAGAACAATTTTTGGTGTTTCCCCTTTATGTAGGAACCTGTAAACCAAAATAAGTAGATTAGCCTGTGTAGACAGTAAGCTCCACAGTGTGGGGGCTTCCTAAAAGGGGGGGAGGGGAGAGGGGGGAAAACTACCAGTACTGGTCTTTTGAGTGCCTGTGTATTTGCTTTTGGAGGCCTGATAGATTAGCGATATTTAGGAAAATGTCCTAAAAATATTAGTAGATTGAAATTAGTACTAATAGATAAACCACAGGAATACAAGTGTTAATGGTAGTGATAGAAAAATACCTGATGATATGAAGGCTGTCTGTAGGATATAATATGTGTGCTCGTTTCAGCAACTACACAGGATAGAGATTGAAGTATCACCTGGTAAAAATAATGTAAGATATTGAAAGAGTATACGCTTACTCAGTCTGCTCCATTATACTCAATGGACCTGTTGGCGCATACGTCCGGAACACGTTTTGTGGGGGGAGGGGCGGTATTTCGGATGGATGCCCCGACAGAGTCACTGAAACGCATTGTGAAAGTAGACTAAGGGCTGTAATGGTTTCTCCAAGATGGAGCATTTCTTATTTTATCGAGTTTGTCTTTTGTTCGTAATTGGCCCAACTTTTTTCATGAAATGTTCTGTTTCCTACTCAAATTATCTCTCACTGCCATGAAACCCAATTTGTTTAAAAATTTTGGAGGACTTTATGCAAATTTCTAAATATGTCATTTAAAATGTCATGTAATTTCTCCTTTGTATAACACTCTCAAATAATGGTCAAACAGTGAGAATTAATCCATGAAACAATGTCTTTGCATATTTTCTTATGCTTATCAAAATAATTGGCCTGATCTACTGCTGAGGGCAGAATTCTCTAATAACTCTTTTTAAAAAAATATAGTAAAATATCCTTTCTTCATTGTCTTTGGTTGGGAACCTCATTTACTTCTGCCCATAATATCTCATTGCCACCTTCCCATTGTGGAATGGGTTTGTTAAGACCTTCATGACATTTGGACTACGGTTCAGTCTAACCTGTCGCAAAATCTAAAAAAAGTGCAGATATAATCATAGCTTTGAAACGATGAACCGAGTGCCCTCCGCTCTACAGAGCAAGTCACGGGATCAGACAGATTAACGGGTAAACCAAGGAAAAGATTTATTTATAAGAGTTAACAAACATAAGCTGCAGAGCAGTGGAAGAGGGAACAAAGGGGAAAAGGCAGTAAAACAACCCAAGATATAACAGTATATACTTTAGCTGAGGCGAACGGCCCAGGTCGCCACAACCAGTACAGCATACAATACAAGTTTGATATGCACATATTCAGCATTAATCAACCCTGCTCTGTCCACTATCCTAGCTGGTCTCCTCTAAAGGAACCGTGCAGATACATCATTCTAACTATGGAATCCAATATGGTTCCTAATCGCCGCACCCGGGCATTCATTCACGGCTCTGTCGACAGGACTGGTCTGCTCAGGGGCTTGTAGGTACGGAGGTGCACTGTTCACTATGGGTGGGAGATACAGAGGTTCTCTTCCTTGGATCTGCATCAGCTGGGCTCATCAGGCAAGGAACTCGGGCAGGTTGGATGCCAACTCTTCTATCTGAATACTTCTGTGTCTCCTGGAGCTCTCTGAACCACCTACTTCCTGCTTCTCTCTCCACTTTCTCAGGGCAGACCAGACACATCCACAGCAACAGGGGGGATCCATGACATTCCACTGTGCTCTGAAAGGGAGCCAGTCTCTCAAAGCCACAGTGCAACTCAGTCTTAAAGCCACAGTAACACAAAATCCTTAATAGGAGCTACACTCCCCTACACGCGTCCCTCCTTACCGATGGTCACCCTCGGCCATGACAATTTAAGGGCATGGAAAAGTCAAGAAAGCTTGTTTCTTTAGGTTCTTTTTCCCTGGGGCCTTACAATGAAGGGTAGCTACCTCTCTCATCATCTCCGGTGGTCCATCAGTACAATACAGGAGCACATAACGCGTAGGGAACACCTGTAGAGGAAGACAATATCATCAACAATACTGACAATACAAACTGACTCTCGCTTGACCCTCGACTCTCGTCTAGGAATGCTACTAGCTTTTATAATGTGTTCTGTGTATTTTCTGGCTGAAGGCAGATGCCCCTGCGGGGTTCCCCTTCCAAAGCTTCTAGTGCAATGTCTGCTTCCAGCATAGGGCCAATCTCATAAACCTTCAGTATGCTGTGTAAACAGGGTGGTGCTGGGAAACATACTGGAAGAATTATCTATCATCCAGCTGACCATCTATTCTCACTGTTCTGGCTTCAAGAGTGGACTTTGCAGGGTTAGAGGAAAATAGATATCATGGATGAGCATGTTGGTTGTGCTCTCGCAGCACCCACAGTTTCACCAGGCCCATGGCTTTGACCTCTGCGTGCACCATCAGCAGCAAGTTCACTTCCCGTCCCTTACTGCACGACTTGTGTATTTTAAATTAGGTTGATACTATATATGCCTGCAAACTTTCCATTATTAAAAGGGAAAATTAAAATATCTAGCCCATCCCTGAAAAGGATTTTTGGTTTTAGGTTTCAGCAGACGTATAAGTATAGGAGGACTGTTTTGGTATAAACCATACCTATAAACCTTCTCTAATCCCAAACTATCTCTCCTCCAGCACCTATCCCTATAATGAATGCAGGTAACAGTGGTTTTACTCCAAGAAAGGAGAGTACTTAGCCCTGAAAAGGACTTTTGGTTTTAGGTTTCAGCAGCACTATAAGTACACAAGGACTGTTTCGCTATAAACCCTGCCTATATGCCTGCTCTACTCCACACTCTCTCTCCCAGGCCAATTCTCCCTGAACTGAAGTGTGCAGAAAATTGCGCCACTGTGTCTTATATAAGACTCAATGACGCTATGCAGCCAGCCAATATCAGTAATGCCAGTAGTCAAGATGGCTACAACATTACTGTGCATGGCCGGCAATCCCTGCAAGTTGATTGGCTGTCTACCAGCTGCAAAACATGTAAGGCGATGACTCGAGCATGGCGCTTGAGCCCTCGAGATGCTTGATTGAGTATTAGTTGCGAGCATGCTTGCACATCACTAGTAATGATTGATTGTTCATATCAAGTTAACAGTATTGTAGATTTTGCATAAACAAAAGGCTGTGTATGAATCTATTGTTTTCATATTGACTTACATTAAGGTGCAGATGGAATTGTTTACACACAAGCTGATTTCCAAAGAGGTTGAATGCTACTGTATTTTATTTTTGCAAAAAATGTGTAAACATAAATAAGCATTCTAATTTCTTGCCAATTTGCAGTAAAACACAAGCTGCTGATTTTTTGTAATGCGGATCATTAGTGTGTTTTTTGACATCCATTTTTTACTTAATTAGCTCTGTCTATGTTAAAACAAACACCCATTAAAATCGAGTCTGTGAAAAAAAACGGACAGCAGAGTATATAATCTGTGAGTGAAGAGAATGCTACCTGATTTACTGTTTAATGGGTAGGAGAAACTTGAAAATCACTGTTTTGCTTGTAAGAAAAATTATTAACACAATGATACTAAAAATAGACACATTAATAAAAAAAAGATAAAAATCATATTAAACACACTCAAAATATTTTTTTGTTGACATACAACATCAAAATAAAGAGTCATCTGCATTAATTGTCCCTAACTGTGACTAATGCATAAAGCCGAAACATATCAATGTATAGCATAATTCTAAGTAAAAGAAATGGAATATGACAGGTGTAAGTCATTACACATAGTGATCTTTTGCCCCATTTGGCTGTGTGCACATGTTTAGTTTTCATTGCATTTTTTTATGTGTTTTTTTTTATGCGCTTTTGAGTGCAGATTTATCCCAAAGCCTGAAAGGAATCCTGATTGAGCAAAGTCAATGAGAATCCTAAAGTGTCATGCACCCATTGCTTATTTGTGACTTGCAAATTTGGTGCAAAAAATAATTTGATGCATGTCAATTCTTTCAGCGGTTTTGCAGTGTTTTTTTACCCTCTGACTTCAATGAAGTCAGTAAAACATGCTATAAAAACTCAGGTATAAAAATGATTGCAGATTTGCATCATTTTTGTAGCGCTTTTGCTTGCATTTTTGCATGTGTTTTAAGACAATAATAAAAATAACAATGATAATAATAATAATAATAATAATAAAAACCAATTTGGCCTCACTGTTAATATGAGTGTCAAATGCCCTTGGGGCATCCCAGGGGCACATTCATATAGTTAAGGGTGCTTTACACGCTGCGACGTCGCTAACGATATATCGTCAGGGTCACGGTGTTTGTGACGCACATCCGGCGTCATTAGCGACATTGCAGCATGTAACACCTCTGAGTGACCTAAAACGATCGCAAAAGAGGTAAAAATCGTTGGTATTGGAGAGGTCGCTCCAAAACTAAAAATTGTTCACAGGTGAGTATCGAGGTTGTTTGTCGTTCCTGCAGCAGCACACATCGGTACGTGTGACACCGCAGGAACGAGGAAGGAAGGAGGTGGGTGGGATCTTCCGCCCGGTCATCTCCGCCCCTCCTCTGCTACTGGGCGGTCTCTTAGTGACGCGGCAGTGACGTCGCTATGACGCCGAACGCACCTCCCCCTTGAAGGAGGGATTGTTCGGCGGTCACAGCGACGTCGCTGAACAGGTATGTGCGTGTGACACTGCCGTAGCGATAATGTTCGCTACGGCAGCGATCACCACATATCCCACACACGACGGGGGTGGGTGCTATCGCTCACGACATTGCTAGAAAACGCTAGCGATGTCGCAGCGTGTAAAGCACCCTTAACTATTCTCCTGCATTGGTTGCAGGTGTAGCAAACATATTATAATAGTTATGTGTGGCTGTTATTTGTTTTTGCATCTTGGTCTGCTCATTTGTTTGCACAGGCTAAAGGCCCCGTCACACGCAGCGACGTATTAATGATATATCGCCGGGGTCACGGATTCTGTAACACACATCCGGCATCGTTAGTGACGTCGTTGTGTCGCGGGCGGGGAGGAGGGTGTCAGCACACCGCGCTCACCCCTTCTGCTCGGGTCCGGCAGTTGCTCCTGGTGGCTCGAGCTGCGGGCCGGATCCCGGGGTGTCTCGAGCGGCACTCCTCGCCCGTGAGTGAAAAGGGGGTTGTTTGTTGGGATTATAGTTCGTGACGCCACCCACGGTTGTGGTGATGGCACCACCGCTGCTCAGTGTGAGGGTCCCGGGGATGGTGATGGGAGCAGCCAGGTGTTGTGTTGCCCCTCCGTGGGTAGGGGTTGGTGATCCCGGGGCCCGGTGAAGAGATGTAAAGTGTAGGGCCTGGAGGGCGCAGGGACGCGGGGGCAGCGCTGTGCCTTGCGGCACTATGGTACTCACTCAGCCTGACACGGACACAGTTTGTACGGTAAACCAACGGCTGGTAGGACGGTCCCACAGACGGCTGCACCTGCACTCCCGGTAGGTGGCGGTGACTTCTCTCTTCCTTGCACCTGTGTGGTCTGGTGGTATCGGTGGATTCCCTCCGGTTACCCGCTCCCCGACTGCAATCTGGGCCGGAGGAGCTCTACACTTTGCCCGCAGGCGCTGGCCCTGGGGAAACTGGTGCCTTGGCGGTGGCGGTGTCTCCCCGTTAATGGTCGGGCTGTTGCCGTCAATCGGGACTTTGTTGTTGGGGGATCTGCGTCCCCGTCACTGACGGATTCGGTAAATTGGGCGACTCCTAGCCTTGCCGGGGTCCGAGAGGCTCCTGCCCTGGTGCTGACTGTCCTTCGGAACACTGCTCCAGACCACCGGGCACACAGCCAACGGGGTCCTTCCAGGAACTTCCGAACTGTCCCACTCCGGACAGTCACCGCCGTCGCTGACCTTGCTGTTCTAGCCCTACACACAGCTGGGCTCTCAGGCTTTCTGTCCTTCTGTCACTTTGCTTGCTTCTTTACTTTCACCACTTTCACTTCTCTGTTTACTCTAGCCCCTGCCTGGGCTACTCCTCACTCCTTCCACTTCCTCCTCCCTGACAGAACTCCTCTCTCCAGCTCTCCCCTGAGCTATCTGCCTGGTTTACTTCCTGCCTCCAGAGTTGTGAGCTCCTTGGTGGGCGGAGCCAACCGCCTGGCCCACCCCCTGGTGTGCATCACAGACTCTTGGAGGAAGGCAACAAGGATTTCTGGTTAGCAGGTGTGCCTACCTGGAGTGTGGGGTGTAGTGGTGTTGTTATCTGTGTCCCCTGGCTTGCCCAGGGCGACACATTCCCCCTTAGCAAAATGCAGACCGTCCGCGGGCTGCCGTCCTACACCGGTTTTATTTTTCTGTAAAAAGGGGATAACAGGGTTAAACATAACATAAGCATAACATTTTAAATCAACTCTTCCCAAGACGGGAGGCACATTTTACTTTTAACGTTTCAACGGTGTACGGTCACGGTTTCCGCTCTCTCCCACCCAAGCAACCTGGCCCTGATGCTGCCCCTAAAACCCAGGCAGCACCCCTTGACCCACAGTCCAGCACAAGTCACCCGAGCGGGATCTGTCCTTGCCCTCCAGAGGGTAGCCACCGGTCCCTTTGGTGGCTGGGCCCTGGCCTGCTCTGCTCAGGGCCCTCCCTCCAACCTGCCTCTCCGGAGGCGGCATTGCGGAAACGGTAACGGCACCCAACATATTTACAAGCCACTAACGTTTGTGGTTGCCCTGCAGAGTTCACGGGCTTGTCCATGGCTAGTTCCCATGCATTTTAAACGGTCCCCACGGGGACAACGGTGCCGGCTCCTGCCGGTTGCTAATCACTGCAGACAATCAGGTAAACTTCGGTAAATCATTTTTCATTTTTCAAAACTTTCAAACAACAAACAACTCAGTGGTGGTCCCAACGGGGGACGGTGCGACGGGCATCCGCTGCCCTACTCCGGTCCTGCTGCTGCTCCCTCCGAGGGAGGGGGTGCAGAGCTCACCTTGCTCTCCGGGCTGCCCTTCAGCTTTACGTCCAGGGCAAACCACCCCCTCTCTCCGCAGTGCCGAGTGTAACGCACCATGTCCCCTGGTATTAGGTTGCGGCCAGGATGCTCCTCGGGCAGATGGGCATGCACATCCTGCCGGGCTACAAACACCTCGGCCTCCAGGCCCGGTTCGTATATGAACCCGTAGCCCCGGCGGATATCGAAGCGCCGCACCTGCCCCTCGTAGAACGGGCCCCGGACACGGAAGGTCGCTTGCCGCAGGTTCTCCTTTTCCCGGATGGCTCGGGCTACCAGCTCGGCTTTTCTTCGCTCCCTCTCCGCGATTTCCAGGCCCAGCTTGGTCGGCTCCCTGTCCCAGTATGGCTCCGGCGCACGGGTTGAGCCCCGCGGGACATCCAGTACGTTACCCACTGTCAGAAAGGTGGGCGGCGTATCCCGCGGTGTCATGGCCTTGGGCGCTGCCTTGCAGCAACAACCCGGCGCCACCTCAGCCGAGGTGTGGGGGATGGGCACAGGGGCTTTCCGCAGTTGGGCCTTCGGCTCGGAGCGGGTCATCGGCTCCGGCTCGGGGAACTGCTCGGGGACTGTCTCTGGCACACTCTTCGGGGCCTTCCATGGCAATGCCTCCGGCTGGCTTCGGGCTCCGGCTACAGGCCGGTCCGCTGGGGCGGACGGGCTGGGTATCGCTACCGGTTGCGGTGGTAGCGGGCCTAGTGGCGGGGTCACGGCCTCCGGGACGGGTGGCGAAGGAGGCAACGGGGGGAGAGGGCTTGGACCGGGTCCCTCAGCCGCAGCGACCGGTCCCTCCGGGACATAGGGGCGTGGGTCACTCACCCTCCCTTCCTCCGCTTCCTCCTCGCGTCTCCGCACGGCTGCCACAACGTCCGCCATGTCGGTCTCCCACTCCTCCATGAGGAGCTGCATCTTGACCTGCAGCCTTAGGTGGAGCTGCGCGGTCCGGATTTCCACCCACGCTGCGGTTCCCGGTGCGGGGGCCACGGTGTTTCGGGACGGCATCCACATGGTATCTCCACTGTTTGCTTCCAGGAACGGTATTCTGGCAAGGTCCTGGCGTCCCTGCTTTTATAGCGGCGACTACATGCCGCCAGCCGCCATCGCGTCCCCCTTAGCTCTTTCCGGCCCCTCCTCTCCCGGGGCGGGGTTTTGGCCTCCGCGCTTCTACTGCTCGAGAAGACGCTCGAGCGGGAACTTTTCGCGCCAAAGATGGCGGCTTCTCAAATTTTTCCGCCGGATGCCTCCGGCGGTAACAAGGCGCACCTCTACCTGACGGCAGAGCGGTAAGATCCTGTTCGTGACGCCAAGTTGTCGCGGGCGGGGAGGAGGGTGTCAGCACACCGCACTCACCCCTTCTGCTCGGGTCCGGCAGTTGCTCCTGGTGGCTCGAGCTGCGGGCCGGATCCCGGGGTGTCTCGAGCGGCACTCCTCGCCCGTGAGTGAAAAGGGGGTTGTTTGTTGGGATTATAGTTCGTGACGCCACCCACGGTTGTGGTGATGGCACCACCGCTGCTCAGTGTGAGGGTCCCGGGGATGGTGATGGGAGCAGCCAGGTGTTGTGTTGCCCCTCCGTGGGTAGGGGTTGGTGATCCCGGGGCCCGGTGAAGAGATGTAAAGTGTAGGGCCTGGAGGGCGCAGGGACGCGGGGGCAGCGCTGTGCCTTGCGGCACTATGGTACTCACTCAGCCTGACACGGACACAGTTTGTACGGTAAACCAACGGCTGGTAGGACGGTCCCACAGACGGCTGCACCTGCACTCCCGGTAGGTGGCGGTGACTTCTCTCTTCCTTGCACCTGTGTGGTCTGGTGGTATCGGTGGATTCCCTCCGGTTACCCGCTCCCCGACTGCAATCTGGGCCGGAGGAGCTCTACACTTTGCCCGCAGGCGCTGGCCCTGGGGAAACTGGTGCCTTGGCGGTGGCGGTGTCTCCCCGTTAATGGTCGGGCTGTTGCCGTCAATCGGGACTTTGTTGTTGGGGGATCTGCGTCCCCGTCACTGACGGATTCGGCAAATTGGGCGACTCCTAGCCTTGCCGGGGTCCGAGAGGCCCCTGCCCTGGTGCTGACTGTCCTTCGGAACACTGCTCCAGACCACCGGGCACACAGCCAACGGGGTCCTTCCAGGAACTTCCGAACTGTCCCACTCCGGACAGTCACCGCCGTCGCTGACCTTGCTGTTCTAGCCCTACACACAGCTGGGCTCTCAGGCTTTCTGTCCTTCTGTCACTTTGCTTGCTTCTTTACTTTCACCACTTTCACTTCTCTGTTTACTCTAGCCCCTGCCTGGGCTACTCCTCACTCCTTCCACTTCCTCCTCCCTGACAGAACTCCTCTCTCCAGCTCTCCCCTGAGCTATCTGCCTGGTTTACTTCCTGCCTCCAGAGTTGTGAGCTCCTTGGTGGGCGGAGCCAACCGCCTGGCCCACCCCCTGGTGTGCATCACAGACTCTTGGAGGAAGGCAACAAGGATTTCTGGTTAGCAGGTGTGCCTACCTGGAGTGTGGGGTGTAGTGGTGTTGTTATCTGTGTCCCCTGGCTTGCCCAGGGCGACACAGTTGCGTGTGACAGCAAGGAACAACCGTTAATGATGGAAAATACTCACCTTATCATCCATCGTTGACACGTCGTTCCTTTTTAAAAAATCGTTGATTGTTGATCACGCAGTTTGTTCGTCGTTCCCGAGGCAGCACACATCGCTACGTGTGTCACCTCGGGAACGACGAACTGCAGCTTACGTACGGCCGCTGCCAATGCGGAAGGAAGGAGGTGGGATGTTACGTCCTGCTCATCTCTGCCCCTCCGCTTCTATTGGGCGGCCGCTTAGTAACGCCGCTGTGAGGCCGCACGAACCGCCCCCTTAGAAAGGAGGCTGTTCTCCGGCAACAGCGACGTCGCTAGGCAGGTAAGTTCCGTGTGACGGCTCCTAACGATATTGTGCGCCACGGGCAGCGATTTGCCCGTGACGCACAAACGACGGGTGCGGGTGCTTTCACCAGCTATATCGCTAGTGATATTGCTGCGTGTAACACCCCCTTAAGTCCTCCCTTTGTGAGACTCCCATACTTTAACATCTAAAGACCCCGTCACACACAGAGATAAATCTTTGGCAGATCTGTGGTTGCAGTGAAATCATGGACATATTGTTCCATTTGTACACAGCCACAAACTTGGCACTGATTGTCCACAATTTCACTGCAACCACAGATCTGCCACAGATCTGCCACAGATTTATCTCTGTGTGTGACAGGGCCTTTAGAGCAATTATGCACACAACACCCTGTTACCTTTCTTTTGTCTTTATATATACAGTTGAAATCAGACGTTTACATACACTATCTAAAAAGACACATGCATGTTTTTCTCACTATCTGACATGAAATCAGAATAAATCTTTCCCATTTTAGGTCAATTAGGAACCAAAATTATTTATATTTGCCAAATACCAGAATAATGAGACAGAGAAAATGTTTTAAGGCATTTTTATTACTTTTTGCAAAGTCAAAAGTTTACATACCCTTAAGCGGGTTTTACACGCTACGATATCGTTAATGAATTATCGTCGGGGCCACGGTATTTGTGACGCACATCCGGCGTCATTAATGATATCGCAGTGTGTGACACTTATGAGCGACCTTAAACGATCGCAAAAGCGGTCAAAATCGTTTGCCGCGGAGAGGTCGTCCTGAAACAAAAAATCGTTTTCTTTTTTTTAGCGATGTTGTTCCTCGTTCCTGCGGCACCACACATCGCTGTGTGTGACACCGCAGGAGCGACGAACATCTCCTACCTGCGTCCCGCCGGCAATGCGGAAGGAAGGAGGTGGGCAGGATGTTACGTCCCGCTCATCTCCACCCCTCCGCTTCTATTAGATGCCTGCCGTGTGTCGTCGCTGTGATGCCACACGAACCTCCCCCTTAGAAAGGAGGCGGATTGCCGGCCAGAGCGACGTCGCAGAGCAGGTATGTGCGTGTGATGCTGCCGTAGCGATAATGTTCGCTACGGCAGTGATCACACAATATCGCACGTACGACGGGGACGGGTGCTATCGCGCTCGACATTGCTAGCCAATGCCAGTGATGTCATAGAGTGTAAACCCCGCTTAAAGGGCACTTTACACACAGCGACATCACTAGCGATGTCGCTGGTGAAAGCACCCGCCCCCGTCAGTTGTGCGTCATGGGCAAATAGCTGCCCGTGGCGCACAACATTGCTAAGAAGAGTCACACGTACTTACCTGTCTAGCGACGTCGCTGTGGCCGGTTCGTGCGGCGTCACAGTGACGTCACTAAGTGGCCGCCCAATAGAAGCGAAGGGGCGGATATGAGCGGGCGGAGCATCCCGCCCACCTCCTTCCTTCCTTATTGCCGGCGGCCGCAGGTAAGGTGATGTTCCTCATTCCTGCGGTGTCACACATAGCGATGTGTGCTGCCGCAGGAACGACGAACAACCTGCGTCCTGCAACAGCAACGATAACTGGGAATAGAACGACGCGTCAACGATCAACGATAAGGTAAGTAATTTTGATCGTTAATTCGTGCGTTTCACAAGCAACGACGTCGCTAACGAGGCCGAATGTGCGTCACGAATTCTGTGACCCCAACGACATCTCGTTAACGATGTTGTTGCGTGTAAAGCGGCCTTAAGAGTACTATGCCTTTAAACAATATGGGGCAGCCCATATGATGATGTCATGTCTTTGGATGCTTCTGATAGGTTTATTGGCAACATCTGAGTTAATTAGAGACACACCTGTGGATGTATTTTAATGCACACCTGAAACACACTGCTTCTTTGTGTAGCATCATGGGAAAGTCAAAAGAAATCAGCCAAGATCTCAGGAAGAGAATTGTGGACTTGCAGAAGTCTGGTTCATCCTTGTGTGCTATTTCCAGATACCTGAAGGTGCCTCGTTCATCTATACAACAATTACATGCAAGTACAAACAAGATAAGAATGGCCAGCCATCATACCACTTAGGAAGGAGACGATTTCGGTGTACCAGAGATGAAGATTCTTTGGTCAGACATGTGCATATCAACCCAAGAACAAAAAGCAAAAGAACTTGTGAAGATTTGTGCAGAAGCTGGTAAGATTGTGTCATTATCCACATGTGTCAACAGGGCTGAAAGGCCACTCTGTCAGGAAGAAGCCATTACTCCAAAAGAAACATAAAAATTCAGATTAATATTTGTAAATGCACATAGGAACAAAGACCATAATTTTTGTAGACATGTCCTGTGGTCTGAAGAAACTAAAATTGAACTGTTTCGCAGTAATGACCAAGGTTATGTTTGAAGGAAAAAGGGAGAAGCTTTGAAGCCTAAGAACACCATCCCAACTGTGAAACACAGGGGTGGCAGCATCATGTTCTGGAGTTGTTTTGCTGCAGGAGGGACTGGTGCACTTCACAAAATAGATGGCATCATAAGGAAAGAAGATTATGTGGCAATACTGAAGCAACATGTTAAGACATTAGCCAGGAACTTAAAGCTTGGGCGGAACTGTGTCTTCCAAATGGACAATGACCCAAAGCATACTGCCAAATTGGTTACAAAATGGCTTAAGGATAGCAAAGTCAATGTTATGGAGTGGCCATCACAAAGCCCTGATCTCAGTCGCATAGAAAATATATGGGAAAAAGCTGAAAAGGCCGGTGTGAGCAAGGTGACCTACAAACATGGCTCACTTACATCAGTTCTGCCAGGAGGAATGTGCCCAAATTACAACCAACTATTGTGAGAAGTTGTGGAAGGAGAGCTAATATGCTTGACCCAAGTCATACAGTTTAAGGGCAAAGGTACCAGATACTAATGAAATGTATGTAAACTTTTGACTTGCAGAAAGTAATAAAAATGCCTTAAAACATTCTCCCTCTCCCATTATTCTGGCATTAGGCAAATATAAATAATTTTGGTAATCCAGCATTGTTCAAAGTAGAGCAAGGTGTCAGACAAGGCTGCATTCTGTCACAATTTCTCTTCAATTCAAAGCTATTTTCAGTAAGGCTGAACTTGCAAAAAAAGAAAAAGAAATCAAAATTGTTGGATGTATCATCAACAATCAAAAATACACTGACAACACAACAAGCATAAAGGAATAAAGGACTTATTATGGAGTGTCAAGATGGAAAGTTCTAACATGGAACTACTACTCAATAGAAAGAAGGCAAAGATATTGACTACTGCTAAGTACGATCGGGACACATTTCTGATGCATGGCGATGAACTGGCATTTGTAAAGGACTTCAACCTACTAGGATCAATGATCACTCAAGATACAGCGACAACACTGGAAGTCAATAGGAGAATCACTATGAGCAAACCGACAATGAAGTCACTGGACAAGGTCCTCAAATCAATAAACATTTCACTGGTGATGAAAAGCTGGCTAATTCATAATGTGGTCTGTTCTGTGATAACATATAGATGCGACACCTGGACAATAAAGGAACAAGACAGAAAAATAATCTACACCTTGTGCTGTAGAAGTATTTTAACAATACCATGGATGGCAAGAAGAACAAAGAAATCAATTTTGGAACACAGAACACATAAAGACGGACATGTCACTTGAAGCAAGGATCACCAAGCTATGACTTGTCTACTTTGGACACATCATACAAAGCGAGCAATCACAGGAGAAAGACATTATAGTTGGCAGAATCGAAGGAGCAAGGTGAAGAGGAAGACCAGCAACTTGATGACTTCATACTATCAGGAGAACGGTGGAGAAGACCCTGGTGGACTTATAGAGGCTTGCTCAAGATCGATCTTCCTTCAGAGCGCTCATATATCAAGTCACCATAGCTTGAGATTGAGCTGAAGGCCATTAAATGATAATATAATAAATAATCAAATTTTCCTGTCAGATATTTTTAATTAATTTTTTTATTTTAAACTGTTTACTTTCTAGTTGTAACAAAAATAACAATATGCTTGAAATTCTGATTTCTTTTTAATTGTATTGTATTAGTTAGTTAATTAATTATTAAACATCCCAGAAACTAGAGACAATCTGGAAAAAACGGTCATATTCTTAATCAGCACTATAACCGTAATATAAAACTGTTCATACACCCTTGGCACCAAAATCACTGTATAACAGTCTTATCTATTTTTATTATTTATTTCTGTAGCAGTCATTGGTGTCCAAAAACATGAGAAAAACGCATTGATAAGTAACTTTTTTGACTCTGCGTTTTTCCTGCCAAGAGATGCAGAAATTGTGCAGAAATTTCTGCATCCAAATACTCAATTTGTGCACATACAATTATGATTTCTTACAGCACAAAAGGAAGAAAGCTGTCAATACTGCTAGTATTTTGGGGAAAATGGTGCTATATTAATTTGACAGCTCTTCTAGTGTAACTATTAAACCTAAACACTATGTTGACTCCATTCTTCATTTGATAGGATAAATAATTTCAGTAGGAGAATATTAATAGTGGAAGTGATAGATTTAGGAAGTGATAGGGCTGATTATGTGACTGCTTTACTGTTTTATGAGAAGCAAATTACCAATATAAATAGTGCATGCATTAATCATGCTCACTAATGTATGCAACCTTGAGGGTTAATTAAAAGCCAATTTAATATTCATATCAACAAGTCAATTAGTTGATTTTACATTTCATGATTACCAAGATAAATATTAGAACCTCAATTAATCAGTGATAGGGAGAAACCACAGTCTGCACAGTGGCAGAAACAATTAGCTTATGACAGATATCCACTACAAACATTATGGATAAAATGCAAATGTTTTGTTTCCCAACAGTTTTAAGGATCACACTGTACATTATTAGTAACTACAAATAATGCATGTTTGGCACATTATTGGTACTTATCCTGTGACAGGTTAAAGGTACATATACAGGGTTTTACATACCATAAGGACCTGCAATGGGAAAAATGAAAATCTCAAGATAGCAGAATTAGGCTGTCACTTCTGACATATGTTTTAGCAAACACTGGGTGGATGTTTGGTGCACATGTATGGAGTGGGCTCAGAAGTTGAGAATAGTCAGAATATGACTTGAGCCAGCTATGCCAATGTCCTGGGTCATCTATCTATCCAGACCTGTGGCATCGTAAGTACACCTTACCAGGTAAGCCTAACACCCCTCGCGTTGAGCATAGCAGTCTGCGTTCTGAGACCAAATTGTCATATACGTATAATTAAAACGCTTTCAACATTACTAATTGGAGGACCTAGTTCTTTTTACATTGGACTATGATTTAGTGCCCTACTTGAGCACCTTGATTCTTTCTGAGTACCATGTATCCACATTATCTTTCTTCTTTCTTTTAACGGCCTTCAGCTCAATCTCGAGCCATGGTGACTTGATTGATGAACGCTCTACAGCAAGATTAATCTTGTGCTTCCTAGATAGGTCCACCAGGATCTTCTCCGCCATTATCTTCATTGTATCAACCCATCAAGTTACTGGTCTTTCGCTTCACCTTATTTCTTCTTTTCTTCCAACCATTATGTCCTTCTCCAGTGATTTCTCTCTTTGTATGATGTATCCAAAGTAGGCAAGTCATAGCTTGGTGATCCTTGCTTCAAGTGACATGTCTGACTTAATTTGTTCCAAAATTAATAACATGCTTCTCCAGCACCACATTTCTAAGGTGTTGATTCTTCTTCTCTCTTGTTCCTTTATCGTCAAGGTTTTGCATCCAAATGTGACTACAGAAAAAATCAGACTATGTACAGGTTGTGTCTTCATCACCAGTGAAATGTTCCTCGATTTGAGGACCTTGTCCAGTGACTTCATTGTTGATTTGACCAAAGCTAGGCTCCTATTGACTTCCAGAGTCATCGCTGCATTTTGAATGATCGTTGATCCGAGTAGGTTGAAGTCCTTTACAACTTCCAGTTCGTCGTCATCCATCTCCAATATGTCCCTCTATCTGAATACACGTATGCAAATTAGTTTTAATTTATGGAGTTATACTATGTTTTGGAGAGTGCTAGAAAGCAAACATACAAATGCCATACGGGTTTATTTGCCTGATTGTAAACATAGTGATGCAAAGCTACAGTGCTAACCACTTACCAGACAGGCTATGTACAATATGTATGATAACTAGACTGGATGAAAGCATAAGGGTGTTAAAAGGGAATTATACTTATCCACAAAAATTGTCCAAATGTATTATGAATGAATCACCTACAACCATTTTGAAGTAAGTCTACAAGTCTCTAAAAAGAGTCGTCCTGAACTTTGACATAGGCACAACCTGTGGGATGAATTATGAGTCATTTAATAAAGAGTGTCACTGGATCATACAGCCCTCTGCAAGTTCAGGCAGACCTCCTCAAAGAGGTCAAAGCTTTCAGCCAAGGCTTTTATCTAGCAGTGCCTGTCTGTTTGCCTAATAAAAGTGTGTGTTTTTCTGAAACGTGTTTTCCCAAGGGGTGTAATGCAGATTTACTTTTTGTTAGGCAGGTTGAGCCAGTAATTATTTCAAGCCAATAAGAAAAGCTTTCATCAACATTGGTTTATGACCGAGACCTTTAAGCATCATCAGATACAGAGTGAACTCCGTAAAGTTTTATGAGAAACTGTCCAAATACATCTTGCAGAATAACTCCTATTCAGCTACAGCTAAATAGTCATCATGTAATGAAGGATCATGAGGGTATGTCTGTGACAGCAGTGGCATGGCGAAAATCAAGTCTTAAGTGCTTAGAGTGATATGTGAGTCCAGACCGCTCGGTCTAGTGGAATGATAGGCTTTCAGTAAACTAGACGTTCTTCTCTGAGCTGTCAAACGTCTTCCTGCTTATGTAGAAATAAATACTACATATGTCAGAGGAATTCATAACTCATTGTTGAGGTCTTGTGACCTGTAGTGATTAGTGAACATTGTGCAGAAGGACAAAGACAAGACACAAGAAAGAAAAAGCAAGCAACAATGATTTAACCTTTAAATTGGACAATTATATCCTTTTGGTGCCTTTATGTTGATTATTGTCCTGGTTATATGCAAAAATAAATAAAAAATGAGTTAAATCACATTGTAATACTTTGGCCTAAGTTACATGGCGAGAAAAACGGTGCAAGTGGAGTGCAATAAAACATCGCATTCCACTCAGACCAATTTTAGCCTGTGTGCCAGCACACATGAGCGATTATTTTCTCAGCACTAATCGGACCGAGAAAACAATCGAGGCATGCTGCGACTGTAATGCGAGACTCTTTCTCTCGCACCCTTTCAAGTGTATGGGGTGACAGAAAAATTGCACTGCACTCGCGGTACACAGGTGTACCGCGAGTGCAGTGCAAGAATGGCAATAGCCGGCTACGGAGGAGAGAGGGGGATAAATCCCTCCCTCTCCTCCGCAGCGCCGGCCCGCCCCCCCGCAGCTGAGGTCCGCTCGAACAGTCGCAGGGATACTAGCATGACACTTGGCTCTACTGTACTGCCAGCGTGAGGCAAGTGTCATGCGAGGATCACACTAGTGTCCCGTGTGGCCCCGGCCTTATCTGCATAGTTCTTCACTTCCAGGTCAACAGGTTTACCATGAGCCTAAGCTTCACCCACTTGTTGGCAACTCCCACCCTCATTGCACCATTCCACAATCTTTAACTCTAATCTAATTCCAAATGGGCCCCTTTCACTACATTTTTGTCAGGGTGCCAGGCTGCAGTACTGCCCAGATAGCAGCCCTGTGTGCAATAGAAAATCAGGCCTATAACTGATCTCTCTGATTTTTTACAAACAATCTGTCACCAGGTTTTTGGCTCACCCATCTGAGTGAGAGCAGTATAATGTAGAGATAGAGACCCTGATTCCAGCAATGTGTCTCTTACTGAGGTGTGTCATTTTGATAAAATCAATGTTTTCTCTGCTGCAGATCTAGCAGGTATATGTCGCGGGCGGGGAGGAGGGTGTCAGCACACTACGCTCACCCCTTCTGCTAGGGTCCGGCGGCTGCTGCTCAGTGGTGGGTCGAGCGGTGGGCCGGATCCCGGGGGTTTCTCGAGCGGCACTCCTCGCCCGTGAGTGAAAGGGGGTTGTTGGGTGAGGGGATGTATTTATTGTCCGTGACGCCACCCACGGTTGTGGTGATTTCACCACCGCTGCTCTATGGGCCCGGGGACGATGGTGTGTAGCAGCGAGATGTTGCGTTGCCCCTCCGTGGGTAGGGGTTGGTGATCCCGGGGCCCGGTGATGGTGAGGGAGGTGCAGGGCCTGGTGGGCGCAGGGACGTGGGGGCAGCGCTGTGCCTTGCGGCACTGTGGTACTCACTCAGCCTGAGACGTTGACACAGTTTTTATGGTAAACCAAACGGCTGGATAGACGGTCCCACGGACGGCTGCACTTGCTCTCCCAGTAGGTGACGGTGATGTCCCTTTTCCTTGCACCTTGGTGTACTTGTTGGTTGCGATGGGTCCCCACCGGTAACCCGCTCCCCGGCTTCAAGCTGGACCGGGGGAGCTCTACTCTTTGCCCGCAGGCGCTGGCCCTAAGAAACTGGTGCCTTGGCGGTGGCGGTGTCTCTTTTATACTGGCTGGGCTGTTGCCTTCAATCGGGACTTGGTTGTTGGGGGATCTACGTCCCCTTCACTGACGGATTCGGCAAATTATGGCGACTCCAAGCCTTGCCGGGGTCCGAGAGGCCCCTGCCCTGGTGCTGACTGTCCTTCGGAACACTGCTCCAGACCGCTGGGCACAAAGCCTACGGGGTCCTTCCAGGAACTTCCAAACGGTCCCCCTCCAGACAGTCACCGCCGTTGCTGACCTTGCTGACCTGGTCCTACACAAAGCTGGACCCTTCAGGCTTTCTTTCTTTCCTGTCACCTCACTTGCTTTCCTCCTTTACCACTTTTCTACTTTCACTTCTTGTTTACTCCTCCACTTAGCTCCTCACTCCTGCTCCTCCCTGAGCTATCTGCCTGGTTTCTCCCGCCTCCAGAGCTGTGACCTCCTCGGTGGGCGGAGCCAACCGCCTGGCCCACCCCCTGGTGTGAATCATCAGCCTCTGGAGGAAGGCAACAAGGATTTTTGGTTAGCTGTGGTGTTCCTAGCTGGGATGTAGGGTGTGGTGGTGTGTGACCTGTGTCCCCTGGCTTGCCCAGGGCGACACATTCCCCCTTAGCAAAATGCAGACCGTCCGCGGGCTGCCGTCCAACACCGGTTTTATTTTTCTGAAAGAGATAACATAGTAATAATATAACATATTTACATTTTTAATAATAACTCTTCCCAAGACGGGAGGCACATTTCTTTTAACGTTGCATAACGGTTTACGGTTACGGTTTCCGCTCTCTCCCACCCAAGCAACCTGGCCCTGATGCTGCCCCTAAAGCCCAGGCAGCACCCCTTGACCCACAGTCCAGCACACGGTACCCGAGCGGGATCTGTCCTTGTCCTCCAGAGGGTAGCCACCGGTTCCTTTGGTGGCTGGGCCCCAGCCTGCTCTGCTCAGGGCCCTCCCTCCAACCTGCCTCTCCGGAGGCGGCATTGCGGAAACGGTAACGGCAAACAACATATTTACAAGCCACTAACGTTTGTGGTTGCCCTGCAAGTTCACGGGCATGTCCATGGATAGTTCCCATGCAAAACTTTAAACGGTCCCCACGGGGACAACGGTGCCGGCTCCAGCCGGTTGCAAATCACGGTAAATCAGGTAATGTACTCGGTATCATCATTTTCTTATCATTCTTTCAAAACTTTTAAAACTTTTCAAACAAACAACCACTCCTTCTCATTTGCGGACCCCTTTTACTCATAGAACGGTCTCCCTGTACCTAAGTGGGGGTCTACCTAGGTTGGAACGGGTGGACCTTCGGGGCCCGGTGTCAGTGTTGCTAGACAGTGGGGTAGAGGGAACAATCGGTTCCTCCTCCCTGCTATAGTGTGGAGCAGGCGGAGGTGTAGGGGGGCTGGGTACAGGTTCATCCCAGGGCACTGGCACTGGTTCTGGCTCACGGTTAACCGCTTCCACTACTTCTTCATCCACGGGTTGTGGGAACAGTATCACTGGAAGAATCACCACGCCGTTCTGTGTAGGCCAGTTTGCTGGGAAGTCACCCATTACAGTGTGGATTACCTCTGCTGCCTTCTCCGCTGGTGGAGGAACCGGTATTTCAGCCTCTGCCTTCAACGCTGGGGGGCATTTTTTTAGATGGTCTCGGGAAACTGTGGCCAGGGTGCCCCCTTGGTCACGACTGATCTGGTAGGCCTTCCCATCTCCCCATTCTGTGGGTTGTATGATGTAAGGGACTTGCTCCCACTGATCATCCAGCTTGTGGGCTTTTCTCTTCCGTTTCAGCACTACATCTCCTGGCTGGAAAGGACCTTCGGGCGCCTTCTGATTGAACCGGTGCTCTTGCTGTTCTCGACTTCGACTGAGGTTTTTCTCCACATACTCCTGGATTTGCCGGTATTGTGCCCTCCTCCGACTTTCCCACTCCGCCGTTGAAGGGAGTGCTTCCGGGGCCTCCAACCCCATCTCCAGATCCACCGGCAGGCGGCCAGGCCGAGCCCTCATCAGATACGCTGGGGTGCACTTCGTCGAGCTAGACGGGATATTATTGTACATGTCGACCAAGTCGGGTAACTTTTCCGGCCACATGTTCCGTTCTTCCAGCGGTAGCGTCTTGAGGAGCCCCAGGACCAAGTGGTTCATTTTCTCGCACATGCCGTTGGTTTGGGCGTGGTACGGAGTGGTCCGGATCTTCTTGCAGCCGTACAACTGGCAGAATTCGTGGAACACCTCTGCTTCAAAAGCCGGGCCTTGGTCAGTCAGCACCTTTTCGGGGTACCCATGGGGTCGGCAAAAATAAGCCTGGAACGCTCGAGCAGCAGTTCGACCAGTCAGGTCCTTAACGGGGACTACCACCATAAATCTTGAGTTGTGGTCTACCATGGTCAATGCGTAGGTGTACCCACTTCGGCTAGGGGTGAGCTTGACATGGTCTAGGGCGACCAGCTCCAGCGGCTGATGGGTGACTATGGGATGTAACGGTGCCCTCTGGCTAGTCTCGTCCTTTCTCCTCAGCGTACAAGGACCGCACTCTCGGCACCAGGCTTCCACCGATTCACGCATCCCACTCCAATAGAACCGCTCCCTCAACAGCATCTCCAGCTTCTTCCACCCGAAGTGGCCAGCACCATCATGGTATGCCCGCAGGACAGTAGCGACATCAGCTTGAGGAACGACCAACTGGCATATTTTCTCATGGGTCTTCGGGTTGATCAGCTCACGGTACAGCCTCCCTTGGTGTAGGTAAAGCCAATTCCGTTCTTTCCACAGGCGTTGGGCTTCGGCTGGAGCGGCAGGGTCTATTCCCATAGCACCTTGTTCCACCAGAGTCTTGACAAGGCGGACAGCCGGCGCTTGGTCCTGGGCGTCCTGCCACTCTTGACTGGGCCGCGGGTCCAGATCCACCCTTTGCTGACATACTTGTACCCTCTCAGTAGGCGGCTGGTGAAACGCAGGCAACTCGATCTCCTCGAGGTCGTCACCCTCGCACCCCTCTTCTGACAAATGGGGCATCCGGGAGAGTGCATCAGCATTTATGTTGACACGACCGGCTCGGTACTTTATGGTGAAATCATAGTTGGCTAGCCGGGCTACCCACCGCTGCTCCAGCGCGCCCAACTTGGCCGTGTTTAGGTGAGTCAGCGGATTGTTGTCCTTAAACGCGGTGAATGTTGCTGCCGCCAAGTAGTGGCGGAACCGCTCCGTGATAGCCCATACCAACGCCAATAGCTCGAGCTTGAAGGAGCTGTAGTTCTCAGGGTTCCTTTCGGTCGGCCGGAGTTTTCGGCTAGCATAGGCAATCACCTTCTCCTTTCCATCCTGGACCTGGGATAGGACCGCTCCTAGCCCCACGTTACTGGCGTCCGTGTGGAGGATGAACGGGCGCCCATAATCAGGGTACGCCAGGACCTCTTCTCCGGTCAAGGCTGCCTTCAACTGGCAAAAGGACTCCTCATGCTTGTCTTCCCACGATAGTGGGGCTCCAATGGGTCTACCACCTTTGGTCTGTCCCACGAGGAGGTCCTGAATGGGGGCAGCCATCTTCGTGTACCCCTTTATGAAGCGCCGGTAGTACCCCACCAGACCCAGAAACTGCCTTACTTCCCTCACTGTAGTTGGTCGCGGCCAGCTCTGGATGGCAGTGATCTTCTCAGGGTCGGGGGCGACACCGTCCGCACTCACCACATGCCCTAGATACTGCACCCGGGGTTTCAGCAGGTGGCATTTAGAGGGCTTCAATTTCATCCCGTACTTGGCAAGGGACGCGAACACCTCGGCTAGGTGCTCCAGATGGGCCTCATACGTCTGGGAATAAACAATCACATCATCCAAGTACAACAGGACGGTCTCGAAGTTTAAATGTCCCAGACAGCACTCCATCAGCCGTTGGAAGGTTCCGGGGGCATTGCACAGCCCAAACGGCATGCTATTGAATTCGCAGAGCCCTATCGGGGTGGTGAAGGCGGTCTTCTCCCGGTCCTCTGGGGCCACGGCCACTTGCCAGTACCCGCTGGGGAGATCAAGGGTTGAGAAGTAGTTTGCAGTTCTCAGTGCAGCCAGAGATTCTTCAATACGAGGTAATGGATAGGCATCTTTATGGGTTATCTGGTTGATCTTCCGGTAGTCCACACACATCCGCATGGTACCATCCTTCTTCTTGACCAGTACCAACGGAGCGGCCCAGGGACTACAGCTGTCCCGAATAACCCCTGCCTCCTTCATATTCCTCAACATATCTTTGGCACACTGGTAATGTGCAGGGGGAATAGGTCTATACCTCTCTTTGATAGGGGGATGGTCACCGGTGGGGATGTGGTGTTGGACCCCCTTGATCTGCCCAAAGTCTAGGGGGTGCTTACTGAAAACCTGTTCGTACTCCTGCACCACCCTGTGTATCATCAGTGCCTACATGTAGCTGTTGGTGCCACTCCTTTGTTTCCCCCTGGGGTGGGGAAGTGCTGGTGGTAGGTGGGAGTGTGGATGGACTGGCTTCATGGATAGTGTGAGGGTCCAGGGTGAGCAGCTTGGCAATGGTGGCATACCGGGGGAGCCTGACTTCTTCCTCCCCACAGTTCAACACTCTCACAGGCACTCTCCCTTTCTTCACATCCACCACCCCTCGGGTGGCCATTACAGTGGGCCAGTGCTCGGAAGGCATGGGCTCCATCATCGCAGGGTAGTCACGCCCCTGAGGCCCTACTGCTGCCCTACACCAGATCATCATCTCACTCCTAGGGGGCACAGTCAATGGAGCAACATCCATCACTCTCACTCCACCAATCTCCCCTCCTGTTGAGCTTACATGCTGGCGGTACATCAGGGCGCGGATCTCACGCTGCACAGCCCTCTGCTGTGGCGGCTAGCTGTTGCAATAGGGTCAACACATCAGCCATGCAGTGTTCCATCACATTGGTTCCCAGCACTATTTTCGGGTTATGATCACTGGGTTCATTCATGATCACAATCATACCCTGGTGTTGCAGTTCAGCTTGCCCCACTGTCATAGCCACTTGTTTATACCCCACCTGGGTCAATGGAAGTCCATTAGCGGCAATCAACGTTATACTATTGTCTGGAGGCGCCAGCTCGTCTATGGCCCAATACCGCTGGTACAACGTGTACGGTATGGTAGTTACCTGTGATCCAGTGTCCAAGAGAGCCATCACTGGTATGCCGTCCACAGCCACGGGGATGATGGGGCGGGCCCCGATATATCGGTCTCGCCAGTCCGGGGGGCCACGATGTTCTACTCCTGAGGATTGGCCCGGGGCCCCAGGGGTTGCTCGTTTAACGGGCACTGTCGGAAGTAATGGCCCGGCTTACGGCACTTGTAGCAGATTGGAGGTCTGCTCCGCGGGTTGTTAGCACTTCTCCGCTGCATCCAGGGAACATCCTCAGGACTGTCAGCAAGCTGTATCTGTGCTGGAGGCTGAGATCTGGTCAGAGGTTGCAGTGCAGCAAGGATTTTGGCAAGGTCTCCGTCCATGCGACGGACCTGGGCTGCCAGCTCTTCCACTGTGCTGCTCGGGGCTGCAGGTATTAGGGAGGTTGGTTTGGCTGAGGCCGCCACAACGGGAGCTGTCTCGACGGGCCACGGGACGGGTTCCAGAACTTCAGCAGCTGGGGGCTGTAGTGCTTTGATAGCCCGCTCCTTTAACACAGCAAAGTCCAGATCAGGGTGTTCCAGGGCCCACAGCCGGAGTTGTTTACGATCCTCAGGGGACCTCATCCCCTGCGCAAATTGCTCCACTAACATCTTGTTGCTATCCGCCTCATTAATAGAGTTCACCCGCTTCAGCGTGCGGAGGGCGGTCTGCAGACGTAGAGCATAGTCCCGAATGCTATCCCCAGCTCGTTGCCGGCACTGGTAAAACTGCATCCTCAGCTCAGCTTCAGTCCGGGTCTCGAAGGCAGTCTGTAGCTTCTCAAAGATGGTGGCTACAGAGAGCCGGTCCCCCTCGGCCCAGGTCTCCGCTTCCTGCTCCGCCGCACCGGTTAACTGGCCTAGCACTATCGCTGCACGTTGGTTATCAGCCAGGGGGTACAGCTCTAGCAACGGGTTAAGCTTTTTCCGGAAAGCCTGTAGGGCATCCGGTTTCCCGTCATACTGCGGTAGCCAGGCAGCTCCGGGCGCATAGGGCAAGGAAAACGGCATGACCTGAGCAAGCGCAGGGGCCGCGGCACCTCCCGCCGGTACGGCCGGGACCTGGGCAGGCCCATTCCCATCCGCGGGTGCCACTGCGGCTGCGACCACCGCTCCTCCAGCGGTTCCGTTGGGCGCAGACATCTTGTTTCCGTCCCCCTTAGCTCTTTCCGGCCCCTCCTCTCTCGGGGCGGGGTTTTGGCCTTCGCGCCTCTACTACTCGAGAAGACGCTCGAGCGGGAACTTTTCGCGCCAAAGATGGCGGCTTCTGAAATTTTTCTGCCGGATATCTCCGGCGGTAACAAGGCGCACCTCTACCAGACGGCAGAGCGGTAAGATCCTGTTCGTGACGCCAAGTTGTCGCGGGCGGGGAGGAGGGTGTCAGCACACTACGCTCACCCCTTCTGCTCGGGTCCGGCGGCTGCTGCTCAGTGGTGGCTCGAGCGGTGGGCCGGATCCCGGGGGTTTCTCGAGCGGCACTCCTCGCCCGTGAGTGAAAGGGGGTTGTTGGGTGAGGGGATGTATTTATTGTCCATGACGCCACCCATGGTTGTGGTGATTTCACCACCGCTGCTCTATAGGCCCGGGGACGATGGTGTGTAGCAGCGAGATGTTGCGTTGCCCCTCCGTGGGTAGGGGTTGGTGATCCCGGGGCCCGGTGATGGTGAGGGAGGTGCAGGGCCTGGTGGGCGCAGGGACGCGGGGGTAGCGCTGTGCCTTGCGGCACTGTGGTACTCACTCAGCCTGAGACGTTGACACAGTTTTTACGGTAAACCAAACGGCTGGATAGACGGTCCCACGGACGGCTGCACTTGCTCTCCCAGTAGGTGACAGTGATGTCCCTTTTCCTTGCACCTTGGTGTACTTGTTGGTTGCGATGGGTCCCCACCGGTAACCCGCTCCCCGGCTTCAAGCTGGACCGGGGGAGCTCTACTCTTTGCCCGCAGGCGCTGGCCCTAAGAAACTGGTGCCTTGGCGGTGGCGGTGTCTCTTCTATACTGGCTGGGCTGTTGCCTTCAATTGGGACTTGGTTGTTGGGGGATCTACGTCCCCTTCACTGACGGATTCGGCAAATTATGGCGACTCCAAGCCTTGCCGGGGTCCGAGAGGCCCCTGCCCTGGTGCTGACTGTCCTTCGGAACACTGCTCCAGACCGCCGGGCACACAGCCTACGGGGTCCTTCCAGGAACTTCCAAACGGTCCCCCTCCAGACAGTCACCGCCGTTGCTGACCTTGCTGACCTGGTCCTACACAAAGCTGGACCCTTCAGGCTTTCTTTCTTTCCTGTCACCTCACTTGCTTTCCTACTTTACCACTTTTCTACTTTCACTTCTTGTTTACTCCTCCACTTAGCTCCTCACTCCTGCTCCTCCCTGAGCTATCTGCCTGGTTTCTCCCGCCTCCAGAGCTGTGACCTCCTCGGTGAGCGGAGCCAACCGCCTGGCCCACCCCCTGGTGTGAATCATCAGCCTCTGGAGGAAGGCAACAAGGATTTTTGGTTAGCTGTGGTGTTCCTAGCTGGGATGTAGGGTGTGGTGGTGTGTGACCTGTGTCCCCTGGCTTGCCCAGGGCGACACATTCCCCCTTAGCAAAATGCAGACCGTCCGCGGGCTGCCGTCCAACACCGGTTTTATTTTTCTGAAAAAGATAACATAGTAATAATATAACATATTTACATTTTTAATAATAACTCTTCCCAAGACGGGAGGCACATTTCTTTTAACGTTGCATAACGGTTTACGGTTACGGTTTCCGCTCTCTCCCACCCAAGCAACCTGGCCCTGATGCTGCCCCTAAAGCCCAGGCAGCACCCCTTGACCCACAGTCCAGCACACGGTACCCGAGCGGGATCTGTCCTTGTCCTCCAGAGGGTAGCCACCGGTTCCTTTGGTGGCTGGGCCCCAGCCTGCTCTGCTCAGGGCCCTCCCTCCAACCTGCCTCTCCGGAGGCGGCATTGCGGAAACGGTAACGGCAAACAACATATTTACAAGCCACTAACGTTTGTGGTTGCCCTGCAAGTTCACGGGCTTGTCCATGGATAGTTCCCATGCAAAACTTTAAACGGTCCCCACGGGGACAACGGTGCCGGCTCCAGCCGGTTGCAAATCACGGTAAATCAGGTAATGTACTCGGTATCATCATTTTCTTATCATTCTTTCAAAACTTTTAAAACTTTTCAAACAAACAACCACTCCTTCTCATTTGCGGACCCCTTTTACTCATAGAACGGTCTCCCTGTACCTAAGTGGGGGTCTACCTAGGTTGGAACGGGTGGACCTTCGGGGCCCGGTGTCAGTGTTGCTAGACAGTGGGGTAGAGGGAACAATCGGTTCCTCCTCCCTGCTATAGTGTGGAGCAGGCGGAGGTGTAGGGGGGCTGGGTACAGGTTCATCCCTGGGCACTGGCACTGGTTCTGGCTCACGGTTAACCGCTTCCACTACTTCTTCATCCACGGGTTGTGGGAACAGTATCACTGGAAGAATCACCGCGCCGTTCTGTGTAGGCCAGTTTGCTGGGAAGTCACCCATTACAGTGTGGATTACCTCTGCTGCGTTCTCCGCTGGTGGAGGAACCGGTACTTCAGCCTCTGCCTTCAACACTGGGGGGCATTTTTTTAGATGGTCCCGGGAAACTGTGGCCAGGGTGCCCCCTTGGTCACGACTGATCTGGTAGGCCTTCCCATCTCCCCATTCTGTGGGTTGTATGACGTAAGGGACTTGCTCCCACTGATCATCCAGCTTGTGGGCTTTTCTCTTCCGTTTCAGCACTACATCTCCTGGCTGGAAAGGACCTTCGGGCGCCTTCTGATTGAACCGGTGCTCTTGCTGTTCTCGACTTCGACTGAGATTTTTCTCCACATACTCCTGGATTTGCCGGTATTGTGCCCTCCTCCGACTTTCCCACTCCGCCGTTGAAGGGAGTGCTTCCGGGGCCTCCAACCCCATCTCCAGATCCACCGGCAGGCGGCCAGGCCGAGCCCTCATCAGATACGCTGGGGTGCACTTCGTCGAGCTAGACGGGATATTATTGTACGGATTCGGCAAATTATGGCGACTCCAAGCCTTGCCGGGGTCCGAGAGGCCCCTGCCCTGGTGCTGACTGTCCTTCGGAACACTGCTCCAGACCGCCGGGCACACAGCCTACGGGGTCCTTCCAGGAACTTCCAAACGGTCCCCCTCCAGACAGTCACCGCCGTTGCTGACCTTGCTGACCTGGTCCTACACAAAGCTGGACCCTTCAGGCTTTCTTTCCTGTCACCTCACTTGCTTTTCTCCTTTACCACTTTTCTACTTTCACTTCTTGTTTACTCCTCCACTTAGCTCCTCACTACTGCTCCTCCCTGAGCTATCTGCCTGGTTTCTCCCGCCTACAGAGCTGTGACCTCCTCGGTGGGCGGAGCCAACCGCCTGGCCCACCCCCTGGTGTGAATCATCAGCCTCTGGAGGAAGGCAACAAGGATTTTTGGTTAGCTGTGGTGTTCCTAGCTGGGATGTAGGGTGTGGTGGTGTGTGACCTGTGTCCCCTGGCTTGCCCAGGGCGACACATATACAAAGCTCATGAATATGCTGCACTACCTGACAGCACGTCAAGTAGTCCTCTAATGATACTCTACTGCTGATTAAACAGTGATTTTACCAAAGCTACACTAAGCTATGCTGGTATCAAGATGTCTTCCCCCAACGTCATGCTGCTCCTCAGATTAGGTGGCAAAAACCTGATGACAGATTCCCTTAATGATTATACATAAGCATTTATGTAATTTCGATAAGTAGGAGCAGGGTCGGTCTGACCCGCTAGGGTAGCGGGGAATCCCTCGGTAGGCCCCGGGCCCTCAGTGGGCCCCCGTGCCTTATACAGTTAGGTCCAGAAATATTTGGACAGTGACACAAGTTTTGTTATTTTAGCTGTTTACAAAAACATGTTCAGAAATACAATTATATATATAATATGGGCTGAAAGTGCACACTCCCAGCTGCAATATGAGAGTTTGCACATCCAAATTGGAGAAAGGGTTTAGGAATCATAGCTCTGTAATGCATAGCCTCCTCTTTTTCAAGGGACCAAAAGTAATTGGACAAGGGACTCTAAGGGCTGCAATTAACTCTGAAGGTGTCTCCCTCGTTAACCTGTAATCAATGAAGTAGTTAAAAGGTCTGGGGTTGATTACAGGTGTGTGGTTTTGCATTTGGAAGGTGTTGCTGTGACCAGACAACATGCGGTCTAAGGAACTCTCAATTGAGGTGAAGCAGAACATCCTGAGGCTGAAAAAAAAGAAAAAATCCATCAGAGAGATAGCAGACATGCTTGGAGTAGCAAAATCAACAGTCGGGTACATTCTGAGAAAAAAGGAATTGACTGGTGAGCTTGGGAACTCAAAAAGGCCTGGGCGTCCACGGATGACAACAGTGGTGGATGATCGCCGCAGACTTTCTTTGGTGAAGAAGAACCCGTTCACAACATCAACTGAAGTCCAGAACACTCTCAGTGAAGTAGGTGTATCTGTCTCTAAGTCAACAGTAAAGAGAAGACTCCATGAAAGTAAATACAAAGGGTTCACATCTAGATGCAAACCATTCATCAATTCCAAAAATAGACAGGCCAGAGTTAAATTTGCTGAAAAACACCTCATGAAGCCAGCTCAGTTCTGGAAAAGTATTCTATGGACAGATGAGACAAAGATCAACCTGTACCAGAATGATGGGAAAAAAAAGTTTGGAGAAGAAAGGGAATGGCACATGATCCAAGGCACACCACATCCTCTGTAAAACATGGTGGAGGCAACGTGATGGCATGGGCATGCATGGCTTTCAATGGCACTGAGTCACTTGTGTTTATTGATGACATAACAGCAGACAAGAGTAGCCGGATGAATTCTGAAGTGTATCGGGATATACTTTCAGCCCAGATTCAGCCAAATGCCGCAAAGTTGATCGGACGGCGCTTCATAGTACAGATGGACAATGACCCCAAGCATACAGCCAAAGCTACCCAGGAGTTCATGAGTGCAAAAAAGTGGAACATTCTGCAATGGCCAAGTCAATCACCAGATCTTAACCCAATTGAGCATGCATTTGACTTGCTCAAATCCAGACTTAAGACGGAAAGACCCACAAACAAGCAAGACCTGAAGGCTGCGGCTGTAAAGGCCTGGCAAAGCATTAAGAAGGAGGAAACCCAGCGTTTGGTGATGTCCATGGGTTCCAGACTTAAGGCAGTGATTGCCTCCAAAGGATTCGCAACAAAATATTGAAAATAAAAATATTTTGTTTGGGTTTGGTTTATTTGTCCAATTACTTTTGACCTCCTAAAATGTGGAGTGTTTGTAAAGAAATGTGTACAATTCCTACAATTTCTATCAGATATTTTTGTTCAAACCTTCAAATTAAACGTTACAATCTGCACTTGAATTCTGTTGTAGAGATTTCATTTCAAATCCAATGTGGTGGCATGCAGAGCCCAACTCGCGAAAATTGTGTCACTGTCCAAATATTTCTGGACCTAACTGTATAATGTGGGGCTGTGTACAGCACCGCGGAGCCACCTATTTCTCAGGGCCGGCATTATGTGCGGGCAGACTGGGCAGGGCCCCCATGCTCTGGTGAGCTCCCCCTACACTCTGAGGGCCCCCCAGCCTTTCAATCACAAACTGCAGTGATAGCACAAGTTCTGTACTATCGCTCCTGTTTTTCGCGGTTGCAGAAGGACCTGTGGTGACATCACAGTCATGTGACTCACCGTAGGTCCTGCACTGCGGAAATCCCAGGCCTGTACATATCCGGTGTACAGGCCTGGAGACCACGCGCTATTCAAATGTACGTGCATCCTTCAGATGCGCATACATTTGAACAGTGCAGCCGGTGACAGGAGGCGGAAGAGCTGCTCCACCGTCATCACACTGCCGCCGGGGCCGCAGAGAAGAGGACGTGCAGGGCCCGCAGGTAAGCACTCAGAAGGAACCGAAGAAAAAAAGAAAACAAAAAACACTCACCTCTTCTCCGTTCCCGCGATGCTCCAGACCTCAAGACACATAGACCCCTCAGTGACCCGTCCCTGCACGGAACCGTCGTTGCAGGCTGTCTTCATGGCTTTACTGCAGTTAAATGCTTTACAGCGCCCCAAACCATTTAACTGCAGTAAAGCCATGATGGCATCCTGCGGCGGTGGTTCCATGCATCGGACGAGATCATGGAGGGATCTATGTGTCTTGCAGTCTAGTAAGGTAAGGACACCGAAGGAACGGAGGACAGGTGAGAATAACGTGTGTGTAAACAACGGCATAATAGGGGACTGGAATGAGGACATTACCAAAGGATGGGGGGGTCCATTCATACACTGCACAAGGATGGGTGGGCCCCATTCATACACTGCACAAGGATGGGGGGCATTCATACACTGCACAATAATGGGGGGGCATTCATACACTGCACAAGAATGGGGGGGCCCATTCATACACAGCGCAAGGATGGGGGGGCCCGTTATTACACTGCACAAGGATGGGGGGGACCTGTTATTACACTGCACAAGGACGAGGGGCCGGTAAATAAAAATGCACAAGGATGGGGGGCCAGTTATTTCACTACACAAGGATTGGGGGCCCATTGCTACACTGCACAAGGATGGGGGGGCCAATTGCTACACTGCACAAGGATGGGGGGCCCATTGCTACACTGCACAAGGATGGGGGGGCCCGTCATTACACTGCACAAGGATGGGGGGCCCGTTATTACACTGCACAAGGATGGGAGAGCCCGTTATTACACTGCACAAGGATGGGGAGGCCTGTTATTGCACTACACAAGGATGGGGGGGGCCTGTCATTGCACTACACAAGGATGGGGGGGCCTGTTATTGCACTACACAAGGATGGGGGGCTGTTGCTACACGGCACAAGGATTGAGGGGCCCATTGCTATATTGCACAAGGATAGGGGGCCCCTTGCTACATGGCACAAGGATAGAGGGGCCCGTTGCTACACGTCACAAGGATGGGGGGGCCCGTTGCTACACAGCACAAGGATAAGGGCAATACATTTTATTGAGGGTCTATTTTTATTTTTGAAATTTACCAGTAGCTGCTGCATTTCCCACCCTACGCTTATACTCGAGCCAATAAGTTTTAATTTTTTTGTGGTTAAATTAGGGCCCTTGGCTTATACTCGACTATATATACGGTAACTTGAGATGAGAGGGCCTTGGTGGGGGAGGAGTGGTATTACTTTACAAGTGACATTATGGGGTAGTGGGGGACTTTATGGGGAAATGAGGATCAATATGAAGCAATCATGAAGGGAATTGTGACAGGCAGCATAGTATAATGAGGAGCGGGGGGAATTTATGCAGAGAGATATTATAGAAAGGGCAAGTTTTGGGGGTGCATTATGGAAAAGGGCAGTTGTGGCCCTATTTTGGAGAGGAGCAGTGTGTAGGGGGATATTTTGTGCAGGAAGCAATTAATAGCCCCTTTTGATTTCACTTGTTCCCCCAGAAATTATTAAATAAAAGGGGCCAAAATGAGGGACATACTGTACATTATTAGTTCATGGTGTCACGTGAGGCATAATTACTGTAGGGGCAAATTAGGGGTAACTGATAAATTAGGTAAATTAGGGTTACTGATAAAATATAGGTTAATTTTGAGGATACTGTCTTCCATGGGGGAACAAAAGTCTGACGTAGTGTAGAAATTGGGGAAAAAGTGTGGAATGTGCTCTGGGAGTGATCGGCTATAGGTGACTGTGTGTTATTTTCTGTAGAGTCGCGTCATGGCAGGAAGAAGTGATGGCGGTCAGCGCCAGATGAAGAGAGAAAGCAAAAATGAATAACTTCAGCTACAGACGTCACTGGTAAGTCAGTGTATTACATGTACACACACACTGTACACTATATACAGAGCTCCTGTGTATAATGTCACTGGTGATCACTGTATTACCTATATACAGATCTCCTGTTTATAAAGTCATTGGTGATCACTGTATAACCTGTACACTTACACTATATACAGAGCTCCTGTGTACAATGGCACTGATGGTAATATTAGTGTTATTAGTATTGTGGTTTTTATTCATAATCATTTATTGTACTATTCGTCACTGTGTAGTAGTAATGTGTGGTCTTGTCATGGTTTGGTGGTATTTGTCTCTTGTATGTAGTATTTTTTGGTAGTCTGGTCATAGTGTTGTGGTATTTCTCCCTTGTATGTGGTAATATTTGGTTACTTTGTGCTCTAATTATGGTGTGGAGGTATTACTCTCTTGTATGTGGCTTTAGTCAGTCACTATGTGGTATGTTGTGTGGTCACTATGTGGCTGTATTTCTCCCTTGTATGTGGTTGTATTCAGTCACTATGTGGTGGTAATATGTATTCAGTCACAGTGTGGTGGTGCTTCCCCCTTGTATGTGGTGGTCTTGGTATAGTGGATTATGTTGTGTATGGAGGTCACTTTTTCTCTCTGATATCAATATGGGGAAGATTCTTTATTTCCAATAGTTTAAATATTTGAACGTTTAACCCCTCACTGTCCTGTGACTATTGCACTGTAGCAAATATGCACTTACAGGTTCTCCAGTGAAAACAAGTAATTTCCTTTACTAAGGCCACATGCACACAGTATTTGGTGAGATTGTTACCTCTATTTGAAGCCAATACCAGGAGTTGTAAACTCAGAGGAAAAGTATAATAGAAAGATGGGCACCGCTTCTGCATTTTTCACCCACTCCTGATTTTGGCTACAAATACTGAGGTAACATACTGACCAAATACTGAAAGTGTGAACATGGCCTAAGCATGTCATAACTTATTCATCAGTCGGGGTCTGATTGCTGGAACTTGCACTGATCTGCAAAATGTGCAACTTTTATCCCCATTGGAGCTCGAGTCCGACTCAACCCCTGACCCATTCATTCCCTCAGTGGCTGCGAGCGCTGCGCTTGTTTTTATCTGACTGCTCCACAGAGGATGAATGGAGCTGCGGTCACACATCCCATCCCACAGAGGATGAATGGAGCTGCGGTCACACATCCCACCCCACAGAGGATGAATGGAGCTGCGGTAACACATCCCACCTGCTGGTGCATGGTATAATGGGGATATAAGTTTCCTGTCAGGGATAATAGTTCCACATTCTCCCGATCGGTGCTGTTTCCACTGGTTTGGTTCCACCGATCAATAAGTTATCACCAACCTAACCTGAGGATTGGTGATAACTTTTCACCAAAGACCCTCTACTGCAAACTACTGTAATTATACATCAGTTATGGTGCACAGGAGATGTGCAGGAGGTGCCTGTGTTTTACAGTCAGCGCTCCACTATAACGGGGATAACGGCTAATAGATATTTGCAAGTAGCTGTAGGGTGGGCCCCTGGAGTCAATTCCCCTGGTGGGCCCCAGACACCCCAGTCTGACCCTGAGTAGGAGTACTGGTGATCTAAAATCATCCAGCAACTCTGGAGTCAAGCCTGCTTTACACGGGACGACCGATTGTGCGATTTCACAATCGATCGTACCCACCCCCCTCGTTTTTGCGTCACGGGCAAATCGCTGCCCGTGGCACACAAACTCGTTTAACCCCCATCACACGCACTTACCTTCCGGACGACCTCGCTGTGGGCGACGAACGTCCACTTCCTGAAGTGGGAGGTACGGTCGGCGTCACAGAGACGTCACACAGCAGGTGGCCAATAGAAGCGGAGGGGCCGAGATGAGCGGGATGTTAACATCCCGCCCACCTCCTTCCTTCCATTAAGCCGGCGGGTGCCGTGGGACGCAGGTACGCTGTGTTCATCGTTCCCGTGGTGTCACATCGAGCAACGTGTGATGCCACGGAAACAATGAACAACCTGCACCCATGAAAATAAACAAGATTATGAAAGTTAACGATGAGAACACGACTCACAATTTGTGAGCGATACTGCGTCGCTCAGAGGTGTCACACGAGACGACGTCGTGCGCTATGCCAGATGTGCGTCACGAAAACCGTGACCCCGACGACATATCGCACAATTTATCGTCTCATGTAAAGCCCGCATCAGGTTACTACAAGAGACAGAAAGTGGTCAGCAGTGACCCAGGGGATGCTGGGAAATAGTTAGTGTGTCTTCTCTGCATGGGAAGAAGCAGCGCCAGAAAAAGACTCATGTGTGTGTCCTGAACTGTGTCAAGCTGCAGAGGACAGCCAGTCCAGGGCAGAAAATGCCAGGAGGGGCGGAAAAGCCAGGACAGTTCCAGAGCAACTACTGATGTGCAGCAGTAGGAGAGTGAAAAGAACTGAGCGAGCACAGGACTCACACCCTCCACCACTCACATCATTGCATAATAAGGTACAGTGTGCTGCTCTGTGCAAAGACACTGTATAAGGGTACTTTCACACTTGCATTGTTTTCCTTCAGTTGCAATCCGCTGTTTTGGAAAACAGCGGAATCTGTTAACGGATTCCGCTGCTTCCCATAGACTTGTATGGACAACGAATTGCGAGTGAAGTACCTGCGTTGCTTCCGCTGGGCGACGCTGCGTTCCTTCCGCTGGGCGGAAGGAACGCAGCATGTAACATTTTTTTAAGCAGCGCAATCCGTAGGATTTTGCTGCGCATGCTCTCTCTGGCTCCCTGCACTCGTAACCAGGGTACACATCGGGTTACTAAGCAATGCGCTTTGCCTAGTTACCCGATATTTACCCTGGCTATGCGTGCAAGGAGCCAGCGCTAAGCGGTGTACGCTGGTAACCAAGGTAAATATCGGGTAACCAAGCAAAGTGCTTTGCTTAGTTACCCGATATTTACCCTGGCTACGTGTGCAGGGAGCCCGACACTTCCCCACTCGGCTCCGCCCCCTCCCGCAGTCCGCATGTACACACACACACATGCACACACACACACACACACACTCACCTGTCCCCAGCCATGCAGTCCTCACGGCACTGACGTCTTCAGTGCCATGGCCACGCTTGGCTCCACCCACCCTGCAATCCGCCCCCCACACACATTCTGGGCGGCCGAACGATCAGCCGATCACCCAGAGGCCGGCTGCTGTGAGCGATCAGCTGATCGTTCACAATAGTCTGCCGCCGGTAAAACTGTAAAGAAGAAAAGAAAAGAAAAAAAGATTCCGTTGTTTTGTATGATCCGTTGCATTCGTTGTGCCACTAAATGCAACACATCCGTTGCATCCATCACACAACACAATGCAACGGATGCCATTCAACGCAAGTGTGAAACTAGCCTAAGATGAAGTGACCCTGTGTGAAGAGAATATATTCCTTGAAAAGACTTCCATTGTATGTTATTCTGGAGGTCTTGTGTGAAGAGAAGGAGTAGTATTAAAGCTTTATCATCTACCACTACCTGAAGATGTGTTATAAAGCAGTTGTGAAGCCCCACAGGTGTTGTATCGGTGCATACCTTCAGGGACTCCACGTAGCTGGTGCTGGTCACAGGTAGGGAATCTTCAGTTTTGATCGTGACGCCACTCTCAGTATTGCGGTCAGTGGGGACCGCCACTGCAGGTTAGGGGACGCCTGGGGCTGATGGTGGGTGCAGTCGGATATAGTAGCCTCCTGAGAGTGAGGCAAGCCCCAGGGCCCGGTGTGAGTTTGTAGTACCACAAGTCGCAGAATGACTCAAACACAGTCCAAGAAGTCTTTTAACGTGTTTACTCACTGTTTGGAGGTCACGGTGAGATGCCCGGGCGACACTGTGATAACCAGGTGGAACCAGGAATTCCAGGAGGCCGTTCTGAGGGTAGCTGTCCACTCGCCTTCCTTGCACTCTTTCTGTTTTAGGAGGATCCTTTGCTTGAAGCGTGGTAGGACCCCTCCAGGGAAGCTGTTACCACCCTGCTCCCCTCTCTCTGGCTCGTCTGCCGGCAGCGTGGCCTTGGTGGGATGGCTTCTGGCCCTGTCCCCTTATGGGCCTGGTGTGCTGCTTGGCTCAAGCTCTGTGTAGTCGTGGTGAGGGCATGAAGTACCCCCCCAACCTGTAGGTTAAGCAGCTCTGGATGATCTGCTGCCTGTACTGGGGACCTAGTTCCCCTTGTGTGCTCGGATACCGGGATCTCCGTACTCAGCCACCCCTCTTTCTCTGGATGCTCTTCAGGCCGACCCACAGTACTCCGTTCTCCTCCGCTTTCAGCTACAGCACTCCTCAGGACCTGTCTGCACGGGAGCTTCTCTGCTCCCCCTCCATACACTTCAACTTCTTCCTCTCGACTCCTCACTTCCTCTCTCTCTCTGCCCTGCTTCCTAGCAACCAGCCCCTGAACACACCCCTAGCTGGGAATTGAAAGTTAACCCCTTCTGGCTACTCAAGGGTCCCCTCTGGTGATGTGGGAGGCCTGATCACTATATGTTTGTGTGTGCACCTCATCTTGGCCTTTGGAGATTACCTGGAAGCATTGTTCCCGCATGGGTGCAATACTCTGTGGTGCCTGACCAGGTCAGGGGCGCCACATTCCCCCTTAGTTATCATCAGCACGTCCTCGGGCTGCAAAGACAAGAGAAAGAAAAAAGGTAATTACAAACTTTTCCCACACAGGGGCAATTATTTACATTTAAACATGCCAGGTACCATTCCACCACCAACCACCCACATGTCCGAAACCCACCCAAAAACCTTCAGGAGGTAGGTCACCGGTCCTTTTGGTAACCAGGTCTGGGCCATCACATTCCCCAGACCTTTCCTCCAATCTTCCTCTCCTGAGGGGAGTGGTGTAAGGTAGGCCCCATAAACAGGCGTACCCGCTTCCGAGTGTTGGAGGGCAGGCCCCATAAACAGGCGTGCCCCCTTGTTGGTGCAGAGCCATGCCCCTCAACAGGCAGACCCTGTGGTTGGTACCAAGAAGGCAACTTTTTACAATGCAAAGTTTGTGGTTAAAGCCAGTTCATAACCAGTGGTCTAACATTTTAAGGAAGTCTCACAATAGTCCTTGTGGGCACATTTCGCTTAAACGTTGCTTAACTATAACAGGTTAAACATTACACTTCATACCGTCACTTTCAACTAAACTGTACTTTGTCTATAGCGTAATGGGAGCTGACCAAAGTTGCTGCGGGTTGATCTACGCAGTACTATACTGTCATCTGTCTGAGGTTGTGTCCTCCCACCCGATGTATGTGTCTTAATGTGAATTCTGGGTGTACTGGGTACTGATACCAATGCGTGGTTTTCTGCTTCAGCTACATTTGGCACTTCTAGGTTCTGAGCAGGTGCTTCTAGGTCTCCTACTTCTCTAGATTGAGTGAATGTAATGACTGGAATAACAACTGCTCCATTGTATTGAGGCCAACTTGCTGGAAAATCTCCAAGCGCAGTATGGATCATCCTTTCTTTTGGTTCTTGAACTGGCAAAGGGTTGGGAATTTCTTCAGGGATTCTTAGTTGTTCAGGACATTTCTTTAGGCGATCTCTAGAAACGACAGCTGTTGTTTTTCCTCCATCTTTGCTGATAAGGCATGTCTTTTCATTGCTAAGCGTTGATGGTAACACAGTATAGGGTTCTTCTTCCCAGTGATTGTCAAGTTTATGACGCCTTCTCTTTCCCTTGAGAACTATATCTCCTGGCATCAAAGGAACAGCAGGTGCTTTTCGATTGTAGGCCTTTTCTTGTTTCTCACGCTGCTGAGTCAGGCTTCGCTCCACACACTCTTGTACTTTCTTGTATTGGGCTTGGCGGTTGGAATCCCAATCAGCACCTTGTAGATGGTCTTCAGGGGTCTCAACTCCCATTTCCAGATCTACTGGCAATCTCCCTGGTCTGGCCCTCATCAGGTATGCCGGTGTGCAGTTCGTGGAACTCACAGGGATGTTGTTATACATGTCCACTAGATCGGGCAGCTTTTCCGGCCACTGACTTCGTTCTTCTAGTGGGAGCGTCTTCAGAAGATCGAGAATGATGTGGTTCATCTTCTCACACATGCCATTGGTCTGAGGATGGTAAGGCGTAGTACGGATCTTCTGGCAGCCGTATAGGTTACAAAACTCCTTAAACACTTCAGCTTCAAAGGCTGGTCCTTGGTCAGTGAGCACTTGATCTGGATAGCCATGTGGTCGACAGAAGTGTGTCTGGAAAGCTTTGGCTGCAGTTTGACCTGTCAAGTCCTTGACTGGTACTACCACCAGGAATCTGGAGTAGTGGTCAACCATAGTGAGAGCGTAGTTGTAGCCTTGTCTGCTGGGTGCCAACTTTACATGGTCCAGGGCCACGATCTCCAGGGGCCGTTTAGTTTGGATGGGCTGGAGTGGTGCTCTCTGGCGGTGCTGGTCTTTTCTTCTAAGATTGCAAGGCCCGCAGTTTCGACACCACTTCTCTAGGGCAGATCTCATGCCCACCCAGTAGAATCTTACTTTAAGTAGGGCCTCCAGTTTCTTCCAACCAAAGTGGCCTGCACCATTGTGATAGGCTTCTAGCACCATCCTCGTATCCTTCTGTGGTACAATCACTTGCCACACCTTCTCATGCGTCCTCGGGTCAATGATGCTCCTGTAAAGTTTGTCTTGATAGATGAATAATCGACCCCTCTCCTTCCATAGGTACTGTGCCTCAGGTGGGGCTCCTTTGTCAAGGCTGGCGCCCGGCTGGCTGATCAGTTTCTTTACCAAGCCTACCGCTGGATCATTTTCCTGGGTCTCCTTCCAGTTGTAGTGAGGTAGTGGGTTCAGGGTCACCTCTTGGCGGTTGGCACGCGACTGCCGACACTGTTTTGCTCCATGGCGATGGAACGCTGGCAGCTCAATCTCTTCCAGATCATCTTCATCTTCACCCTCGTCTGCTAGGTGAGGCATTCTGGACAGAGCATCTGCGTTGCCGTTCTTGCGGCCAGCTCGATACTTGACAGTAAAGTCATAATTCGCCAGTCGGGCTACCCAACGCTGCTCCATGGCACCCAATTTAGCAGTATCCAAGTGGGTCAGGGGGTTGTTGTCCGTGAAGACAGTGAATTTGGTGGCTGCCAAGTAGTGCTTGAACCGCTCTGTGATAGCCCATACCATGGCCAGGAACTCTAGCTTGAATGAGCTATAATTCTCTGGGTTTCTTTCGGTAGGCCTGAGCTTCCTGCTGGCGTAAGCAATCACACGCTCTTTGCCTTCCTGCACCTGTGAAAGCACTGCTCCCAGTCCCACATTACTGGCATCTGTATACAGTACAAATGGTAGACTGTAGTCAGGGTAGGCTAGGATCTCTTCACCCGTCAAGGCCCCTTTCATTTGTCTGAAGGAGTGTTCTTCTGCTTCTCCCCAGTGAAATGGCGGGCCGGAGGTCTTTCCTTTCTTCTTTGGGTGGCCTACCAGGAGCTCTTGCAAAGGCGCTGCCATTTTCGTGTAGCCCTTGATGAACCTTCTGTAGTAGCCTACCAAGCCAAGGAACTGGCGTACCTCCCGGACGGTAGTAGGTGTGGGCCACTCCTGGATGACTGTGACCTTCTCTGGGTCCGGTGCTACTCCTTCTGCACTGACCACGTGACCTAGGTACTGGACCCTTGGCTTCAGTAGATGGCACTTGGATGGTTTCAGCTTCATTCCATATCGGGATAGTGCTTCAAAGACTTCAGCCAGGTGTTTCAGGTGGTCCTCATAGGTCTTGGAGTACACGATGACATCATCCAGGTAGAGCAGGACGGTTTCAAAGTTGAGGTGCCCTAGGCAGCATTCCATAAGCCTCTGGAAGGTCCCGGGGGCATTGCAGAGTCCAAATGGCATGCTGTTGAACTCACAGAGGCCCATTGGGGTGGTGAAGGCCGTCTTCTCCCGATCTTCTTCTGCTACAGATACTTGCCAGTAGCCACTAGTAAGATCTAGGGTAGAAAAGTAGTTAGAGGCTTTCAAGGCAGCGAGGGATTCCTCTATCCTTGGCAAAGGGTAGGCATCCTTGTGTGTTATCTGATTTATCCGTCTGTAATCCACACACATCCTCATCGTGCCATCCTTCTTTCTTACCAGGACCAGGGGAGCTGCCCAGGGGCTGCAACTGTCCCTTATGACTCCTGCCTCCTTCATGTCCTTCAGCATGTCCTTTGTGCGCTGGTAATGGGCTGGTGGAATAGGCCTATGTCTTTCCTTAATGGGAGGATGACTGCCTGTGGGTATGTGATGTTGCACCCCTTTGATCCTACCAAAGTCTAGTGGGTTCTTACTAAAGACCTGCTCGTATTCCTGCACGACCCTGTAAACCCCATGTTTCTGGTAGTCGGGTGTAGAGTCAGTCCCCACGTGTAGTTTCTGGCACCAGTCCTCTAACTGCTTTTGGGAGGTCTCGCCCTCTTTTGAGTCAGCTTGTGTCAGGGGACCTACAGGTGTTATGGCGTCATCTGAGCATGTAAACAGTTTGGCTATGGTAGCGTACCTTGGTAGTCTGGCTTCCTCCTCCCCACAGTTCAACACTCGTACAGGCACTCGTCCCTTGTGTACATCAACTACCCCCCTGGCTGTCAGAATCGTGGGCCAGTGGTCTGAATGAGTGGGCTCTAGTACAGCCTGGTAATCTTGTCCTCTGAGACCTACCGCTGCTCTACACCACATCATCATTTCACTCCGTGGGGGTATCACAATGGGGTTAGCATCCATCACCCGTACACTACCAATCTCACCGCCAGTCTGTTTTACCTGTTGCTTCCTCAGAATGATTCGGATCTCCTTTTGCAAGGCTCTTTGCGACCTGCCGTCAGCACCTTCAACAATCTGGTGAAGCAACAACAACACTTCCCCTAGGCAATTTTCTATGACATTAGTGCCTAAAATCATTTGCGGGTTCCTTTCTCTAACATCAGTGTCCACAACAATCAGTCCTTGTCCCTTCATTTCCTGCCTTCCCACCTTTATGGTTACCTCTTTGACCCCGATCTGGTCTATAGGTTGTCCGTTGGCAGCATAGATGGTGAGGGAGGGGTCCGGTGGTCGGAGATCGCCGTCCGACCAAAACCTCCGATAAAGGACATGCGGGATCGTGGTGACCTGAGAGCCGGTGTCCAATAATGCCGGGGTAGGGATCCCGTCCAAGACGATGGACAGGACAGGACGTCCACCCACGTACTGATCACAGCAGCGACTTGGGCCTGATCTTCTTAATCCTGAGGACTGGCCCTCGGCCCCAGGTTTGACTCGTTTAAAGGACAGGCCCTTGCATAGTGACCTGCCTTCTGGCAACGACGACAGATGGGTTGTCCAGCTGAGTCATAGCGATCACTGCTCCTGCCTCGAGTTGGGGGACCCCTTCTCCTCCGCATCCAAGGGACGTCCTCTGGGTTGTCGGCTAGCAGGATCTGATGAGGGACTTTGGTCTCTGAGGGCAACTGCATTGCTTTCAGGATTTGTGCGACGTCTTTAGTGAGCTGCTGCACTTGGGAGGATAGCGTACTTATGGTCTCTGCTGGCGCGTTGAGTCCTTTTGCAGTCATCAGGGCCTGCGTGGAGGATTCCGCTCCTGCAGCCGTGGAACTGGCAGGGTCTGTGTCCACAGGGGGTTGGAGTGCTTTCACTGCCCGGTCTTTCAGAATGGCAAAGTCCACGTCGGGGTGTTCTAGGGACCACAGCTTCATCTGCTTCCCATCCTCAGGAGAGCGCAGGCCCCGCAGGAATTGTTCCTTCATCATCCGGTTTCCTTCCTGGTCACTGACAGGGTCCACCAGCTTGAGAGCCCGTAGTGCCGCCTGCAGCCTGAGGGCATAGTCTCTTATACTATCTTGGGGCTTCTGACGGCAGTGATAGAAGTCCGTTCTCAGCTCTCCCTCCGTGCGGTGTTCAAAAGCAGCTGCTAGTTTGGCAAAGATGGTCTCAACAGAGCTCCGGTCATCATTGGCCCAGGACTCAGCTTCCAATTCTGCTGCTCCAGTCAATTGTCCCAGCACCACAGCGGCCCTCTGTTTACCAGTCATCGCGTGCATGTCTAGCAGGGTGTTGATCTTTTTCTTAAACCCGGTCAGCGTGTCTATTTTACCGGCGTATTGAGGCAGCCATTGCGCTCCTGGGGCATACAACAAGGACACTGGCATTATGGGGGCGACCTCGGCCGGCGCAGCTGCGACCGCGGCACCGGCACCAGGCGCTGCGGCGTCCAGCGCGACAGGGGCTGGCATCGCTTGGGCTGCGTCGCCCTGACCAGGGGCATTACCTCCTGCAGCGTCCATTTTTCTTCAGAAATCTGCGCGCTCCCTTTCCACTTCCTGGGTCAGAACGCTCTCTGAATTGTGGGGATTCTGGGGCGGCCACACCTCTTCGTGGGCGGTGCTCTTCTCCCTCGCGCGGGCTGCAGCGCGCGCTTTTGAAGATGGCAATATGGCGGCGGTTCAATTTTTGCGGTCGGACCTCCGAGGCACACGGTCACCTGTCTGAACAGGTCTAGTCCTTATCCTGTTCGTGACGCCAGAAGATGTGAAGCCCCACAGGTGTTGTATCGGTGCATACCTTCAGGGACTCCACGTAGCTGGTGCTGGTCACAGGTAGGGAATCTTCAGTTTTGATCGTGACGCCACTCTCAGTATTGCGGTCAGTGGGGACCGCCACTGCAGGTTAGGGGACGCCTGGGGCTGATGGTGGGTGCAGTCGGATATAGTAGCCTCCTGAGAGTGAGGCAAGCCCCAGGGCCCGGTGTGAGTTTGTAGTACCACAAGTCGCAGAATGACTCAAACACAGTCCAAGAAGTCTTTTAACGTGTTTACTCACTGTTTGGAGGTCACGGTGAGATGCCCGGGCGACACTGTGATAACCAGGTGGAACCAGGAATTCCAGGAGGCCGTTCTGAGGGTAGCTGTCCACTCGCCTTCCTTGCACTCTTTCTGTTTTAGGAGGATCCTTTGCTTGAAGCGTGGTAGGACCCCTCCAGGGAAGCTGTTACCACCCTGCTCCCCTCTCTCTGGCTCGTCTGCCGGCAGCGTGGCCTTGGTGGGATGGCTTCTGGCCCTGTCCCCTTATGGGCCTGGTGTGCTGCTTGGCTCAAGCTCTGTGTAGTCGTGGTGAGGGCATGAAGTACCCCCCCAACCTGTAGGTTAAGCAGCTCTGGATGATCTGCTGCCTGTACTGGGGACCTAGTTCCCCTTGTGTGCTCGGATACCGGGATCTCCGTACTCAGCCACCCCTCTTTCTCTGGATGCTCTTCAGGCCGACCCACAGTACTCCGTTCTCCTCCGCTTTCAGCTACAGCACTCCTCAGGACCTGTCTGCACGGGAGCTTCTCTGCTCCCCCTCCATACACTTCAACTTCTTCCTCTCGACTCCTCACTTCCTCTCTCTCTCTGCCCTGCTTCCTAGCAACCAGCCCCTGAACACACCCCTAGCTGGGAATTGAAAGTTAACCCCTTCTGGCTACTCAAGGGTCCCCTCTGGTGATGTGGGAGGCCTGATCACTATATGTTTGTGTGTGCACCTCATCTTGGCCTTTGGAGATTACCTGGAAGCATTGTTCCCGCATGGGTGCAATACTCTGTGGTGCCTGACCAGGTCAGGGGCGCCACACAGTGTGCTTGCTGTAATTGTTACTTCACCTTATGTATGGAAGGGCATTCTCAGTTAATCCTTCAAAATCCAAAGAACTCCTGTTGACTTTGCCCAGCCTCCCTATACCGAGTAGCGGACATGACACATAAGCTATGTATCATTCAAGTTCTTCTCTATTTCTCCACTGCCAATCTCAATGGGTACCAAATGTTCATTGTATACAGAAGGTTATGAACCTCCCTAAATAGTGGATTACCACTATTATGCAATACATACACTATATTAAAGTTTTTTTTTCACCAAATACATTTATCACCTATCCATAGAATAGATGATAAATGTCTACTTGCTGAGACCCCAAAATCATTAGAACAGTGTCATGGTCCTCATCACTTTAATGGGGATAGAATGGAGAGGCATAATTTCACTGATACCTTTTCATTCAGTGTCTATGGGACTCACAGAATAGCCAAGTACAGCACTTATCTATTTCCATCGGTCTCATAAATATGAGTGCAGCACCATCAGTCATGCCTTGGAAGAGCGAATGATTGAAATCCCGTTTTCATAATTGCGGGGATCCAGCTGTGGAATCTGGAGAAAATTAAGGGTAGATAGGGCCCTTGAGCAGTTTAGAGTTCATGCTCCTCCAGCACCCAATGTATCGTAACATTACACATGATGTTTTTGAAGGTGATGTGATGGGTCACGGGATGAACACACAGGTGGTCTAGTGCACATCTGCAGATTTACTAAGACAGAAAAGAGCAACTCACAAAGATTTTTCCCTCAAATACAGTACTGTGCATAACAATAGAGGTTATTGTGTAACGTAGGAAGGCGCTATACAAAACAAGGGACGGTGCTATACATAAGATTAGACAACGCTATGTTATAAAAGACAGTGCTATACAAAACAAGAGGGGACCCTAAAGGCCCCTTTACACACTGCAACATCGCTAGCGATATCGCTGTAACGTCACCGGTTTTGTGATGTAATAGTGACCTCCCCAGCGACATTGCAGTGTGTGACACACATCAGCGACCTGGTCCCCGCTGTGAGGTCGCTGATCACTACAAATCGTTCAGGAACATTTTTTAGTCCTTTGTTTCCTGCTGCGCAGCATGCATCGGTGTGTTTGACACTGTTACAACAACATCGTTAGCGACTTAGAACCCAACCCGTAGGCGTGCTATAGCGTTCCCTTTCCTGCCCCCTTAGCTCTGATTGGTGGTCGCTGTTGCGTTCTGATTGGGCAGCTTTCACTGAAAAGATGGCAACTTTAGCGCTTCCGTCCTTTGTTTCAAAGCTACCTTGTTCCTTAACGTGCTGGTTTGCGGATCATTAGACAGTTCTCCAATCTGCAATACTATAAAGCATATACGGTAAGCATCATTTGATTGAAGCTGTATTGATGCTTTATAGATAAACCAGTGTGAAGTCGTCACACAGAGAACTCTACAAAGATCCGCTAAGCAACAGAAGCTCAGGAACAAAGGATATACAAGTGCAACTTTTGCCAATCTTTCCAAGCTCGGGGTCGCCAATAAGTATAATATGTATAACATGTATTGCCAGCTTTATTGAAATTTGGTTTTCTCCGCTGTTCACCACATACAAACATTTGCCTACACTCCCTTATTGGGGCTCCCTTACCTGAGCTGATAACAATGCTTAGTGTGCGCGCCCTAGAAGGAGAAAGGGGAGGAGCTTAAGTGTGAGGTATAGTCAGTTGAAGTTTGTGTCAGGGTGAGCGTGTGAGAGGAGTGTAAAAAGGAGATGGTCCTGGCCTGAGGTGACTTTTGAAACCTCTGAAGGGGCAGCTGCAAATTGTCAGTGTGTCAGTCCCTTGGCCACCTAGACTTTCAGGGTCTGTGGCAAACTGAGAGGCTGCTTGTTGCCTTTATATAAGGAGCAGTAAATTCTCCCAGGAGCTCAGCAACGTCGTTGAATCCGGAAACTTCTGGAAGCAACAATAAGCTGGAAGGGATCAAAGATCCAGGGTTTTTCTGTCTTGAAAATCACAGGATTTCAAGATACCTTTTCCCAGGTAGGGAAGTAGCAGCAGGAGGATTACACTATCACACAGCAGAGAAACTGAACTTTCATTGGGGCAGGTCAGACCACCATCCTAGTGTATGCTGTATGGAAGGTTCTGGACTGTTCCCTGCAGAGCTTCAGTAAAAGACAAAAGCTCCCTGTCCTGTCTCTGGCTGGTTATTCTCTACTTTTCTAGGAATCAGCCCTAGTTGGGGGGTGTGGGGACAATCCTCTGGCACTGTGCATCATCACCTAACTCCGAATGTGCGGCCCTGCCGGGTGATGTGAGACTAGCACGAGTCACTTGCAAATGTGACTCCAGTGCCAAAGTGTTCACTACTGAATGCTACGTGAGCATACCATTGGGTCCTCACACTGGCCAGTGCCAATGTGCTCAGGACTTACTTTGTGGGTGGGGTTAGCGCTCTGCGCTCCTGTTCCATAGGAGACGAGCAACAGCAACAGCTTCACGGCCTCCAGAGCTTTGTGCCCTCCGGTGCTGTGTGCCCCCTCCCTCAGTGCTGTGTGTGCCCTCTGATGCTGTGTACCCCAGTGCTGTGTGCCCCCTCTCTCAGTGCTGTGTGTGCCCTAGTGCAGTGTGCCCCCGGAGGTTCGTAGAAATTTACAAATGGCCCCCGGCAGTAAAAAAGTTCCCCACCCCTGACCTAATTCCTGGGAACCTTCTGCAGTGCCCGGCCATACCAAAGCAGAAAATCACAACTGGCGTCACAAACTGTTCATTTATTTATTTCATTTTTCTCTCCCCTTTAAATATTATTTTTTAACCTCCAACACAAAGCCTGTCGCACATGCCCGGTACAGCCACTTCACCACTCGGACAGCATGACCCACCACCATGACATCAGAGGCCTATCAGGGGCGGTATACTCTTTCCACCAATTCATTACCAGACATTTTCCTTTGTTTTCAACCCCCTACCACTCCCTCAATTTATTTTAATGATATGCCCCCCCAATCCATTTTAATTACATATCCCCCAATTCATTATACTTACGTGCCCCCAATTCATGACTTTAATATCTTGATTTTTTTTTAGCGGGGTTACATTTATTAGCAAGCGGCCTCTAAGGCCTCTTTCACATGTATGTGGCTCCGGTACGTGTATGGTCTGTTTCCTCACGTACTGGAAACACGTACACACGTAGACCAATGTCTTCCTATGGTGTCAGACACACGTATGTATTTTCGCACGGAACGTCTGTCCGTTCCGTACATACGTGTGTCCGTTTGTTTCTCACGCCAACATGTCCGTTTTATCTCTGGCATCACGGGTGTCACACGGAACGCAATCGGGTCACACATAACACACGGACCACACGGATGTGTTCCGTGTGACACCCTTCGGAGAAAAGACATGTGTCTGCGAGAAAAAAAACAAAACATACCTTCTCCTGCCCTCCTGTCTCTGTCGCTGCTGTCGCTTGCTGTCGACTGCCGCTCATTGTGATAATTGAATATTCACTTCACTGCGGCCGGAAGCTGCAGCAGGGAGTCGGTAAGACTGGAGACCGAAGTTCAGCACCACGGACAGCGACGCCAGGGACAGGTGAGTAGAAAGTTCCCGTTCTCCGTGTGTTATCACGGATAACACACGGAGAACACACGTAGCCCATAAACACAGCACACCGAGGGCAATACGCACCTTTGACACGTCCGTGAAACATGTGCGTGATTTTCACGAACGTGTAAAAGAGGCTTAAAGCCTAACGCTGTGTATGTTTTCATGCAAATATGATTTTTTACACATACTATACAGAGTGAAAAAAACAATCCTACTTATGAATCTTCTGTGCTATGGGCATGTCAGTGTGTTATTTGCTTTTTTCTTTTCAAGATTGTTCTAGTTTAGGACAGATTTAGAGGAGAAATAAATTAAAGCCTTTGTGTTGTGACCAGCACATCTTCTCACCTACTGGTAGTTAAACCTTGTTTTATAGAAATGAAAGCACTCAGCATAAATAAGTACGGAAAGTTTTATTGTAAGTAGAAAAGCAATAGAATATGAAGAAACAATGATTGGTGATAATATCCATCATATAATATGCATTATGACTGGACAGGTGCAGGAAATAGGCTGTAAAATACTTTGTAGTAGCAGTCTTGGCATACCAACTTTTAACATTACCCTATCGCACAATTAACAAAATAAATAAAAGAAAGACAATTGTACCATGTGAACTTTGCTGTTTAATAGGCTTTATGCTGTCACAACAAGTAGTAATGTTTGTGCAAATTAAGTGACTTTTCATTGTTAAGGGATATTTGTGATATAAGTTTAAGGAAGATGCTGCAAAAACGAAGGCAAAGCTGCGGGTGGAGGGTTACCGTCCTCGCGTCAGCAGCCGGGCTGCTCGGATCCGGATCCGCGGTGGCTCGAGGGGCGTCTGGACCTGGGGGTCACGCGGCTGCCTGAAAGAAGGGGGGTATTTACAGGGGATAGTGTCTAACATTCGTGACGCCACCCATGGTGTGTGGTAAGGTGGAGTACCACCGCTGCAGCTGGGAGTACCTGGTGGCGATGGAGTGGGCAGCCAGGTGTTTAACCCCTCCACGGGTAGAGGGGATTTCCCGGGACTCGGTGATGGTGACAGGGATGTGCCGTGGGGGAGGTAAGGGTTACTTGCGTACTCACTCAGTCCAGTAATGCTGGCACCGACAACTGTAGTAAACCAAAGTTCTGGACACCGCTGTCGCTGAGGGGAAGCACGTTTTGGGTCCCGTTTCCGCTGGTGTTGCCTGTTGATCTGTGACCTTTCCCTTGGCACCTTGTTCTCTTCTAGTTGGTCCCTGTAGCTTGAAACTAGTCGGAGCCCGCTCCCCAGTGTGGCTAACTGAGGGAGCTTACTCTTAGGGTTCCCGCTTGGGATTTCCTGGACCGTACGTGTGGAAAGTCCTATCCCCCTCATTGCACTAGTACCCCGATTTTGGAGCGGGTGGAGAGTGTATCTTGAAGGCTTCGTTCTCGTCGGGTGAATTGTCAGGTTGCCTGAAGCTACTCCCTGACCTGGGGTCCACATACCCCGTCGTGCCCTCGTCCCAGCCCAGTAATGGTATAAGGCCGCCGGCTGTCCTCCACAACAATGCCGTGGCCCTTGTCACGATCCCCTGCGACTGGGGGTCCAGCTCCTACCAGGCCCAGACCAACGTCTGCTACCTTGTAACTCCAAGGAGCCCAGCTCCTGACCTCCTCTCTCTTTCACCTCCAACACTACACTCTCCTTCTGACTGACTGACTCCTGACACTCTTGACCTCCCCTTAACCAACCCCCCACGTGGGTGACCCTATTCCACTCAGGCTGTCCACTGGTGTGTCTGGTGGGTGTGGTACAGAGTGTTCCTAGGATTTTGATTAGCTGGTTTTGGCAACACCAATGATTAGGGACCCTTAACCAAGGAGGAGGTGGGTAAGGATAGGTCAGGACGTCACAAAGTCACCTTAGGAAAATGAATGCCGGTGTCTTCCTGAAGCATCTTCGCCTGAAAAAAGCTGTGCTGGCATCCAAATAATGCTATTGTCATAAGGTGTGATGTGATTACTAGGAACTAGGGAGCCTAAACTGGCCCTCAGGCTAGAGGAATTTTGGCTGACCCTGATCCCAAAGATACGTCTGAAGGTGACAATGTTTGTGTTGCCTTCCTAACCCTATCTCCTGAACAAACCTAGTCTAGTGGCTCCCCTCCCTCAACCGAGAAGAGGGCCAGGACAGGAGTGATTAATCTCACAGAAATTAACAGATGGGGGAAAAAAAAAAACTCAAACTCACAGCAATCCTTCAAAGAGTTATAGACAATATCTGCTCATGAGGAAACTAAAATAAGGGAGGAAATAATCAGACAACAAAAGTATTGCCACAACACACCAGCAACTGGATATCAAAGCACAAAGGACTGGGATCGCATAAAGCTATCATCGGCTTGGAAGATCAGGCTCCACCATCTTAAATAGGGCTATAAATGTTCAGAGTAAAAAGACGGGTTTTTTACCGCGCTATAAACCACAACGGGTGTTATAAAAATAAAAATTCTTTTATTGAAACATTCCTACGCGTTTCAGAGGCATGCACGCCTCCTTCTTCAGGGAAAAATGTCATACAGATTGTAAGAAATACAAGGGTTTATATAGAAATATCCAGGAGAAGTCACGCTCCCGGAGAAAAAAAAACATTATCTCATGACTCATAGCCACGAGGAGTGAGACTACGTCATGATTGAAAAAAACACAATACTGCATGGTGTTACACATTAAATAAAAAGGTTTACCTTCCACCAGATTTATAATGGGAGGCATGCCCTTAGTAGAATAATTAAACCAGAGAAAAAAAGGAGAAAAGTCCAATTATATTATGGGAGTCCAATTATACTCATATATTGAACACTTTTTACTTTTTTTCTTTCCTTCTCTTGTAGAAAAAGACAACGGTCTTTTTTTCTCCTTTTTTTCTCTGGTTTAATTATTCTACTAAGGGCATGCCTCCCATTATAAATCTGGTGGAAGGTAAACCTTTTTATTTAATGTGTAACACCATGCAGTATTGTGTTTTTTTCAATCATGACGTAGTCTCACTCCTCGTGGCTATGAGTCATGAGATAATGGTTTTTTTTCTCCGGGAGCGTGACTTCTCCTGGATACTTCTATATAAACCCTTGTATTTCTTACAATCTGTATGACATTTTTCCCTGAAGAAGGAGGCGTGCATGCCTCTGAAACGCGTAGGAATGTTTCAATAAAATAATTTTTATTTTTATAACACCCGTTGTGGTTTATAGCGCGGTAAAAAACCCGTCTTTTTACTCTGAACATTTATAGCTCTCTCTCCAACGGGGCCGCTGCTTAACCACTCCAGCACTCACATATGTCTGCACAGGGGTTGTGACTGGCACAACCTGATCAGGTGAGTGTATTCATTTCTCTTTTTTCACCCAAACCCATATACCGGGTAAGACCCTATTTCTTGCGCCTTTTCCCTCCACAGAATTTATCTTAAATAGGGAGGAGGCAACTGTGATAGGTCTCCTGCAACATGTGACTCAAGCAGTAATCCACAGGCTAGCATAAATTAACTCTTGTAAACCCTATCACTAACAAGAGCACAAAATGCACAGTATATCACAAAAGCGAGTACACCCCTTACATTTTTGTAAATATTTTATTATGTCTTTTCTTGGGACAACTCTGAAGATATGACACTTTGATACAATATAAAGTAGTCAGTGTACAGCTTGTATAACATTGTAAATTTGATATGCCCTCTAAATAACTCAATGCAGCCATTGATGTCAAAACCGCTGGTGACAAAATTGAGTACTAAGAAATAATCTCGCTTCCTCTGCCGTTTTTTGGTGGGTGCTCAGAAAAAAAAAAACTTTTTTCACCCTTTTTTATTTTATATTTAATTTTATTTCTTCTATTTAAGTAAATTTACAATAGCGTTTTCCTTGTCTCCATGCACAACCTCTTTTTTCCTTTTTTTCAACAGAATTAAAATTTATTGAACATTTAATTAGAAGTGATACATTCACCTGTGTAACCTCTATCATTAGGTATTATGACTTTGTCTTATTCTATATGTACAACATTGCTTCATACATTTTTTTTTTATACATTATGTGTTTCATGTTGGGCTGTTGTTTTTTCATAATGTAGTATCTTGTATGAAATGAAACTTTGGAAATATTGTGCGGAAACACTCTTCATGTCAGTGATATTTTCAACTGATGATATGTTGATAATAATTTTGTTATATTTATCATGTATTTATATGTAGACTTACCTTGGGAAAAACTTGTCATAAGCCGAAATGTTGGAATTTCTCTATGGTTTTGACTATGGTGATCACACAATAAAGAGAACTTTTGTTCTTGGAAGAAAAAACTTTTTCATAATAATAATAATAATTTTTATTCACTTATATAGCGCTATTAATTCCACAGCGCTTTACATACATTGGCAACACTGTCCCCATTGGGGCTCAGAATCTAAATTCCCTATCAGTATCATTTTTTATTTTGGAGTGCCAGGTTATGCTGTAGACTACAACAATAGTGAGTAGACCCCTAAGTGAAAATAGCAAACATGTGTCCAAAGTGTCAATATTTTGTGTGGCCACCATTATTTTCAAGCACTGCCTTAATTCATGGAGTTCACTAGAACTTCACAGGAGCCACTGGAATCCTCTTCCACTCATCTATGACGAATTCTTAATGTTAGATACCTTGTGCTCCTACACCTACTGTTTGAGGAGGCCCAACAAATGCTCAATAGGTTTTAGGTCTGGAGACAGGCTTGTACAGTCCAACACCTTTACCCTCAGTTTCTTTAGCAATGCAATGGTCATCTTGGAGGTGTATTTGCGGTTGTCGGTTGTCACCATGTTGGAATACTACCACGTGGCCCAGTTTCTGAAGGGAGGGGATCGTGCTCTGCCTCAGTATGTCACAGTACATGTTGGCATTCATGGTTCCATCAATGAACTGTAGCTCCCCACAGATGGCAGCACTCATGCACTCTAAACCATGACACTCCCACCACCATGCTTGACTGTAAGCAAGACACACTTGTCCTTCTACTTCTCACCTGGTTGCCACCACAAACACTTGACATCATCTGAACAAAATAAGTTTATCTTGGTCTCATCAGACCACAGGACATGATTCCATAATCCAAGTGCTTAGTCTGCTTGCTTTCAGCAACTGTTAGCAGGCTGTCTTGTGTGTCATCTATAGAAGAGGCTTCCTTCTGGCACGACAGCCAGGCAGACCAATTTGATGCAGTGTGTGACATATGGTCTGACCACTGATAATCTGACCCACCACCCGTGTAACCTCTGCAGCAATGCTGACAGAACTCATGTATCTATTTTGAAAAAGACAGCCTCTGGATATGATGCTGAGCATGTGCACTCAATTTCTTTGGTCGACTATCGCAAGGCGTGTTTCGAGTGGAACCTGTTTTGTTAAACCTATGTATGGTCTTGGCCACTGTGCTGCAGCCCACTGACAGGATGTTGGCAATCTTCTTATAGCTTAGGCCATCTTTATGTAGAACAACAATTTTTTTCTTCAGATCCTCAGAGTAATCTTTGTCATGAGGAGCCATGTTGAGCTTCCAGTGATCAGTATGAGAGAGTGTTTGAGCGATAACACCAAATGTAACACCTGCGTAACACTAATGAGTCACATGACACTGGAGAGGGAAATTTTCTAATTGGGCACAGTTTGGTCATTTTCACTTATGGGGAGTATTTATTTTTGTTGCCATTCGTTTTGACATTAAAGGGAACCTGTCAGCAGAAATTTTGCACTAAACCTAAAAGATTCCCCTTCTGCAGCTCGTGGGCTGCATTCTAGCAAGGTTCCTGTTGTTATTGTGCCCCCTATTAGACCAAAATAAATACTTTATAAAGTGGTACCTTTTTGTATGCAAATCTTGTTAATCGTACACGAGGGCGGGCTGTCTGGTGTCCGTTATTCTGCCTCCTGCTGCTTTACGCCGTCCCCCATCGCTCAATTTCATACCTCAGGACACCGCCCAGTGCGCCCGAGGTCTCGCGCATGCAAGTACCCGCCCATAATTTCGTGCCCGCGCTTTCCCCTCTGCCTCCACCGTTCTGCACAAGCGCTGGCCAGATGACCCCACGTCACCTCTTTCCCATCTTTCCTGCTCCAGGGAAAGAGGTGACGTGGGGTCATCTGGGCAGCGCTTGCGCAGTACGGTGGAGCCAGAGGGTAAAGCGCGGGCACGAGATTATGGGCGGGTACTTGCTGATGAAAATCACAGCGCCGCCCATAATCTCACGCCTGCACAACACGTCAGCAGAGGTCACAATGTGCACAGTGCACAGTCCCGCTAGAGTGGCACGGCGCATGCGCGAGACCTCAGGCGCACTGGGCGGCGTCCTGAGGTATGAAATTGAGCGATGGGAGATGGCGTAAAGCAGCAGGAAGCAGAATAACGGACAACAGACAGTCCGCCCCCGTGTGCGATTAACAAGATTTGCATACAAAAAGGTACCACTTTATAAAGTATTTATTTTGGTCTAAAAGGGGGCACAATAAAAACAGGAACATTGCTAGAATACAGCCCACGAGCTGCAGTAGGGGAATCTTTTAGGTTTACTGCAAAATTTCTGCTGACAGGTTCCCTTTAATGGCTGTGTGTTGAGTTATTTAGAGGACACATCAAGTTTACACTGTTATACAAGCTGTACTCTGACTACTTTACATTGTATCAAAGTGTCATATCTTCAGTGTTGTCTCATGAAAAGATGTAATAAAACATTTACAAAAAAAAATGAGTGGGGTGTACTCACTTTTGTGATATACTGTATATTTCATAATCAGTCAACAAGATAAAACAAAATAGTTCCAGAAAATGCCACATACTAAATAAGACTACAATAAATATCTTGACATAAAAGGAAAATAAATAAAAATCCCCTTCAAAGAAATTGAAAAAAAATTTCGGGAATAGAAAAACAATACCAAACCAATATCATTGCAAATTTAGTTTGATCTCATTTTTGCATTGTACTTGATCCTTGTTTTTACACTTTAACAAGAGAGAATTCTGTAATTAGACCATTTTCATTTCCTACATACACCCCTGAAGTGTGCGTGACTTTGTGTTTATCCGATGATCTTTGTGTACTTTATGTAATAAAGATTAGAATGTAGTTAATACATTTTGAGGTCTGTGCATGTCTTTCTTTCTTTCTTTCTTTCTTTCTTCACAACTCTTGATTTCCAAAGAGCTAAAAAAAAAATCTTTATCTTGCTTTTCTCTATAGTGTGTCATAGCTAGTTATTGTGCATTTTTCTAAGAGTATATGAACTCTAGCAGTCCCCCATAAAGAAATCCTTTCATTCAGTTGTTCATTCATGGATGAAAAGCTTTCCAAGATGACAATGTCAAGGGAATTCATTGATTTTTTTTTCCACTGGATAAAATATTTCTTTAAAAAATCCAATGTTTATAATGTGCTCATTCACCTCAGTGCTGAATAGACTTCCCATGGGTAGTTTTTTTCCTTTTTTTTCCTCTAAGCCACTAGAACTAATATGATTTTTTACTATATACTTTTTTCACAATAAAAATAGGCAATAAACTGCAACATTGTTAAAATAGGGAAGTTATTCTATTTAGTAGTCTATGGTCATGGTATCTATATTATCTACATTAATTTTGCATAATAATCCAGATAGTAAGCTCATCCTCAATTATAATCACATTCATCATTGCTCCTCTCCCACCTAAAGATCACCTATTTTTGCATCCTGGTTAGATAACTCCATGTGACTAATTCTGTTGCTAAACATTTGTGGAAATAAAGATGAGAGAACGTTGGTTCCAAATTAGACATGAGGTTCCACACCTGATGATTTACATATCAGTCATAATAAAATCACCTGTTTAATATTGTTTGGGTTGTTCTTGTGCTGCCAAAACAACTATGAACCAATAAAACATGGACTCCGCAGGTCTACTGAAAATGTCCTGGAATCTGGTTTCTGGCACTTGGTCTGCAAAAATGTTTTTGAAAATGGTATGTATGTAACATGGCCAAATAAAGTTAACTCGTTCAACTTTACTAAACTTTGCTGCAAACAATGTTGCAGAACAAATAAACACAGTTATACTTTATATGATGAACAATCTTCTGGGTGAGTTATCTCTATTACTTTCACAGACCACACTCTCACTGTCTAATACAACACAATTGCACTCCTTAATCACCGTTCCCTCAACCTGTTATATATCCCTTATATTACCTATACTTTGGGTGTTGGCTCTCCACTTTCAGACCCTGTTCTTTAGGGCCTTCTCACTCATTTTCTCTTAATTGTATGTGCACACGATCAGGACCCGCTGTTTCCTGGATGCAGTGGGTCATGATTTGTGGGGCCGTGAGACTGCTCCACAGGAGACTGCAGCTGCTCCTGCCCAGCCACGATCCAGGCTCGGGCAGTTGCAGTCTCTCTCCGTGTTCTCCCTGTGGAGAACACTCATGTCTCCGCAGCGAAGAAGAACTGACCTACTTTTAGCTCGGAGAGCTGAACCGCAGATCAGTTTACGCTGTGGGTATTACACGCACAGTGGGAATGGGATTTCTAGACATCCCATCCACTGTGCTTGTACTTTACATCGCAGCATTTTGGACGCAGCTGAAACATGCCTCCAAAACACTGTGAACCCTGATTGTGGGCACACAGCCTTAAGAGTTTCAGTCCATAAGGGCTTAGTTTTTAGGTCCCTTTTTAGGTTTGTCACTTTTGTCAAGTAAGGTTTCCAAAGACACTATCTCTGAAATATTCCTCTCATGAACATAACTTACTGACACTCGAGTCACAAGGTGTCCAAACCTCTCTTCAGGTCTTATCTAAACATGCACTCTGACATCCAAGAATCCGAAAAGGCTCTAATTAGACCATACCTCTCACTGTCTCCACAGTCCAATACAATCTAAGATTGTCCCTTTGCGCCGAATTTCTGTCTTGAAGTAATCAGCACGGGAATTCTCTCCATCATTCAATAGAACCAAACTAAAGTCTTCCTTGAGATTAATTCCATCACTTTCATTCACACTGGCTCACCATCAGGTTGGTCATCGAAAAAGTCCCAGCCCTGGCAGACTCACAGACCTAATCACATAGGCTGATGATTCATTTCAACAACCACTAGTCTGATGGCAGCAAACACAAAATTCCTACAGGCCCTCCTCTTATACAGCAAAAGACAACAACCATTCAACATCATCCACTCTAGGAATTACTAGTCATGACTTTAGAAGCAATATAACCATAACAGCTTCCACTCAAAAACTATCCAACAAGCAGGCTTCTGTCGCAACTTCTCACAGGCCATGTAGTTTTGGTCCACCATTATACAGTACCACTTTAGAGTTCCACTTCCCCTCCCGATGAACAAGGTCTCAGGGAATTTTTTGTTCAAACCAACAATATCCCAGTTTATTAAGTAACACAGCAAAATGTATATCCCTGTGATGTTCTTTAGAAGCCCTTAATTTCTTCAGTCACATGAACATTCACAGATACTGATCCCATTGGCACAGTGTTTCATACGCCTGTAGTTCCTGCAAAACAATAACATTTTTAAAGGGAAAGAAACCATATATATTAATGAACACAGTACAAAAAAAACCCTAAGTAGTTGCTAAGCAAATATTAGTTCTTAAAATAAGATAAATAGAAGTTCATAATCTGTAGCAAATGAGTGCCTCAATTTTCACTTTTCTTTAAATGTGTCAAAGTAACATTCACATGAATGCAATTACTCTCAATGGGCCCCATTCATTAAAGCTTGTACTCCAGATTTCTGGAGACTGCAAAAATTATGGGGAAAATGTGTTATAGTCTGATGAGCCAAAAGTTGAACTTTTTGGCCATGATTCCAAAAGATGTGTTTGCCGCAAAGTCAACATTGTACATCACCAAAGAAACACCATACGCGTAATGAAGCATGGTGGAGGCAGCATTATGATTTGAGGTTAAAATTTTAGTTGAGGTAAAGGGAACCATGAAGAGTTCTAAGTATCAGTCAATACTGCATCAAAACCTTCCAAACCCTGCTAAAAAGCCGAAAGGCACAGAGATAAATCTTTGGCAGATCTGTGGTTGCAGTGAAATCATGGACATATTGTTCCATTTGTACACAACCACAAACCTGGCACTAATTGTCCACAATTTCACTGCAACCACAGATCTACCGCAGATTTATCTCTGTGTGTGACAGGGCTTTAAGCTAAAGAGGAATAAAAAAAAACAAAACAAAACAAGAAAAGAATGGCATTGTCTGAAGAAACTCAAAGTTTTGGAATGGCACTGCCTGTGCCCACACCTGAATCCAATATAAAATATGTGGGGGACCCGAAGAGGGCGGTGCACACAGGAGATGTCCTCCCAATCTGACAAATTTGAAGTGCTACTGTAAGGAAGAGTGGGCAAATATTGCCAATGCTAGATGTGCCATGCTGATAGACTCCTTCCCAAAAAGACTGAATACTGTCATAAATTCAAAAACTACTTCCACAAAATATTAGTTTAAGGGTGGGCATATCTAATGCAACCACATTATTTTACTTCTTGATTTTTCTTTTTTTCCACCTCAAAAGATTTCAGTTTGTTTCTCAATAGATTTGCACAGAGTAAGGGGGCAAAAAGTTTTGAAATTATGCTTCTTGGTATCATTTATTTACATGGTAAAAATCTAAGATTTTCACAAGGATGTGTAGACTTTCACATATGCTAAAATAAGAATAAATTGCACAGTCACTTTAAGAATTAATATTGTTTTCAGCACAAAATCTAAAATCTAATAGCATTTTCCAAATATCATTTGAAAGGGATCTGATTCAGCTAGTATAACTGGTTTAGTGGCATAATATTAAGACCTTTAACACATCCTTGAGTTTCTTTTCATAGTAATTGTAACTATACATGCTCACTCCACTATTCTCTACCTATGGGTGAGTCATTTACCTTTACATTACTCTTCTTACAGTGCTGGACAAAAGTATTGGCACCCCTGCAATTCTGTCAGAGAATACTCATTTTCTTCTTGAAAATGATTGCAATCACAAATTCTTTGGTATTATTATCTTTATTTATTTTGCTTGCAATGAAAAAACACAAAAGAGAATGAAACAAAAATCAAATCATTGATCATTTCTCACAAAACTCCAAAAATGGGCCAGACAAAAGTATTGGCACCCTTAGCCTAATACTTGGTTGCACAACCTTTAGCCAAAATAACTGCGAACAACCGCTTCCGGTAACCATCAATGAGTTTCTTACAATGCTCTGCTGGAATTTTAGACCATTCTTCTATGGCAAACTGCTCCAGGTCCCTGAGATTTGAAGGGTGCCTTCTCCAAACTGCCATTTTGAGATCTCTCCACAGGTGTTCTATGGGATTCAGGTCTGGACTCATTGGTGGCCACTTTAGTAGTCTCCAGTGCTTTCTCTCTAACCATTTTCTAGTGCTTTTTGAAGTGTGTTTTGGGTCATTGTCCTGCTGGAAGACCCATGACCTCTGAGGGAGACCCAGCTTTCTCACACTGGGCCCTACATTATGCTGCAAAATTTGTTGGTAGTCTTCAGAATTCATAATGCCATGCACACGGTCAAGCAGTCCAGTGCCAGAGGCAGCAAAGCAACCGCAAAACATCAGGGAACCTCCACCATGTTTGACTGTAGGGACCATGTTCTTTTCTTTGAATGCCTCTTTTTTTTCCTGTAAACTCTATGTTGATGGCTTTTCCCAAAAAGCTTTACTTTTGTCTCATCTGACCAGAGAACATTCTTCCAAAACATTTTAGGCTCTCAGGTAAGTTTTGGCAAACTCCAACTTGGCTTTTTTATGTCTTGGGGTAAGAAGTGGGGTCTTCCTGTGTTTCCTACCATACATTTCCTTGTCATTCAGACGCCGACGGATAGTACAGGTTGACACTGTTGTATCCTCGGACTGCAGGGCAGCTTGAACTTGTTTGGATGTTAGTCGAGGTTCTTTATCCACCATCCGCACAATCTTGCGTTGAAATCTCTCGGCAATTTTTCTTTTCCTTCCACATCTAAGGAGGTTAGCCACAGTGCCATGGGCTTTAAACTTCTTGATGACACTGTGCACCGTAGACACAGGAACTTTCAGGTCTTTGGAGATGGACTTGTAGCCTTGAGATTGCTCATGCTTCCTCACAATTTGGATTTTCAAGTCCTCAGACAGTTCTTTGGTTTTCTTTCTTTTCTCCATGCTCAATGTGGTACACACAAGGACACAGGACAGAGGTTGAGTCAACTTTAATCCATGTCAACTGGCTGCAAGTGTGATTTAGTTATTGCCAACACCTGTTAGGTGCCACAGGTAAGTTACAGGTGCTGATAAATTACACAAATTAGAGAAGCATCACATGATTTTTCAAACAGTGTCAATACTTTTGTCCACCCCTTTTCTATGTTTGGTGTGGAATTATATCCAATTTGGCTTTATGACAATTTTTTTTTTTTTTCATTGAAGACAAATTAAATGAAGATAATAATACCAAAGAATTTGTGATTGCAATCATTTTCAGGAAGAAACTGAGTATTGTCTGACAGAATTGCAGGGGTGCCAATACTTTTGGCCAGCACTGTATCATTATTCTTTCGCCTCATTGTTGTGATTATTGTATACTAATTAATATAAAATTACTTGAGGTGTTCTGTATTTCCAGAGTGGTATTACAGCATTGTACAGTATATCTCCTATCCCTTGGGATTTTTTAGATATGTCTTGCCCATTTTGTATATTTGTTTATATGTATATATGCATAATTTTCAATGTTTGTCAGTGTGTTTCCTGAGCTGAATTATTCTTTCCACGTTTGCGTGTATATGATAGTATTTTTATTTTGTCTTTGTATTTATAGAAGTGACCATATGAATAAGACTGATTAGGTCGAAACGTCAGCTATTTTGTTGCTCTTGATATATACACACTGTTCTTTTTTGTGTTAGCAAGGCACTGTAAATAAACTCAGTTTTCTTCACCTTCATAACAAGTGTGCTGAATTTTTATGTACTGTGGGTCATAGGCAGCATTTCTCTTCCTCCAAACATGGCGGGTTGAGTTAAGGCCAAAGAGCTCAATTTTTGTCTCATCTGACCACAGCACCTTCTCCCAATCACTCTCAGAATCATCCAGGTGTCCATTGGCAAATTTCAGATGGTCCTGCACATGTGCCTTCTTGAGCAGTGGGACTTTGCGGGCACTCCAGGATTTTAGGCCATTACAGCATAATGTGTTATTAATGGTTTTCTTGGTGACAGTGGTCCCAGTTGCCTTGAGATCATTAACAAGTTTCCCCCGTGTAGTTTTAGGCTGATTGCTCACCTTCCTCATGATCCTGGATACCCCATGAGGTGATATTTTGCATGGTGCCCCTGATTGATGTCGATTGACACTGATTTTGTATTTTTTCCACTTTCTTCCTATTGCACCAATAGTTGTCTCCTTCTCACCCAGTGTCTTACTTATGGTATGGTAGCCCATTCCAGCCTTATGCAGGTCTGTGATCTTGTCCCTGACATCCACTTTTTGGTTTTGCCCATGTTGTACAGGTTAGAGTCTGACTGATTAATGGAGTCTGTGGACAGGAGTCTTTTATACGGGTGACAATATAAGACCGCTGTCTTTAATGGAGGTAACGAGTTGATAGGAGCGTCTAAGTGTCTGCAGGAGCCAGAAGTCTTAATGGATGCTAAGTAATCAAATATTTATTTCTGTCTGCAAAATGCAAATAAATGTATATAATTTATAGAATGTGATTTTATGGATTTCATTTTTGATATTCTATCTCACTGTGAAAATTAATCTACCCTTAAAACTATAGACTGTTCATGTCTTTGTTAAGTGGGCAAACTTACAAAATCAGCAATGGATCTAGCAATTATTTCCTTCACTGTATCTGTAAAAAGACATGGATAGATCATGTATGTGAAGCAATGTGTGTGAATGGGGTCTAATGAAGGGGGTAAAAGAAAGAAACATTCTACTCTTTCCTTGCATAACATTGTATTGAAAGCATTAAGAATAGAGTCACCAGAGGTGTAACGATCGCTGTCACAGAGGTCGCAACTGGTCATTGCAGTGGAGGGGGCCTGCTGACTCCAGTGCCCACTTTAGCTGGATGTGCATTCGAGGATGCACATTCGAGGATGCACTTCAAGCTGAAATCCATTCAGCACAGAGACCCATTGAGTCCCAGCACTGCAAAACATGCTACCTACCAAACAAAGGCCGGCAGCTGATGTCAGCATGCCTGTGACTTGGGTCATATAGCAGTGACATCATGAGTCACCATAGCAGGCATGCCATTGGTACAGGGGAAGATGCCAGTGCCCTTAGGTACAAAGAAGGACGGCTCGTGATGTGGGAGATGGGGAAAGTGAGTAGAAAGTTTTTTGGTTTTTTTTATGTGTTGGAGAAAGAATGGGGCCTATATATACCAGGAAGGGGCCCAGGAGAAGGACATATATACCAGGATGGAGACATACCGTATATATCAGAATGCGGACAGATACGTATATCAGGATTGGCCCAGGATGAGGATCTATATACCAGAATGGGGTCATATATGCCAGAATGGACCCAGGATGGGGACATATATACCAGGATGGGGACATACAGTATATACTAAGATGGGGGATATACTGTATATACCAGGATGGACTCAGGATGTGGATATATACAGTCATGGTCAAAAGTGTTGACACCATTGAAATTGTTACAGAAAATTAAGTATTTATCCCAGAAAATTGTAATTACACATATTTTGTGTGCCCCCTGAGGAAGCTCTCCAATGCGAAATGTACATTGGGGTGGAGGTCTAGCTGAGCTGAATTTATTCACCTAAACGCTATGGGTAATACTGTTTTGCCTTCATTGATTGAGTGATTTTCACCATGTGGGTTACTGCGCTGAGCATGAACTGCAGTTTAAACTGGTGATAGCTGATTCACATGTGCAGGCATTTATTTGCTTAAACTATATTCATGATGTTAAAGTTCAAAGATTTCTCATAATGGTATATATGGTGACTGTACTTTACTATATCCATGTACTATGACGAGACACAGTAGCCACACTTACTTTTTTTGGACGGCGTAGGCATCTATTATAATACCCATGGAACGCACTAAGCACTTTAAATTCAATTTTTAGGGTAATAGTGTACTAGGATATGTTGGCCAGGATGCATAGATATACTATAAGAATTTATATCCATCTTAGGACATAAATAGACACAATATTTGGAGAGGCACTCCTCTACAAAAATATCATACATCCTAACAGCATATGCTGTATGTGCTATAATCTGCTACTCAGCATAGCAGGGAGAAAAAAGACCATTGCAGGTCTTTCCTGCTTTTCAATATCCAGCCAGCTGAAGACCCCCGCATCTATGTGTGTGTTTTGTACACTGTCACAACTCATTTTTTAATGACAATGTATGCTTTTCATCATTGTTTTTATATATACAAATGTGTGTGTTAATAAAATTATTTGTATTTGAAAATGCGCAAGTGCTCTGGTATTCTCTTTTGAAGTATTCAGCAGTTGAGCTAGCATATAACATATAACCAATAATAATGAAAATCTGGATATATGTACTAACCAGGATGGGGACATACAGTATATACTAAGATGGGGGATATACTGTATATACCAGGATGGACTCAGGATGTGGACATATACAGTCATGGTCAAAAGTGTTGGCACCATTGAAATTGTTACAGAAAATGAAGTATTTATCCCAGACAATTGTAATTACACATATTTTGTTATACACATGTTTATTTCCTTTGTGAGGGGAAAAAAGGCAAATTGGATATCATTTCATACAAAACCCTAAAAATGTGTCTGACAAAATGTTTGGCACCTTTCTAAGATTGTGGTTAAACAACTCTGTTTCAAGCATGTGATGCTTGTTCAAACTCACCTGTGGTAAGTGACAGGTGAGGGCAATATGAAAACCACACCTGAAAGCAGATACAAGGGGAGAAGGGGACTCAATCTTTGCATTGTATTTCTGTGTGTGCCACACTAAATGTAGAAAAAAGAAAGAAAGAAAAGAGGCCTTGAGAACCAAAATTGTTAAAAAAATATCAACAATCTCAATGTTACATGTCCATTTCCAGAGATCTTGATATTCCTTTGTCCACAGTGCACAACATAAATAAGAAGTCTACCCCCCCCCATAACACTGTAGCTAATCTCCCTAGACATGGACGTCAAAGAAAATTGATGAAAGATTGCAATGTAGAATAGTCGGGATGGTTAATAAACAGCCACAATCAAGTTCCAAAGAAATTCAAGCTGTCTTGCAGGCTCACAGTCAGTGACTTAACTAGAGTTTGATGGGCCCTGCCGCAAAGTTTGGATCTGGGCTCCCTCCTAAACGTACACTGACACTCGGGGCACGGGATAATGACAGACACTTGGCTCTTTCCCTCAGCACCCAGGTTTCCCATGATCTCAAATCCCTCTTTCTATCAGCACCCAGCTTTCCTGTGTTCTGATATCCATCTTCTCCTAAGCACTCAGCTACCCCATGCTCTGTTATACATCTTTCCCTCAATAGAGAGCTTTCCCATATCAGAGCATGGGAAAGCTGGGTGCTGAGAGATTTATAGCAGAGCATGGTGCTATGGGAAAGAGCCTTTTTCCCTCAGCACAAAACTTTCCCATCCCATGCTTGTATCTTTGTCCCCCCTCGTATAGTGTTCTCCAAAGACAATAATGGCCCCCACATAGCCTTCCATATAGTATAAAGGGTCCCACATAACCCTTCATGTCTCAGAATGCACCCCCATAGTCCTGCATGTATTATAATGCATTTCCCATAGTCCTCCATGTATAAAGTAGCCCTCATAGCCCTCCAATTATTATAATGCAACTCCCATAGTCCTCCATGTATTATAATTCACCCCATAGTTCTCCATATATTATACTACACCACAAAGTCCTCCATATATTATAATGCTACCCCATAGTCCTATATGTTTTATAATGCACCTCCATAGTCCATGTATAAGGTAGCCCCCATAGTCCTCTATATATTATAATGAAACCCCCATAGTTCTATAATTATTATAATGCAGCCCCATAGTCCTCCATATATAATACACCTCCATAGTCCATGTATAAGGTTTCCTTCATATTGCATTATACAGCCCCACAGACCTCCATGTATAATGCAGCCCCATAGACCTCCATTTATAATGCAGCCTCACAGACCTCCATGTGTAATGCTGCCCCATAGACCTTCATGTATAATGCAGCCCTACAGACCTCCATGTATAATGCAGCCCCACAGACCTCCATGTATAATGCAGCCACACAGACCTCCATGTATAATGCAACCCCTTAGACCTCCATATATAATGCAGTCCCATAGAACTCCATGTATAATGCAGCCCTACAGACCTCCATGTATAATGCAGCCCCATAGACCTCCATGTATAATGCAGCCCCACAGAACTCCATGTATAATGCGGCCCTACGGACCTCCATGTATAATGCGGCCCTACAGACCTTCATGTATAATGCAGCCCTACAGACCTCCATGTATAATGCAGCCCCACAGACCTCCATGTATAATGCAGCCACACAGACCTCCATGTATAATGCAACCCCTTAGACCTCCATATATAATGCAGTCCCATAGAACTCCATGTATAATGCGGCCCTACGGACCTCCATGTATAATGCGGCCCTACAGACCTCCATGTATAATGCAGACCGACAGACCTCCATGTATAATGCAGCTCTACAGATCTCCATATAAAATGCAGCCCCCTAGGCCTAAAAAAAAACAAGTCCTCAGCTCTCCTCGTTCCACTGTTGCTCTATCCTCATCTCTTTCCTCGTTTCACTGTTGCTGTGTCAACATCTCTCTCCACATTCCCCCGCTGCTTCGGTCAGTTTCCTCTCATCCTACATTCTGAGCTCACAGCACAGCAGTTGCACAGAAGTGACGTCACCATGTTCAGGGAGACAGTGATGATGCATGGAGCGGAGCGTGCTGCTTGATGCTTCATCATTGCTGTGTGGAATAATGGGCAAGGGGGGCCCAGTGCCGCTGCCACTGACACTGGGCCCCCCTTCTCACGGGCCAAATAGCGGCTGTTTGGTCTGCCACAGAACAGCGCAGCTCCTCTCTCACAGAGAGGAGCTGGCTGCTAATCTGCAGGGCGGGTGACAGGCCCCTAACCTGCCGGGCCCAGTCGCAATGGCGACCTCTGCGACCGCAGTTGTTACGCCCCTCCTCAGAGTGCATCAGTGACAGGGCAAACTATCTTTCGACATTTTGAATGAAATGCAATGCCATGGCAGGAGACCCAAGAGATTCCCACTCCTAACACAGAGACATGAAAAGCTAGACTGCAATTTGCCAAAATGTACATGAGTTAATATCCTTCTGGGAAAGCATCTTGCAGACAGATGAGACCAAGATAGAGCTTTTTGGTAAAACATATCATTCTACTTACCAAAAATGTTTAACAACTAGAAATGCTGATGGGAATGTTCAAAGTCTGTTTAACCGGTGTGCAATACAAATCCCTTTAAAACATCAATCTTTAATAATTCATTTTTTTAAAAATTCGCCCAGGTGAAAAAACTCCAAAAAACTCAAACACTAAATGATAAAAAGGGATCTACTGTAGATAAGGTACAGCCCAAAATTATTAAAGTCATAGAGGCAGATATGATACCGTGTTTTTCCAAAAATAAGTCCTCCCCCAAAAATAAGCCCTAGCAGGGATTTTCAGCATTTTCGGAGAAAGGCTTAAATATAAGCCCTCCCCCGAAAATAAGCCCTAGTCCCGGATCAATAATGAAGTGTCCGTGCAGCTAAAAAAGTTAGAGATACTGCAGGACACTTCATTATACACGGCGGCACCCAGCAATCACACTCACCAGACGCCGAGCAGCAGGACCTGCAGTGATCGCACACCCGCACACATCAGCTCAAGGCCCCGTCACACACAGAGATAAATCTTTGGCAGATCTGTGGTTGCAATGAAATCATGGACATATTGTTCCATTTGTACACCGCCACAAACCTGGCACTGATTGTCCACAATTTCATTGCAACCACAGATCTGCCACAGATTTATCTCTGTGTGTGACAGGGCCTTGACACACACACACACACACACACACAATCAGATTACACACACACCAGATCTCACACACAAACATCGGATCGCACACACAGTCGGATCGCACACACAGTCAGATCGCATCGGATCACACGCAAACATCAAATCACACACACACACACACCGGATCGCACACACATTGGATCTCATACACACTCACCTCATCCAGTGACACCGATCTCTTCTCGCCGGGAGAATCCTGAGAGGCAGTGCGGTGCAGCGCGACGAACAGGACCTGCGGCCGGACACGTGACTTGCTCTCATTCCCTGCTGCCGTAAGTGCTGGATGTGATGTGATGTGTGTGTGTGTGATCTGCTGTGTGTCTGCAATCGGCTGTGTGTGTGTCTGCGATCGGCTGTGGTTTTCTGCAATCGGCTGTGTGTGCCTGCGATCGGATGTGTGTATCTGTGATGGCTGTGTGTGCCTAAGATCTGCTGTGTGTGATCTGCTGTGTATATCTGCGATCTGCTGTGTGTGTGTGTGCATGTACTCGGATGTGTGTATCTGTGATCGGCTGTGTGTATCTGTGATCGGCTGTGTGTATCTGTGATCGGCTGTGTGTGCCTGCGATCTGCTGTGTGTGATCTGCTGTTTATATCTGTGATCTGCTGTGTGTGTGTATGTGTGTGTGTGTGAGATCTGCTGTGTGTGTCTGGGATCTTATGTGTGTGTCAGCGTGTCAGCTAGCAGCAGGGGAGGACGGCGTGCAGCACCGACCGGGGATCACAGGAGGACCTGGGAACCACGGAGACGTCCTGGTCTGGTGAGTATGAGTCTCCTGGGAAATGGGGGGGGTCTGCTTTTTTGGGGGGTAAACTTACCCCCACCCGTGTTTCTCCAAGAATAAGACCTCCTCCAAAAATAAGCCCTAGTGCTTTTTTGGGGGGCAAAAAAAATATAAGACAGTGTCTTATTTTTGGAAAAACACGGTAGTAAAAAAGCCAGCCCAATACTTCTCTATGCTACAGTGACCCTAATATGTCACTGTGTCTGGCTCTGCCTATCAACGGAGGGTATGATGCCCTAACTTAGCTGGGCGCCCCCGTTCCTCGACGGCTGACCCACACTCTCCCTAGTTGACCCTACCAATATAATGATAGTTTCTGTACCTGATAATCTCAATAGTTAACACATGGTATAATACTCCATTATAAACTCAACTAGAGGGTTAATACCTCAATACCAGTTATCTAGGTACAGAGCAAAACAAAAGACATCTGCTGCCACAATCAGCTTACAGCATGTCAATCAAGATACAATGGGGATAAATGTACTTCCCTCAGTTTGATGCTGTGTTCATGGCCTCGACGTGTTTCCCCGCCCATCACCGGATCATCAGGAAGCCCAAGGGAGATGATAAGAGAATAGAGATCCCAGCATCATATGTGGTAGTGGCCGGCGCCATTGAATCATTGGTTTAAATGAGCCAGGGGACGGTAGCCTGGTATGTTTGTCCTCCATAGTGGACTTCTAGTGTTATGGTCTGGCTCATTTAAACCAATGATTCAAACGCGTCGAGGCTATGAACACAGCATCAAACTGAGGGAAGTACATTTATCCCCATTGAAGAAGGCGCCTCCAAAAATGAGATACCTGGAGTAGTTGGCAAAAGAAAAGTGGTCCAAAATTATAGTTGAGAGGTTTAAGAAGCTTGTTGATGGCTATAGGAAGCGATTGATTGCAGTTATTTATTTCAGACGGTGTGCCTCTGAATATTAAGCTGAGGGGGCCAACAATTTTGGCGAGTCTATTTTGGGGGTTTTGTGTGAAATTACAGTATATCAAATTTTCTTTTTTTTCCCCCTCAATTTTTTGTGTTGTTCCAATACACACAAAGAAAATAAACATGTTTTTGACAGAACGTGTAATGGCAACAATTTTTTGGGGATGTAAACTTCATTTTCTGGAACAGTTTCAAAAGTGTCAACTCTTTGGCCATCACTGTATACCAGGATGGGGATATATATATCAGGAAGGGTCATATATACCATGATGGGCCCCGGATTGGAGACATATATACCAGGATGGGGCACATACATACCAGGATGAGCCCAGGATGAGGACATATATACAAGGATGGGGAACAGATTTACCAGGATGGGGATATATATATATATATATATACCTGGATAGTGGATATATATACCAGGATAGGCCCAGGATGAGGGACATGTATACAAAGATGGTAACACATATATATAAGGATGGGGGATTGGAACATATATACCAGCATGCACCCAGGATGAGAACATACATATCAGAATGGAGAACCTATATACCATGAAAGGAACATATATACCAGGATGGGGTCATATATACCAAGATGGAGCACATATTCACCAGGATGGGGGCATATTTACTAGGATTGGGGAAATATTTACCAGGAAGGGGCCCAGGATGGGGACATTACTATATAATGAATCTTTATAGGATATAGATTTCTACAAGAGTCTAGGTCTAAAGTTTGCACTGGAGCCCATCAGACTTTAGTTACGCCATTGTGAGACACTCTTGCCATGCAAGTTAAACTTTTTGGTGCTCATTGATTTCATTGGATGCAGAGTGACTTGTTATACCTTTTCTCCTGGACATTTATTACAACATTTATTCTTGCTCTGAACAAATTATGGAATAAATGTTGGCGCGGGAAGTGAGTATACTGCTAATAATTTTTAGAATTCCAATACCTGAATAATATTCTATCCCCCTTGACAACAATTTAAATCTGTTGTCAACTATTAGTACTACCTGGTTTTAGATGATTTGGGGATTCAAAATTTCACTTTATTTCTGAGGAGTATTAAGATTAATTCAAACATGGCTGTAGAGAACTGTCAGAATTACACAAGGTTCTCTAGAAATGTCTAGTTATAAGTTAGAATTTATTAACATTTATTGAAGCATAACCCTTTTAATGCATATCATTGTCTTTAGAATCAGACACTGTATAACATGTTCTTTTCTATTAAATTGTTCTAAGTATTAATGAAATAATGAAAAATAATTTCTGACTAGATTCACTTTTCGGAATATTCCTAGCTTGTACAGTAAAATCATTTTGCTTGGCCATTACCACTGAATTTTGGACCTCATTTATAAGTCTGTTTAAAGGTATTTTTGTCTCCAAGACAACCACTGATGGGCTCAGACTCATTTCCACAATCACTATATGATCAGTTTTTAAAGTTGAGGGAAGTTGCAGTTGCTGAGAAAGAAAATAGTATTGTGGCAGGCATCCAAATGTATGGCTAGCTACACAATAAAATTAGAGGTCAGGTCCACTGGATTGAGACTCATTTAATACAGCCCTATGTTCTAGTTAACAAAAGGCAGACCTGGCAGTGACTAGGAAATGTCATGTAATTGATCATAAGAATAAAACTATTCTATAGGACAGTAAAACTAGAAAGTTTGTTATCACTCAATAACATATGATTTTTAACTATTTCCGGACTTGCCACAGACTTAAAACATCTGGACGGTCCACATGTTACTCTGAAAAAATGTTTTAAAACCTTATTGAAGATTAAGCAGCTGCATGAGATCATAAAGCTGCAGAATCATGGAGCTGGCTGTTGGACACTTCTGGATTCCCCACAAAGAAGGCAGAGATAGTATGCTGCCATTCCTGCCTTCCCGATTGCTGTATACAAAGTGGTAAACAAGCCCTGTGTGTATAGTTTACGAAGCACTAACAGTGCTCTGTGCTCTGCACCAGGGATCATGTGATTGCCAAGTGTTGAGTGGGAGCCGGATCCGCTGGGTCTACAAAGACCAAGATCAGGATGCACCATGAAAATAACATAAAACTTGGGGCACACATATAATATATAATTGATGTCAAAATCATTTGAACATCAAAACAAGAAAAAAAAATTGAGCTCAGAAAACTGCATGTACGAAAATGTTCTGTTACGGTTGTCTCTCTGTTTTTAGAAACTAGTGACAGCTTTAGGATGGGAGCCTCTCATTTTCATCTGGCTATCTACATTTAAATGTAGTTTTGTTTCTCTTAATACTGAAATGGTTAATGTCAGTTTTGCTTTTAGCAGCTTTTCCAGCAGAGTGTGTCAGCTGCAGCTGCTTTGTAACCATGCCCCTTCTGGTTTAATAGAGGTGTTTCCTAGCATTCCTTGCTGAAGATACAAATTCTTTAGTATACTGGCCCCCTTGGTGGAAGAACCTGTGAAGGAGTTTTCTAGAAGCCAGACTTTATGCTTTTGTGTTGCTGTTTTTCCCCGTTTGTCTCCCCTACCCTCTTGTCTTATTAGTGCAGAGGTGGGTTTAGTGAACCTCACCGACCTCTCACTAGCCAGGGTATCTATAGGGTTTCCTAGAGTCTCAGAGTGCTGCTCAGTGACAGTTGTGGAGACTGTATAGGAACTGGCTGGGAGAGTAAAGATAGCCTCAGGTGAGGATAGGAAGTGTCTCATATACCTTCTCACTAGCGCCAGGGCCTACCATTGTTATTGTGTCCCCGTTGTTGATCCCTTGTTTGTGGTATTGTTTTGGTGTTGTTTTCGTTGTGTGTCACACTCCTTTTGGTCTGAACGTACCTGCCTCGCTTATAGCGTCACAGGTTCTCTATAATTGTAATTCCAGAAAGTGTTTAGTAAGGTAGACATTTGGAAAGTCCTCTTTAAACTTGAATATATATAAATGCGGCTCTATTATCCAAAAGCTGTCGCTATTGGGCAAGGAATCCATATTAGATAAATATTTTGATATATTTTAAGTAAAAATACATGGTGATACTTTTAACTTACATCTCTTTATTTCTTGAATAAAAGGTACATTTAAACTTTTCATAAACCAATATTACCTGAAATTGATATCATTAGCATTTTAACATGTGAACGTAGCCTAGCCATCTAATATTCCGTATTTATGGATAGCAGTATGGATGTAATTAAAAGACGCAATTCACTCAGTGCAATTTTTTTAACAATTTATAATATACTAAATTAGACTCAGCAGTATTATATCGCCTTCTCCACCTGTAATTTGCAGAAAAACTGACTCATCATTCTATGATCACAGGTCACTTGAAAGTACCCATGTCTGTAATGTGTAAATTGACTTGTGTAGCCATTATACCATCACTACGTTCCCCTCTTATAATAAAAACTGTCTCAGGAAAATATCTCTCGCTAATTAAAGATATAATATTATGATAACTCTTGGGGCGATGTGAATGACTTTATTCACTGATTTCCTATACAAGATATTAAAAAGGTAGATTGGTACTAAATACAATTTTTAAAGACCATTGTGAAGAAATACTGACAAAATTATGTTTCATTTCCTCCTGATTTAATATGGCCTAAACTAGATCTAACTGCACTTCAGGTATTCGATATTATCCAGGTAAGAATTTCTCATAAACATTCACTTAAAAACTGATCATTTGCTCAAAATTGTTTTTTTTAAGTGATACTTGTATTACCTACTATTACAATAAATAAATACAAATTAAAAAAAATAAAGAAAATGTAGTTAACATATTGTAGATTGTGTGAGGATTTAGGTATGGATTTCAATAGTAAATACAGATAGAATCTGCAGAATTTCTGTAGACAATTCATGTTCTAAAAAACATCTGGAATAATGGCCGCCCCCTGGATTTTATAAACCCCAGCACGCTCATAATTCACACTGATTTCATTGTGAAAGCCTTGGATTATCTTAAAAGTTAAACTTTAATGTTGCCAATCCATAAGCAGATCTTTTTTCCAATCTGGGCACATTGTCCTCAAATATCCCCAGTAGATTTGCCCAATGTAAATTTTCACCATTTACACAATTGTACCAGCAAAATTGAATTTTTAAGCATAAGAATAATAAATTATGATTAAATGATGTGCTGGAAACATGTGTTGGAGGTAAGAAAACTTTTTTTTCCCTTTAATGTTTAATGTTCCCTTTAAAACCATCGTTTTAATTTTTATTTCATAAATTAAAAGTACATGTGAAAATAAGCAAATTTGCAATATCAGAGAAATTTGCTTCTTCTTCCTGCTGGACTGATCTTTCAGTCTCAATTCATAGGTAAAGTCTGTATTTAGTGAAGACAGATTTTGCCATTAAACCGGGAGTTACACTTGCGAGTGACTCAGCCATGACTCGCATCGCATCATCTGGCAAGGCCGCACACTGTCCTGATGGGAGAGGGCTGACTGCATGTATTTCTATGCAGTTGAGTCACTCCTGTCCGGAGAGCATCAGGCCATGCCGAGTGTTGCGATGCGAGACTCTCGCGAGTCACGCATGAGTCACTTGCAAGTGTGACTCTAGCCTTATTAAGACAGGAGATGATATTTGAGTAGCTCTGGAGAGGGACCAATACCGTCTGGTAAAGGATGAGTATAACTGATGGAAAAGCTCATCTGAAGGTGTTGTGTACAGGCACAACACCTATAAAAGCAGGGAAAACCGCTACTACTGCCCTGTGGCTGAAGGAAATGATTCTTCCAAATATATAATGGAAAAATGTAAGCTATCACATTTAGGTGGCTGCGTTGCTGGAATGAAGAGCCTTTAGAATACAAATATTTTTTGTTAATACCAATGCATTTCTGCTCCAAATCAGAAAATTTCCCAAGGCCAAGTTCAATTTTTGCAAGGAGATGATACTGTATTTCCCAGAAAATAATCCCTACCCTGCAAAAAAGCCCTAGCAGGAATTTTTGGCTTTTTCGGAGAAAGGCTTAAATATAAGCACTACCCCGAAAATAAGCCCTAGTTGCGGTTCAATAGGAATGTGTCCATGCAGCTAAAAAAGTTAAAGAGTACTGCAGGACACTTCATTATAGAAAGCAGACATGCCCAAAAGAGAGAAGAAAGAAAACAGAAGACCCCACAATCATACTCACTAGACCCCAAACAGAAGGACCTGCGGTAGAGCGCATACACATACACATCTGGTGATACCATACTGCTCCGGAGACCTGGGACGCAGTGGAAAGTGAGGACCTGCGATGGAATGCATGGTGGATCTGTGGTGGAATGCATCAATGTGTTTCACGGCAGGTCCTCCATGTGTTCCACCGCAGGTCCTCGCGCTCCACTGCACTGCATCCCAGGACTCCTGCCAGCTGGAAGCAATACAGTATTACCGTATGTTGTGTGAGTGTGTGAGCTCTGATGTGTGTGTGTGTGTGTGTGTGTGTGTGCTATCTGATTTGTGTGTGTGCGATCTGATGTGTGTGTGTGTATGCTTGTGATCTGATGTGTGTGTGAGTGCTGGCCAAAAGCAGGGGAGGATCACAGTGGAGCACACCTCTTGGGAGCGCGCGCCAAGGATTGCAGGAGGATCTGGGAAAGATGCAGATGTCCGTGGTCTTGTCGGTATGATTCTCCCTGGGGGGGAGTTTTGCCTTTTTTGGGGGTAAACTTATCCCCAACCCATGCGTCACTGGAAATAAGCAGTACCCCAAAAATAAGCCCTAGCGCTTTTTTGGGGCAAAAAAATAATATAAGACAGCATTTTATTTTGGGGGGAAAATGGTATTTGGCACTTTTAAAATTCTATGGAAGGAGGAGGAGCTAGAGGCAGCACAGACATAATGGTGCAAGTTTATGGGAAAAAATTAAAATCACTGTTGCTGTTGCGTTCCTGCCCCTAAAGACACCAATCCCATTGTGTAGTGTAAAGTGAATAATGTCTTGCGTCTTTTGTAACTATTGTGTCATGTGGATTGTAATGTAATGTAATCTATTGCAATGTGTTCTTCTGTAATGTGTAATGTAAACTGTGATATGTAGAGTTGGTAATGTGATATGTCATTTATAAAGTGCAGCAAGTTCATACGTGGTTGTCAAACTGTAGGGTAAGAAGTAGTTAAATGTTAGGACAATAGGAGGGATTAGTTGATAGGAATAGAGACTATTCCTTCTAGAAAGTTAATGAAGACCCAATGTGGAACAGAGATAGGTATATAGTCTGAAAACTGTCGAGGCTGGATGTTGTGGGTAACTTGTAGCAGGAGGAGGATGGAAACCAGAATGGAAATAGCATGATCTGTAGGCATTGGCTAGAACATGGAACTGAAACAATAGTGAGGCTAGAGACCGACCCTTGATCAGAGCGGCCCAAGACTGAAGGAGGTGGAGGACTGGACTCTAGTGGCAAGGCCACTAGCCGTCAAGGTAATTCCAACTTTGACTGTAGTCGGTGTACCCTGGTGGAATCTCCACCACGTGTCTGAAGTGCCTAGTCTTTGCTCTGCCATAGTTGCAAAACCCCTGTACCTCCTCCTCTATGAGGACTCACAGGACCAGTAGGAATTGGAGGCAACCTATTAGGAACTGAGACTATGTTTGAGAATGCTTTGTACTGAAGAAATAATTTGGAAGTTATGTGCCCGCTATCTGATGTGTGAAGTTATTGCAATAGAACTATTAAGTAAAGAGTTGTTTAAAATGGACTGGTGGACTCCTCAGTCATCATCTGGTCCTGGCCAGCTGAAATCAATGGTAGCATGTGACCTACATGGGCAAACAGCCCACACAACACAAGTCCATACACCCAGCCAGGACCATGTGTTTCCTGCAGAATGCCGACGCATCTGGAGTCAATCCCTCACCCATGACTGCTGCACTGTGACACTCAGGTCACAATTATCAAGTATTAATTGAAATCAAGTGATATATACTACTGAACAATGAGTAGTACAACATCAGAAAGATCCTTTATGTCAGAAGAGGAATATATTAATGAGAACAATTAGGATTATTCTTGTCCTTGATAACAACTTGTGTGTTATGACCATTTTTTAACTTTATCTTATATTATCAAAGATAATGTAGCTTCAGAGCTTTCCCACATTGTAAAACAAATACTCCATTAAAGGAGTAATACCTCTACCCAATTGATTTTAAACAAGCAATACTGTTTATTCATGAATGGTCTATGGGATGTGGCATTCGGCGTAATCCAGATTTAAAGTAGGATTTTTTGCCGTTCCACAGATCAAGGGAAGCAATTTTCTGATTCTCAGTGTACATCTATATATTTTAGGGTACACTCATTCAAAAAGACCCCATACAATGTTGAAGAGAAAACGGTTTGTAAGGTGTTTTGTGGTAACTTGATTTTGAGCCAAAAGTACTGGATTATCTTGCATGACCACAAACAATGAGATCATTTTACTTGTCTGATTCCACATTTAAAGCAGATATTTGAGTGGCATATCTCCATATTCTATCCCCAAAATGTTATAATATAGCCCCGATGGAAAGTTCTCAGAGAGGGAGAGTATTCTATTGAGACAGTACTCTTAGATTGTCAATAGGTTGAGTGTATGTAACATACTAGTCAAAAGGTTGCACACATCTGTTTACGTAATGGTTTAACTTTTTTTTATTTATATATATATATATATATATATATATATATATATAAAATTACAGACTGAAGACTTCCTCAAAGTACCCCAATTTATTTGGGTTACACCCCTTTGGAATTCTCACACTATTGCCAATCCACATCGTATATATAGCCTGGGTCTCAGCTTCCCATACACGGTAAGTTTTTTAACTGCATGAGAGGACACACACAAGCTAGGGACCCCAACGTAGAGAAATACTTTGGCGTAGTGTTGGGGCTCTATTGCATTGATCAATTCAGTAGCTAAATTTCTCTTTATTCATATGTTCATGGCAGTAATGCAGGTTCCATTTTTCACATTTCATGCTTACATATAGCTATTGAATTTTTCATGTCAGTATTCACACAGCAGTTTCTGCTATTCCATGTATTCCCCTTACATAGTCACTGGTGTGCATACCTTATCTCCCCATAGTGATGTTTTTTTTAGGTTTTTGCACCCAGTTCAGACATAGAATGGAGTTCCAAACGTTATTTCTTATTTGTTAGTTGTTTTTCGTTTGGGAACCCTCCCCACACACACCTATTGCCAATCCACATCGTATATATAGCCTGGGTCTCAGCTTCCCATACACGGTAAGTTTTTTAACTGCATGAGAGGACACACACAAGCTAGGGACCCCAACGTAGAGAAATACTTTGGCGTAGTGTTGGGGCTCTATTGCATTGATCAATTCAGTAGCTAAATTTCTCTTTATTCATATATTCATGGCAGTAATGCAGGTTCCATTTTTCACATTTCATGCTTACATATAGCTATTGAATTTTTCATGTCAGTATTCACACAGCAGTTTCTGCTATTCCATGTATTCCCCTTACATAGTCACTGGTGTGCATACCTTATCTCCCCATAGTGATGTTTTTTTTAGGTTTTTGCACCCAGTTCAGACATAGAATGGAGTTCCAAACGTTATTTCTTATTATTTAGTACTCTTAGATTGTCAATAGGTTGAGTGTATGTAACATACTAGTCAAAAGGTTGCACACATCTGTTTACGTAATGGTTTAACTTTTTTTATTTATATATATATATATATATATATATATATAAAATTACAGACTGAAGACTTCCTCAAAGTACCCCAATTTATTTGGGTTACACCCCTTTGGAATTCTCACACATAGTTTCATCAGGTATTCACTTTGAAGTTCCCACAGGTACAGAGCACATGTTGGTTGCTTTACTTTCACTCTGTGGTCCAACTCATCCAAAATCATGACAGTTGGGTTATGGTTGGGCAATTTTGAGGGCCATATCATCTAGCACATCTCTTCTTTCCTTCTTGGTCACATAGCCCTTACATAGCGTTGAGATGTATTTTGTGTAATTGTTCTGTTGCAACACAAAAGATGGTCCCACTAAGCGCAAAATAGATGGGATGGCATCTCATTGCAGAATACTGTGGTAGCCATGATGAGTAAGTTTGTCATTATTCTGGTATAAATCATCAACAGCGTCACAAGCAAAGTACCCCACACCATCACATCTCCCTTTTCATGCTACATGGTGGGCACCACTTACATAGAAACCATCCACTCAGCTTTTCTGCATCTCACAAAGACATGGTAACTAAAAACAAAAATCTCACATTTTGACTCATTTAACCATATTTCCACTGACTAATCAAATGTCTAGTCATCACGGTACTTGATTCAAATAAGTCTCTTCATGTTTAGAGTTCTCATTAATGTCTTCTTTGCAGAAATTCTACCATAAAGACCTGTTTCTTGTAGTCTCTGCTGAGCAGATGATAATGAGATTTGTCTGCTACTTGTTGTCTGTGAATCATTTATGAGAGCTGTTTTTTGAGGTCCTGTTAATATACATTTTTTGGGTCTGGTAACTGATGAACTTGTCCTTTGCAGCAGAGATAAGTCTTGGTTTTCCTGTCCTGTGGTTAGCCTCATGTGAGCAAGTTTCATTATAGCGATTGATGGTTTTCATGACTGCAGTTGAAGATATCTCCAAGGTTCTAGCACTTCACTGATCTTCTGTCTTAAAATAATGATGGCCTTTTGCATACAGTAATAGACTAGCCTTGTAGTATATCTTGTCAGGGAAATGTACGGTATTTAATTTCAACCTAACAGGACACTTCTCCACTCTTGCCCTTTGAACTCACTATGGATTTAATAAACAGATTTATCTTGTTCAGAAAGATGTATAGCCAGGTGTGGCATGTGAAACAGTTCCTTATACTTTATCAAGACTTAAGAGAGAGGAGTGAGGAACACAGTGAATAATGAAGCAGAGGGAGACAGAAAGATTGTGCTGAGGTTTCTAACAAGTCTTTTACCTCACTTCTGTGCTGGATTCATTTCTTCAGTGGTCACTACTGCTGTGTAACATCGTCCAAGTTGCTGTTGTTTTGTGCTAAAAGTAAAAAGAAAAGAAAGCAGGAATATCTCCCTTGTTGGCTGATCTCTATATGAAAGAGATCATAGCAGCAAGGTTCCCCGCACACCTCCCCAACTGAGCGTGGACTTCAATTTAGAAATAGTGGCTCCAGAGGGGAAAACTGTTGAAAATTCATTACACAAGGCATATAATGCCCAGATATAGTGTTGTTCTTCAGAAAAATCACATAGGACAGTTTATTCTGAAAAGTTACCTGAAAGTATGAGTCATCTTAATCAACTTTCCTGTAACTTTACCAATCTCTGAATCAACATGCATTTATGGAGGAGAATGTATATTTAGGACAGTACCGTGTATTTCACACAAATTAAAGCCATTACCTTTAACTAGATGTAGAATGAAAAGATGGGTAATAAAGATCTTGTGCATTGTTCTCAAAATGAAAAGAAAGTACATATTGGTAATAGCACTCTCCCACTATTCAGCTCTGTAAATTGTGTACACATTCCACAAATCACATCTTTTATTGGTGTTTGCTGAGTATAAGAAGTAATATCAGGGAGACAACGGTGACTCCATAAAAGTCCCAAGGCTTTCTCTCTGATACCATCTTTGTATCAACTTAATAAGTCTACCAGTAATAATCATGACTTTGTGATAAATAGATAGTGTGAGGCCCTAACTAATGCCAAATTTGAAAATATCCAATTCTTCTCTTTTCATGGGCCTGTCCGCGAAGTTTATATAAGAGCACAGAAACGGGAAGTTTAGCCTAAGATAAGTTTTGTTTGCAGTCTCTTGCTAGTAGATGCCAATAAGACGTTTAACAACGATACAGTTAATGGAAGTTTTATTGTCCACAACCCCCTCTGTAGAGTGCTGTAGATTTCACTTGCAAGTATCTGAGACAGCCTTGACGATATGTAGCTGGTGACTTGCCTTGGGCTCCTCTCAGCAGGATTGTGACTACTTGCTTTCTGTCTCTGTTACATAGCCTTTATTGTAGACCATGTAAGAAACCTTTGATCAACTTGACAGTGGAGAATTTACAGCAGTGGAGCGAATTTCATTTCATGTGTATTTTTTTTTTTTAAATATAATATCTGCTGCAAGAAATCAATAATACGTTGTTAAACTAAAGAGCATGTGTAGCATCTACAGCATAGTATATTAATGGTCTTTAGTAGATTGATGGGTACTGATCTGATCATAAAAAATGGATAAAAGATTACATATCAGATAGAGCGAAACTTTTAATAACTCAACATGGCTTTTCTTAATGGGTTTTATTCATTTTAATCATTATAGTGTCAATGATGATTATAGTCTTATTACATTCAAGTGATTGAGGGCTCTATTTCTACAATGTTCTTAGTCTGCAGAGATGGCTGCTAGTGTAAAATGGGAGATTTTGTTTTACCTCTACTGTTTTTACATGTTTATACATGTGCATTTTGTTCTATCAGTTGCATGTGTTTGACCTTGCATATTTTTTTCTAGTTTGTTTAATCATACTTTGCTTTCTATATAAAACTTCCATTGCTTGATTACTGAAGTTTTATATATTTAAATAGCGATTAACTGATTACTAGAGAAGAGCGAATCAATTCTTTCTGATCCAGATTGCAAAATAAAATGTCCACACATTTTCATATTGCAGAAGATTACATCAGCCATAGAAGGCTCACTTGGCTGAAACGCGATGGTGAATACTTCCTCTGAATATAGTAGAATAGCACATAGTCCTAATCAAGAGTGACTATAAACTGTATAAAAGCCAAGGTAGGGAAAGCGGCAGCCATTTTAGGAGGATGTAGGATATTGAGAGGAAATCAGAGCTCAGCAATATAAATAGGAAGAGAAAGCCCTAAAACATTAAGGCTATGTGCCCACGTGGCGTTTTCTTTTTGCCTTTTTTTATGCATTTTCCCTAGCTTATTTTAATCAATAAAAGCAAGAAAAAAAGCATCCCAGCAAGGTCTATGAGAATCGTGACTTGCTGTGCACACGCTGCTTCTTTTTTCCGTGCAGATATTTTTTCTGAAAAAAGCAAGCAGAATGTCAATTGTTTCTGCATTTATTTCCTGTGTTTCTATAATCCCCTGCAATGCTTTATCACTACACGGGATTATAGAGCAACACTTTGCCTCATACACCATGCATACAGCATGGTGTGTGAAGCTCTCCATAGCTCAGTAACCCGGGGTCGTCATAGTGACGACCCACAGTTACTATGGCAGAAATCGGGTCCCTGTGATCACATTACAGGGACCCGATCGCCAGGAAGAGGTAAGCGATTTCTTTCCCTACCTCCTGAATGTTGTGATCGTACTGATCACAGCATTGAGGGGGTTAAACTGCCAGGAACGGCGTGGGCACCGCTCTGGGGATTGAGAGCTGGGTCCTGGCTGTATCATCAACCAGAGACCCAGAGGCTATTACGGGGGTACAGCGCCTGAACCCTCTCAATCGTATGAAAAAGTAGGAACATACGCAAGTGAAAAAAAACGCAGAAACACAATAAAAAAATGAGCATTTTTTCTGCTGAATTTTTCCTGGCAAAACATGCTTTTTTGTGCGCAGAAAAGAAGCACACACATACACAAAGTGGGCACATAGCCTAAATAAATATTCTAGACAATAAAATGTTGTGCAACTACAGCAATGAAGAAGATCTGGGAATAATACAGAAATTCAATTGATATGGGTAAAGAGATAACAGGGGTGACAGCAGGAGTGTCAGACTCAGCAAGATTGATCAGTGATATAGAGTAGCTGTAGTATTAGTAGTTTTTCTGTATTTGAATCACAACTACACATTTTGTTTTTCATTTTTAATGCACTAAAAAGCAGCAGTAAGCCACAGAATAAAAATCTGAAACCAGTATCAGTCAGAGATGGTATTCTTGCTTGTTACAATTGACTGTGCTGAGTTTTTTTTTTCATTTCTAATGCAATCCATCCTGTAAAGGAAGAATAATTCTTTTTTTTCAAATCAAAGTTTATTAGAATAGAAGAAGATAATCAAACAATTGCACAGGGCGCAGGCTGAGGGTATATATTCCAAGCTAGCTGCGACCAAAAATAACAAGTACAATGCGTATGTGTGTGAAATAGGAAGAACAAGTTGAAAAATAAAGAGATAAAGAAGAGGAGGTGGAAGAAGAATTTAGAGACAGTAAAGACAACAGAAACGTCGGAAAGTAAGGTGAAAGGGGAAGGATACAAAGGGTTCCCATCCGAATGGACGCACCCTCCTACATCAAAACCACATTTTCAAGGCTAACCTTCCAGGTACAGAAATAAGAGAATGGAAAATTACCTACATACCTGTCTCCCGTGAATCCATAGACCAGGGATGGGGAACCTTTTTTCAGCCGGGGGCCATTTGGAAATTTCTACCAACCTTCGGGGGCCGCACAAAATTATCAATGTGAAAATGACCCTGCTATATTTGGTCAAACAATTAATTAACTTACCCCTACTGTGGTGGCTGGAGCGGCTTCTCTTTGGTGCGGGTGTGATGTTTGGTGATACTAATCATGTTGCTTCTTACAGCTGCTTTTTCATTTTTGTCTGGGTCTGGAGCGCAATCAACTCTTTGTGATAAGATTGGTAAATCATATACATCGCATACCAGACGCTGTATATACATCACAGGAGACACTGGGGGCATATACATCACACAAGGGGCTGGGGACATGTATATTCCCCCAGCCCCTCCTGTGATGTATATGCCTCCAGTCCCTCCTGTGATGTATATGCCTCCAGCCTTCCTGTGATGTATGTGCCCCCAGCTCCTCTTGTGGTGTATATGCCCCCAGCCCCTCTTGTGATGTATGTGCCCCCAGCCCCTCTTGTGATGTATGTGCCCCCAGCCCCTCTTGTGATGTATATGCCCCCAGCCCCTCTTGTGAATATGTGCCCCCAGCCCCTCCTGTGATGTATGTGCCCCCAGCCCCTCCTGTGATGTATGTGCCCCTAGACCCTCCTGTGATGTATGTGCCCTCAGCCCCTGCTGTGATGTATGTGCCCCCAGCCTCTCCTGTGATGTATATGTCCCCAGCCCCTCTTGTGATGTATATGCCCCCAGCCCCTCCTGTGAATATGTGCCCCCAGCCCTTCCTGTGATGTATGTGCCCCCAGCCCCCTCCTGTGTTGTATGTGCCCCCAGCCCCTCCTGTGATGTATATGCCCCCCACCCCTCCTGTGATGTATAAGTCACAGGAGACGCTGAGGACATGCACATCACAAGAGGGGCTGGGGCGTAGGCGCCACACAAGAGGGGCTGGGGTGCAGGCGCCACACAAGAGGGGCTGGGGTGCAGGCACCACACAAAAGGGGCTGGGGCGCAGGCACCACCCAAAAGGGGCTGGGGCGCAGGCACCACACAAGAGGGGCTGGGGCGCAGGCACCACACAAGAGGGGCTGGGGCGCAGGCACCACACAAGAGGGGCTGGGGCGCAGGCACCACACAAGAGAGGCTGGGTCACAGGCACCAGTGGAGGGCACCGATATCACTTGCGGAACCCTGACATCAGTGGGGGGGAGGAGGGACACACAAACCTGGGGTGATACACAGCATTGGGGCGTACACAGCACTGAGGGGAGGGGGGCCACAAAGCACTGGACAGGGCACACAGCAGCAGAGGGCTGGCGCTGGACACACAGCAGCGCCGGACTTACAGCACCGGAGATCAGGCACCGGACACGCAGCTCCGATGGCCAGGGGGGGCGGGCACGCATCTACGAGGGCCGGGGGGCGGGAACGCAGCTCAGGGGGCCGGGCGGCGGCACACAGCTCCGAGAGCCGCCGAGGGCAGGAACGCAGCTCAGAGGGCCGGGGGGCGGGAATGCAGCTCAGAGGGCCGGGGGCGGCACGCAGCTCAGAGGGCTGGGGGGTGGGAATGCAGCTCAGAGGGGCGGCACGCAGCTCCCAGATCCGGGGACGGGAACGCAGCTCAGAGGGCGGGCAACGCAGAGCTCTAAACCCGCCCACAAAGTAAGTCCTCTCTCGCTGGTACTGGCCAGCGGGAGAACGCATTGGTAAGCACAGCAGCACATGTGCTGATTTAAAGGGCTGGCGGCGCACAAGATGGCGGTGGCAGCTCGAGCACTGCCGCCCCCGAGAATCTGCCCGGGAGCCGCATAAAAGGACATGGCGGGCAGTATACGGCCCGCGGGCCGGGGGTTCCCCACCCCTGCCATAGACCCATATCCGGTGAATCCCTGAACATGATCCACGGGGCCCACGTAGCATCAACTTTGTCCTTGTTGCCGAGTGTCTGACCTATCAAGGTCTCCATCCTGAGGATCTTGTTGCACTCTGCTATGAATTCATCCCGTGATGGGATTCTAGTTTGCTTCCAATATCTTGGAATTAGGTTTCTGGCAGCTGTTAAAAAATGTCTTAATAAACCTTTCCTAAACCCTGAAGCAGAAACATTCCCGAGGGACAGGAGAGCTAATTCTTTTGTGGGCTGGATCTGCCTGAAGGATAGTGTATTGAGTAACTGGAAAATGCTCTCCCACAATGATCTCACTGGGTGACCACCAGATATGAGTGAGGGTTCCCCTCTCCTTTTGGCATCTCCAGCACACATCAGAGGCTGATGGAAAGGCAGCATGGATACTCACAGGACACCTATACCACTTAGATAGGATCTTGTAGCACCTCTCCTGTGATATTGAAGTGATGGCCCAGGGAGGCCTCTGGCTGTGTAGTCGTGGCGGCGGTAGCTTTCAGGCACACCCCTGGCTCCATCACTCCTTTAATGTTGGGGACTGGCTCAGTGGAACAGTGTGTGTCGGTATCTTCGTCCGGTAGTACACAAACAGTCCTCAGGCAAAAGTTGCTTGCAATAAAAGATAACATTTATTGGCACCATACAAATCCGGACAGCAAATACGGCAGTTTCTGTGGAGCTGGGGACAACCTGTCCAAACGCACCCTCTAGTGGGGATATGCCCTGGGTACTCCGCTTCTCCGGGCTCCCACTCCTAGGTCAAGCACACACCGGACCCACACCAGCGGAATCAGACCTCTGAGGTTGCGTACTCCTCCGTTACTCCGGCGTCCCCTGATGCTCCGCTCATACACACTGCCACCGATGGTCACACACTGCTGTCCCGGATCCGACTCCCTTCACACACACAGACCTTCCCTAGTCATCCAGCCGACTCCTCCTCCCCGGTGGCAACAGCCGTCCCACCCGGCCACTAGGGGGTGCCCTAACACTAAAATACAATACAGTATAAAAGAATATAACACTTTTATTAATAACATTTCCGGAAGATGTTTCCTTTGTAGGGGGTTATGAACACCCACTACATACCTCCCCTCTTAAAACCCGAGCCTCCCGGCAAGGCTCTTAACTATAACCACACATTAAAACATAAAAACCTTTTAGGTCAGTCCACAACAACAGCGGCACCAGTTCAGCGGCGCTCCCGGTCCTTATGGGCGCTCGCCGGCGCAGCAGCGCTCCCGGTCTCTTGGTAGCGCCCGGAGGCTCAACAGCACTCCCGGTCTTAGATGGCGCCCGGAGGCTCAACAGCGCTCCCGGTCTTTAGGTGGCACCCGGAGGCTTAACAGCGCTCCCGGTCTTTCGATGGCGCCCGGAGACGCAACAGGGATAACAACTTGCAACAAAACTTTTGCCGGCTAAACAACAGCACCGGACTTTAAACAGATGGTCTGTAGGAACTTACTCTGGGGGCCAGGCCCGCTTCCACTCCTCCGCTTGTGCCTGGATGTACGCCCCCAGAGACTGTCCCGGCTGGCGGCGGATCCTCCGAAAGGACACGGGGGCAAAAGGTGGCTCCGCGGACGCGGCTGCTTCTGCTCCCGGCGGTGGTGGTGGTGTCGCTGCCCGGGGTGGTTGTGGTGCAGGTGACGGCACATCTAAGACGATGACCGGCTTGTTGGTAACGCTTTGGGTCACCGCTACCACTGGGGGAACCTTCTCCGGGTCAGCGGTCGGGCCAGATGATGCTTCCGGGGCAGTGGACAAGGTGCGCCGGGGTTGAGAGGGTGCGGACGAGACCGGTCTTGGATGGCTCCGGCGCCGCTCCTGCAGTTCCTCCCACTCCAGCTCCTGCTGCCACTGTTCCGCTTCCCGGGCGGTCGGCATTCGGGAGACGCCAACAGCAAACAAACCGCGGCTTCCTGCGTCCGGCAGAAATTGGACTTTTTCGCCCGGCCACAGTGTATGGAGTCGTTTGGGCAGTCCTTCCACATCGAGATGAACTCTATTATAGAAGTAGTCATCTCCGGTCTCTACTTCTCGGATGAATCCGTACCCCTCCTGCTGGTTGAACTTTACTACCACTCCGGTAGTCAACTGCAGAGCCAGCTCCTCTCCGGCGGGACCGGCCAACATCTCCCGGAATGTGGTTTCGGCCACCAGACGTTCCCGGACAGGGTCAGGCACCGGGGACGGAGCTCTGGGGTAGGGTACGGAGGGCGGAACGATGACCGGCTCCCAGACAAAGCCCAGGTGGTCTACTTCCAACTGCTCAGCGAGCTCTTCGGCCGGCACTCCATAGGAGGTGGTTGGGGTAGCAGCGGCACCCGGCTGTGGAGGCTCCCAAGGGGCGTGCGTGGCATATGTGGCCCGGACCTCCGTGATGGTGCCTCCGGTCTTTGCATCCCACGTTGTTTTCCAGGATACTTTCTCAGGCCATGTGGAACCTCCCGGTCCGATTGGCAGGTCCACAAGAGATGCCTCGCTGGCTGTAGCAAACTTAGGCCGTCCCCGGCCTAGGCTGACCAGAGCCATGGTGGTGGCCAGCTCCTCTGGTTGCCCCGACATGTTCATCTCTGTCTCCTGTATGTCCAGTAGCGACGGAGTCGATGCTGAGACTGAGGAAAGAGGAGGCGGGCCTTTGTTTCCCGCTCTTAAACAGAATCCTCCCCCAGCCTCACGCATCATCTTGACTCCTCCGCGGCGGTACTTCTTTTTCTTCCGAACACCGCCCACTCCGTATGTCTTCAATGCCCTGGGACTGGCGCCTCCCCTCTTTGGGCGGAGTACTCTGTGCCTCTTCCTCGGCACCGGCCAGCCCCAGGCTCTTCTTTCGGCGCCAACTTTTCGCGCCTTTTCTTCCTCAGCTTTACAGATAACGGCCCTCTCGCCGCCATCTTGTGCCCGGTCCAACGCCTGGGGCACTTCTTCCTCCCACCATGGGACTGGAAATCTTCTCTCATAGCCCGGATACGGTGCACTCGGCACTACTTGGTCTCCGGCTTCTTGGGTTCCTGGCAGGGGAATCGCATCCTGCCGACTACGCCACATGAAGTGATGGCCCAGGGAGGCCTCTGGCTGTGTAGTCGTGGCGGCGGTAGCTTTCAGGCACACCCCTGGCTCCATCACTCCTTTAATGTTGGGGACTGGCTCAGTGGAACAGTGTGTGTCGGTATCTTCGTCCGGTAGTACACAAACAGTCCTCAGGCAAAAGTTGCTTGCAATAAAAGATAACATTTATTGGCACCATACAAATCCGGACAGCAAATACGGCAGTTTCTGTGGAGCTGGGGACAACCTGTCCAAACGCGCCCTCTAGTGGGGATATGCCCTGAGTACTCCGCTTCTCCGGGCTCCCACTCCTAGGTCAAGCACACACCGGACCCACACCAGCGGAATCAGACCTCTGAGGTTGCGTACTCCTCCGTTACTCCGGCGTCCCCTGATGTTCCGCTCATACACACTGCCACCGATGGTCACACACTGCTGTCCCGGATCCGACTCCCTTCACACACACAGACCTTCCCTAGTCATCCAGCCGACTCCTCCTCCCCGGTGGCAACAGCCGTCCCACCCGGCCACTAGGGGGTGCCCTAACACTAAAATACAATACAGTATAAAAGAATATAACACTTTTATTAATAACATTTCCGGAAGATGTTTCCTTTGTAGGGGGTTATGAACACCCACTACAATATCACATTCAGCGAAGTTTTACCAATAAAGAGAAGGATTTTGGTCCGCTCCTCAGCCAAGAATGACCTCCCCCACTCTCTCTCCCATTTCCCAAAGTACCCAGGCAAGCCATCCCTCGCACCTCTGCATCTGAGAAACAAGTCATACAAGGTTGAAACGGTATGGCCTGGAGGATCCTTCTCTAGGCAAAGGGTCTCAAAGGGTGTGAGTGCCCTATAGATGTCTACCCTCCTAGCCATAGACACTATAAAACTTTTCAGCTGTTCATAGAAGAACCACATATCTTGATATTTTTTGATATCTGAAGAGTAATTATGTAGGGGTTTAATACCTGTGTCTGAGATAAAGTCACGAATAATAGGATGGTCACTCTTCCTTTTATGGAGGAATGTTGATCTATGGAAACCTGCCTGAAAATCTGAATTACTATGGACCGGTGTCAATAGGCCTGGGATGGAGGACAATCAAGATATTTATTACCTCGGGACATAAAATTCCGCAATTGCTTAGTGATAAAGGGTACTGTGATAGAGCTGGAGCTGGGTGGTGCTCTGGTCCAAATAACTACCTTTGGATCAACATCAGATTGTGCTTTCGGCTTCCACCCATCTTTTCGTTTCCCCTGAGTTAAATAGATCCAGAATGCACATCCCCAGAGAGGCGTAGGTATACAAAAGGAGATTAGGGAGTCCAGTTCCTCCCATATCCCTTGATCTACTCAATATTTTGTGGGAAATATGTGGGCGTTTATGTGACCAGACAAATTTGGTTATGCTAGATTTCAGACGTGAGAAAAAAGAGGCCGGCAACACTAAGGGGATGGTTTGGAAGTAATAAAGCAGCTTCGATAACAGGTCCATTTTGATCGCATTTATCCTCCCAAATCATGAAAGCTGGAGTTTGTTCCAGTTATTGAGGTCTAAGGGCGGCTTTGCACGTTGCAACATCGCACGTGCGATGTCGGTGGGGTGAAATCGAAAGTGACGCACATCCGGCATCACTTTTGACATCGTATTGTGTAAATCCTAGATGATACGATTAACGAGCGCAAAAGCGTATATTCTCCGACATTTCCATAATGCTGGTGCAGAGACAGGTACGATGTAGTTCCTCGTTCCTGCGGCAGCACACATCGCTGTGTATGAAGCCGCAGGAGCGAGGAACATCTCCTACCTGCCTCCCGGCTGCAATGAGAAGGAAGGAGGTGGGCGGGATGTTTACATCCTTCTCATCTCCACCGCTCCGCCGCTATTGGCCGCCTGCCGTGTGATGTTGCTATGACGCCGCACGACCCGCCCCCTTAGGAAGGAGGCGGGTCGCTGGCCAGAGCGACAGTCGCAGGGCAGTTGAATGCATGTGAAGCTGGCGTAGCGATAATTTTTGCTACGCCAGCTATCACAAGATATCGTACCTGTGATGGGGCGGGGACTATCGCGTACGACATCGCAGCATCGGCTTGCGATGTCGCAACGTGCAAAGCCCGCCTAAGTCTAACTTCCTGGAAATGTGGTGGTGATTTGATTTAAAGAGGTCAAGAGGATCTGCGTCAGTTTAATTCCTAGGTATGTCAATGAATCCACCTGCCATTTGAAGGGGAGAGAGGCTTTGAGCTGAGTCACCAGCATTGGAGGAAGAGATATATTCAGTATTTCGGATTTACGAGTTTTTATTTAAAAATTACTCAGAGATCCGAACCTCCACAATTCAGCCATTATGTTGGGTAGACTAATGAGTGGAGAGGTGACGTACAGGAGCAGATCATCTGCGAATAAAGCTAATTTATGGTCCTGTTTTTGAAATGTAACCCCTTTAATTGATATATTGCTCCCCAATGCCACCGCCAGATGTTCCATGGTCAGAATATATAATAATGGGGAAAGGGGGCACCCTTGTCTTGTTCCATTACATATTGTAAAGGAATCTGAGAGGGAGCCATTTATTTTGATTCGTGCTGTGGGTGAAGAGTAGAGTGCTGTAACTCTGTTCATCATGTGCTCTCCCAACCCTATGTTTTTAAGGACCTGAAACATGAAACCCCCAGTGCACCCTGTCAAACGCCTTCTCTGCATCTACCGACAGGATGCACATGGGGATCCTGTGACGTCTTGCGCTGTCAATCAGGGAGATCGTCCTCAGGGTGTTGTCCCTGGCTTCTTTTCTGGACACGAAACCCACCTGGTCTGGATTTACCAGTCTGGGAAGAAGGTCTCGTAACCTATTTGATATCATTTTAGAATAAAGCTTGATATCTAGATTTATGAGCGAGATCGGTCTATAGTTGCAACAAAGAAATGCGTCCTTCCCTGGCTTGGGTATAACTGTGATGTGGGAGGGAATGCACCCCCTGCAGATATATATCTACAGACCGATAGGAACAGTGGATTTAGAAGTTCTGAAAATTGTTTATAGAAACCCGCTAGAACCCGTCTGGACCTGGGCTTTTCCCTGACTTCAAATCTGAGACTACTGCGTTGACCTCCTCCAGGGAGAAGTCCTCTTCCAGCTCCAGTAAGGTATCATTTGAGATGGAAGGGAGATTATGGGATTTCAGGTAAGCTTTAACATCATCTTGAGTACCATATGTCGCTATGTGTCCCGATTGTCTCCTAATATCATAAAGCGCCTTGTAGTATGTGAGGAAGCCTGCTAAAATGTCCTGGTTGCTATGCAAATGACCACAACTTCCTGGGTCTTTTATGAAAGGGATGTAAGTATTCATGGAGCGGGGATGGAGGGCCCTTGCAAGAAGCTTCCCACTTCTATTGCCCAGTTGATAAAAGCGGCTTTTTAGACGTTCTCTTAAGCCCCTGGATTTCTGGTCTAATACCTCTAGTAATTTATGTATGGTTGTAGAGAGTTGTGCGTAGGTTGTGGGAGATGAGTCCTGTTTGTGTTTGGTTTCTAGTGAGGCAATTTGGTTAGATAACTGCGTTATTTCAATGGCTCTTTCTTTTTTCAGGCGGGTACCATGTGAGATCAAAATGCTCCTTAATACACATTTCAGTGATTCCCACTGGATTGCAGGAGAAGTGGTATCACATTCATGATCTCTAATAAAGTTATGAATTGACTGGGTAAGGTCCGCTTTGCATATCTGATCCTGTAATAGGTTTTCATTGAGTCGCCAGGTGAAATTTGATTTGACACGAGGCCCTAACTGAATCGATAAGCAAATGGGAGCGTGGTCTGACCATAGTATATTACCTATGGTCGCTTCTACTGTCATGTCTAGGAGGGCATGAGAAATGTGGAAGGAGTCAATTCTGCTATAGACAGAATGGACCGAGGAATAGAAGCTGTAATCTTTGGTGTCCGGATGAAGAATCCTCCATATGTCCACCAATCTCAGACCATGCATGTGCTTTTTGACCCTTTGTATGACTGAGGCTGGATAGGACGACTTACCCGAGGACACATCGAGGGCCGGGTTGATTGGCAGATTAAAATCACCTCCTAATATTACCGGAGAGGAATCCGCAAAATCTTCCAGAATTTTCCTCCCCTCTGCACAGAATCTGTCCTGCCCCTGGTTAGGAAAGTACATGTTAGCAATAACAAAGATATTGGTTTTCCAAGAAAGCTTTAAGAAAATATATCTTCCCTTGGGCTCAATACAGCAGTCTAAGACCTCTGGTATGAAGGACCTATGAAACGCCACGGAAACCCTCTTAGACTTAGCATCAGGATTCGAGCTATGGTGCCAAATCGGGTAGTAAGCCGAGGCACACTTAGGAATTGCATCTGACCTAAAGAGAGTTTCCTGAAGCATCAAGATGGCCAGCCGTTGCTTATGACAGGAATATGTTATCTGTTTTCTTTTTTCAGGGACATTCAAACCTTTAACGTTGAAGGAGCAAAACTTGACACTATCCATAATGCAGGTCAGCTGGAAGCATGATGTGGTATCTGGGGGCTGGTCCAGTCAGGTGAGAGGGAAGGATAGAGAAGAAAGAAAGACAGAGAAAAGAAAGAGCAAGGTTTAGCTCAAGGGACCTAAAAGGTGGGTAAGGAACCGTAGTATTAAGTGGTGCAAAATTTCCATGGCAATGGATTGCCATTTGCACTAAGGGGGGTTAGAGGAAGCCAAGAACGGCAGCGAGTCTGTCCCTTACCCCCCGCCTCTAATACAATATGATATATCATTATAAAGCGCACTAACTATATGCTCCCGCTAAAACTATCATCTAAAAAAAAGTAAACATCATAACAGGCTATTACTCTAGGCATTGACCCCAATCAGCATTCCCGGTAGGTAAGCAAAGTGCTCAGATCAGGGACAAGATTCTAGAAATTGTAAAAAACAAGAAAATCACATGGGTCTCCTGGGCTGATTTCTCAAAAGGCCCAGATCTTCGAGAATAATTCAATTTAATTCCTTCAAGATGTGGCCAATTTTCATTTTTTTTGTATTTTTGTTTTTATCTTCCCTTCTTCCCAGAGCCATAACTTTTTTACTTTTCCATCCACATAGACATACGAGGGCTTTATTTTTGCGAGACAAGATGTACTTTTGAATGAGTCCATTCATTTTGCCACATGGTGTACTATAAAATGGGGGAAAAATTCCAAATGTGGAGAAATTGAGAAAAAAAAACAAATTCTGACATGGTTTATTGGGGTTGTTTTTACTGTGTACATTTTTTTGTCAAAAATGGCCTTGTAATATGATTCTCCTCATCAGAATGTTTACAGGTATACCAAACATGTCTAGCTTTTATTATCATTCTAGTGGTGAAAAAAAAATCAGAAATTTGCAAAACAAATTGGAGGGTTGTGTTGCCATTTTCCAAGACCTGTAACATTTTTTTTGTCAATGAAGCCATCTGATGGCTTTTTTTTTCAAGATGAGACAATAGGTTTATTGATGCCATTTTAGGATAGATATGACATTTTAATTGCTTGTTACAGCATTTTTTGGGTGGTATTGCAGAGACCCAAAAAACTTAATTTTGGCGTTTTTTAATTTTTTTTGTTTACAGTATTTACTGATCGTGTTCATTATTTTTTATTTTCATAGATCAGACTTTTCTGAACGTGGTGATAGCACATATGTGTAATTTTTTTATTATCTTTATTTTTAATGGGACAAAAGGGGGTGATTTGAACTTTTATGTTTTTTTAATCTTTTTTTGTATTTCCCATTTTTATTATTCCTCTTAGGGGACTATAACCTGCAATTATCTGATTGCTTGTGCTATATGGAGAATTGCCATAGCATTGCTCCATATTGTGAAAATCCCAGTCTCTATTGAATCCCGGCCAAATAACCCTCTGCTGTCAAGGCAAATAGTGATAGGCGGACTCGCAGATAACCGGGACCGGCAAACCTAACCAGATTTTAAAGAAAATCTGGTTCCGGACCGGATGCCAGTCCCCATATAAGTCTATAGGGACCAGAATCCAGCCATTAAAAATGGTGGTAGAAGGGAAGGGGATAGGAACAAGTGGGTTGTACTTACCAAGTCTCCGGCGCAGCTGTAACTGCTTCCTGGCCGCTCACTTACTCTAATTGCATATGCACTGCTTTCCCCACCCACGAGTGTCTGTGATTGGTTGCAGTCAGACACGACCCCACCCTGAGTTTCAGCGTGTCAGCTGAGTGCTTCCAATCACAGACGCTCTGTGAGTAGTATATAAATGGCCGTAGGCTTTATCTGTGCTGGGTATCATAATATCAGGAGAATCTACACCAAATATTTTATTTATTTTTACTGTACGATAGTGACCCGCAGAGCGCCTGTGATTAGTTTCAGTCAGACGATGTCACACAGGCTGAGGGAGCATCTGGCTGCAACCAATCACAGGCGTTCAGATCACCTGAGGTCAAAGCTGTGACGTCAGGTGAACTCATTGACTTCATCGCTCACAGCTGCGCCTCCGTCAATGTGTCCATGATGCTGCCGTGCACTGCGAACTCAGATGTAGTAGAGCCGGGATTGTCGTGGGACCTCATGTAGATTACATCAGACCTGTAGACATGTTTTAGTGGTTAATAGATTGGAGAAAGAGGGTGCTTTTTTCTTAAATAAATTATGTTTCTCTGTGTTTTGTGTTTATTTCCTTTTACTTACATGATTAGTAACTTTATTACATTATTAACCTCAGGCTTGATGACATCTGTGATTTTCTGACAAATCACAGCTGTCATTAACCCCTTATATTACCTGATTGCCAACGCTCCAGGGCAATTGCGATGAGCCGGGTAAAGCACTGGAATTGGCGCATCTAATTGATGCGACCATTCTGGGTTGACTGCAGGCTATTTGTAGGCTTGGGGGGCCCAGTAACCATGGACCTCCCCAGCCTGAGAATACCAGCACCTAGCTGTCCGTTTTATCATGGCTGGATATCAAAATTGGGGGCACCACATGGTGTTTTTTTAAATTATCTATTTAAATAATTTAAAAAAAAAAGCCGCATGGGGTCCCTTTGTATTTTGATACACAACCAAGATAATGCACAGAGCTGGGGCAGCAACTTGTAGCTGTCTGCTTTATCTGTGCTGGGTATCAATATACGGGGGACATTTTTTTCAATTAGTTATTTATTTTTCCACTGCACAACCAATCACAGACACTGGCTGTCTGACTACAACCAAGACGCTGTCACTGAGGGTGGGTGGGAGAAGCAGTGAATATGCATGAGAGGTAATGAGTGGACCCGGAAATAGTGTAACAGCTGTGCGAAAACTCGTTAAGTATACTTCTCTTGTTTTAATCTATATTTTGCTTCCTTTTAGCTATTTTTTTTTATTCAGGTGGCCAAACCCGAACAGTGACACATACTTCCTTGAGAGAGAAAACGATGACCAGGACGCCCAGACCTCATAATAGTAAAATACATGTACCCCAAAACATAATAGAATGAGAACAGAGACACCAGGGGGCTATACCATGCTAGTACAAGAAAAGTAATCAAACACTGTTTGAAAAAGTATGTCAATTTTATTGTACAAAAATGTATTTATAAAACAGTGTAAGTATCACAGTAGAAGAGTTATTAATAGTTATACAAACCAGTAAGAGAGGTGGAGAGGAGAAATGTCCCACAGAGAAGATGGGAGGCTGACCCCAACAATAGCCACAGGGTCAGACAGGAGGCAAAATCATAAGGAAAACCCACCAATGCAAATAGGGCATCTTCCATGATCTGGTAATTGGTGATCTACAAACACAATCCACTAGAAAGATCAACTCCAACCTTACAATTAGGCTACGAGTGGCCTTAAAGCAACTCCAGTCAATGGAAGGAGTAGTTTTTAAGCCGGCGGACAAGGAGGGAAATGTGGTGGTATGGACTAAAGAGGCTTATTTAAAAGAAGCCAATAAACAGCTAAAAAATAAGGACTCTTATATCACTCTCCCCTCTAGCCCTATGGAGAAATTTTCTATGGAACTGCGACTCATCCTGGAAAAGGCATTCGAGCAAGGTATCATCCCAAGAAAGGTGCTGGATGGCCTCCTTCCGAAGTCCCCAGTGACACCCACCTTCTATTTACTTCCTAAAATTCACAAACATCCGACCAGTCCAATTGTCTCTGGCATAGGAGGGCTTTGCAATATGGCATGCAAGTTTATTGAATTTTATCTCCACCCACTTGTGGAAACGCTGCCCTCCTATGTCAGGGACACTTCAGACGTCCTGAGGAGACGGGATGGAATTTATCTTGAAGGTGGTATGTCACTGGTGGTGACCATGGATGTTGAGGCCTTATATATCAGCATTCACCATCAGCACGGCCTACGGGCCGTTCAATACTTTCTTGGGATGAGCTACTGGAATCCACCTCTTCACTCTCTGGTACTTGAGCTGTTGGAGTTCATACTTACGCACAACTTCTTCGTTTTTGATGATCGGTACTTCCTCCAGCGGTGCGGCACTGCGATGGGGGCGGCGTGTGCGCCCTCCTACGCAAACCTCTTCCTGGGCTACTGGGAGAGGGAGGTTATCGGGGGGGCGTTCCCGCCAGCTCGCATGCGCAGTGCTGGCTCCGCTACATTGACGATGTATTCGTCGTCTGGGGGTACCGACCTCGAACTCGAGGAATTTGTGAGTCAGCTCAAATCCAACAGCTACAATATCCTGTTGACTCACCGTTGCCATCCTCAGTCAATCGACTGCCTGGATCTCAGGATCTTGGTAATGGAGGATGGTGTGGTGACAATGGATATTTTTAGAAAAGCCACGTCTGTGAACTCTCTCCTACATGCTACATCCAGCCACCCGCAATCAACAGTTCGGGCCATTCCGGTCGGGCAGTTTCTGCATCTTCGACGAAACTGCTCGACTGATAAATTATTTGAGGAACAGGCTTTGGACATGCGGGAGAGGTTCACTGCACGTGGCTATAGTAAGAGATCTATAAAATTAGGGTACCAGAGGGCCAGAGGCACCAGCAGATCAAATCTACTATCCCGAACCAATTTGAGTCGTAGCGCCTCCCCTTCCTCCTCCTTGGGGAACATCCGCTTCATCTCACCCTTTAACAACCAGTGGCAGTACATTCGACGGATCCTTACTAAACACTGGAGTATTATCCCGGATCGTCCCTTGATGACGGCTAGGCGAGGTAGGAGCCTTAATGACCTATTGGTACACAGCCACTATATCACCAAGGTTGGCTTGCCATTTTATACGGGTCAGCCAAAGTGGGGTTGTTTCCCCTGTGGCTCCTGCCTCGCCTGCCGTAACATCGTCCGGACGACTACTTTTCAGGCAGCTAACTCCAATAGACAGTATCAAATCCGCCATTACATCTCCTGCAACACTACTGGGGTCATTTACCATGCTACCTGCGGCTGTGGCCTCATCTACATTGGATTAACTTCGCGTCAACTCCGCCGGAGAGTACATGAACATGTTTGCGATATTCTAGCAGCGGCTGAAATCCAATCTGTGGAGACTTTGAAAATGCTACCACGCCATTTTAAACTCAAACGTGGTTGTGACCCCTCTAGTCTTGTAGTCTGTGGAATTGATAAAGTACATCTGGGAACACATGGCGGTGACCTTAAGAAAAAGCTGGCACAACGTGAATGCTGACTAACGCTGTAAAGGAGCACTGCTGCGCGCACACTCTGATCCGACCTCGGCACTATGACTTCTGGGTATGACGTCATCGGGGCACTCGCCCGAACCCGGAAGTCATATCGAGTGTCTGGATACGGAGCGTTGCTATGCGCTCAGGTGTCTCCAGTCACAGCGTTAACTGAATCAGCCTTTGCTGCTCCTCTATATATACCCTGCTCACACTGCAGCCACCACGGTCTCCTGAAGCAGTTACTGAAACACGTGTCGGGACCAGTTCCACACCTTGGACAGCAGGCTTTCCCCTTCAGCCCTTTTCTACTAATATACAGGTAGGCTTTTTCACTCTGACTGACTACCATCAATGCACTAGGGATTTAATCACCTCCTATTTTCCTTGTCCTATTTGCATTGGTGGTTTTCCTTATGATTTTGCCTCCTGTCTGACCCTGTGGCTATTGTTGGGGTCCTGTCCTCTCTGTGGGACATTTCTCCTCTCCACCTCTCTTACTGGTTTGTATAACTATTACTCACTCTTCTACTGTGATACTTACACTGTTTTATAAATACATTTTTGTACAATAAAATTGACATACTCTTTCAAACAGTGTTTGATTACTTTTCTTGTACTAGCATGGTATAGCCCCCTGGTGTCTCTGTTCTCATACTTCCTTGAGAAGTTCATGTTTGGGTCTGTGCATGGACATTAGGTGTCCTGTATGGACCCCGAACTTTACAGTTCGCGCATTACCGCTAGAAAATTCCACTTTCAAAAGATTTGATCATCTCAATTGCTTATTCATTAGACAACTTATTTAGATTATTACTGTAGGCACTGTATTACAATTTGTAGCACCAATTAATTGGTCTTTGCCTCCCAAGGCAACATTTCTGTAAATAGATCTTAACAGTCCTTTTTCAGAATAAGGTATCATTATTATTGTTTTGGAGTTTTTTGGTTCTATTTGTTCCCATGTTTAGTGATGGGCGAACCCGAACTGTAAAGTTCGGAGTCTGTACTGATAACATAGTGTTCGCGTGATGGGAAACTTGTGCTACAGTTCGGGTCCAGTTCGGGTCCAGGGGCTTTAAAAAAAAGCACATTAGTAAAATAACATTATGATTATACTTAGCGGTCCCATGACGCATCCTGCAGACTCTGTCTCCCTGCCGCTTCTGCTTTCGGGTCTGATCATTAACTTCCAGGGGCATTCACTGCACTGCTCGTCACTTGGCAGTCTTCGGTTGTTTTCGGCCGTGTTCGCAGTGACGTCAGTGTTCACCCGAGTTCATCAGCCATGCACTCGATTGAACTTTGACTGTCACTGTGCAAGTCTCACATCGGTATCACCCGGCAAGGCAAACACTCTCCTGACAGGAGCGGGTCGGGTGTATGTATTGCCATGCAGCTGAGAAGTGGAATCATACCCACAGTGTCAGCCTGCTTCTCGCTCTGGTGATCAAAATATGGCAGGAGCCCACGCATTTTTTTTTTTTTTTAAAAATTTAATGGGCTTCCCTGTATTTTGATTGCCAGCCACGTTAAAGGCAGGCAGATGGGGGTGGAAGCCCGTAGCCGTCCGCTTTATCTGCTTTTTTTTTTTTTAAATCATTTATTTATTTTTGCACTACTATATGTGTGAGAGACCCAACAGCCAACCACAGATGCTATCACGCAGAATGGGCATCTGTGATTAGCTGTTGGAGTAAACTAGAATCTGGCCATACATTCTAGATGCTAGAATGTATGGGTTGGTTTCAGGTCACTCCAGCATCCGACCACAGACGCCCACTCTGTGACAGCATCTGTGATTGTCTGTTATTTTAATAGTAAAATAAAACAACAACACACAGGAAAAAATATTTTATTAGAAAGCAGAAGACATTTAGGACTCCATCTTTATTACCCCCAAAAAAGCCCTCCGACGTAGTCCAAAGGCGGGCAAGCATCTTCAGCTCTGCTACATCTGTGTGAGGAGACAAACACAGGTCTGCTCAAACAGACTCAGCTGAGAGCTGTCATAGACTTCCCCCGAGTGAAAATCTGAGGCCGGTCAGGTGTGCCTCCCCCGAGTAACCTCAACTGACGTCACTGCAACACTGCGGTAAAGTGAGCACTTGTCGGCAGTGAGATCGGTGACATCAGAGTCGGGGTTACCCGAGGGCACAGCTGGTGTCACCGCAAGATGTAACGGATGGTCCTGTAACCCACGAGGTAACAACAACATTCACACCAGACTGGTCATATGGTTATGACATCAAGGAAGGTCCTGTGGCCAGATGAGGATACCCGGGGGCACAGCTAACCGGCCTCAGCTGTGCTCTTGGATGAAGTCTCTGACAGCTCTCAGCTGAGTCTGTGTGAGCAGACCTGTGTTTGTCTCTTTGCACAGATGTAGCAGAACTAAAGATGCTCGCCCACCTTTGGACTATGTCGAAGGGTTTTTTTTGGGTAATAAAGATGGAGTCCTAAATGTCTTCTATTTTATTTCTAATAAATATTTTTTTCTCTGTGTTGTTGTTTTATTTTACTGTTAAAATAACAGACAATCACAGACACTGCCACTGAGTGGGCATCTGTGATTGGATGCTGCAGTAACCTGCAACCAGCCCATACATTCTAGCATCTAGAATGTATGGGCAGATTCCAGGTTACTCCAACAGCCAATCACAAAAGCCCATTCTGCGTGACAGCGTCTGAGATTGGCTGTTGGGTCCCTCACACATATAGTAGTATAAAAATAAATAATTAAAAAAAATGAGGTAGCATGCCGCGGTAGTTTTCTCAGCGCAGATAAATCGGATGGCTATGGGCTGCCACCGACAGCTACCTGACTTTACCTTGCCTGGCACTAAACATACAGGGAAGCCCATTCATTTTTTTTAATTATTTAAAAAAATAATTAAAAAAAAATGCATGGGCTCCTGCCATATTTTGATTTCCAGTCAGGTAAAACCAGGCAGCTGGGAGCTGGGATTCTCAGCGTGGTAAGGCCCAAGCGCTCTGGGCCCCGCACACTAAAATCCGCAGTCCGCAGCCACCCCTGGAAATGGTGCATTGTTTCTTAGCGCCATTTCCAGGCGCTTTACCCGGCTCATCCAGCGACCCTGATAGCGGTGACACACTGGGCAAAAAAGGGGTTAATACCACCTTTGTATGCTCAGCTGGTACTAGGCCCAAAATTCATGGTGTCACCCCAAATGAGACATGGCTACCATGAATTTCTAGTAAGCAGTAAAAAAACCCCACAATGCATTGAAAAATGTTTTTATTAGAAATAAAACAAAAAAAACAATTTAGAGACTTTATTATGAAAAAAATCCTTAGCCCGACATCGTCCACAGGGAGAGCAATGTCAGCTCTGCTTCATCACACTGTACAAACAAGTGTCTCTGGAATATAAAGCAGCAAGTAGTGGAAATTCCTTTCCTGATCCAGCAACACGTCCGAGATAGATGTGAATTAAAAATTCATTTTATTGAAAAATTGTTAAAAACACCAATCATCAGAATGACATCCAAAAAAATTTTTTCTTTAAAAAGAAAGCGTCTTACGCGTTTCTGGCCATTGTGGCCCTTAGTCATAGACATATGTTACCCAAATGAAACACATAATATATAGAAGAAAAAAAAAAAAAACAAAACACACCTCTTCACTTCCCAGAATGCTACATCCGGTCAAACATACACAGGTTAACCCAATTATGTCAGTAAGGCAGCAGCCTAATACATTGCAAAAAGGAGATCTTCCTGAATCAATTTAACCCTTTGGGATGTGCCAAATATAATTCATTAAATTCCATAAGATCCCATACAGGAAAAATTTATATCCATTAATCTCCATGGATTGACACTTTTCAAAGAAATGGATCAATTATGAATAATGATTACAAGCATAAGCATACCTGTATGCAATAAATACCGAAAGCATTCAGAACAATAATCAACATATCAATATATATACATTAAATCACTTTTGATATTCATGCCCATTGGCATGCAGGTATTGTATGTCAAAATCCACCTGGCTTCCCTGTCCCGCAGTATCTGAATACGATCTCCACCTCTTCTAGGGGCTAGAATCTGTTCCACAGCATTCACTTTAAAGGAACTAACATCCCCATTGTGATTATATAAAAAATGCTGTGAAGCCCCTGACAAGTTCCTAGAGGCGGGATTCATAATATCATATAAATGTTCCCCAATGCGTCTCCTTAAAGTGCGGCTTGTGGAGCCTACATACTGTTTGCGACATTTTTCGCAAGTTATAACATAAACGCAGTGATCTGAACTGCAGTTGATGAAAGAATTAATTTTATAGCGTTTCCCAGTAGTGGAATTAACACTCTCTTTGGTATTGTACATATGAGAGCATGTCCCACACTGCTTTTTGCCGCACTTATAGGAACCACATGTAGGTAACCAGTTTTTTATTGAACTGCATGCAGGTTTTGCCAGATATGCATCACTAGGAGAGATGAGACTGCCAATAGTAGGGGCACGTCTAGAAACAAATCTACAACCTGTGTCCAGAATATTTTTAAGAGTTTTATCCACAGATAAAATAGGTAAAAACTTGCGTACAATCTCAGTAATTTTCCAAAAGCTATTACTATATTGGGTAGAAAATACTGGAACACTGTTCTGATTTGTTTTTTCCATAGGAATTTTCTGCTTCAAATAGTGTGCTCTGGATTCAAGATTTACTTTAGTCTTGGCTCTATCAATCATTGCTCTATCATAACCCCTATGCCGCAGTCTACCATCAATGACCTCGCATTCTCTTATATAGGCTGTCTCAGTACTGCAAGATCTCCTGGCCCTAACATATTCCCCCACAGGTATATTCCTTACTATATGCTTAGGATGGTGGCTAGTCGCATAAAGAAGGGAGTTCCCTGATACATCTTTCCTGTAGAGCTCAGAATTAACTCGTTTGTTCACTGAGTCACCAACAAGAGTGAGATCTAAGAAGGAAATAGACTCCCGCTGGCTACAAGAAACAAATTTCAGATTGAACATGTTAGAATTAATGTACTTAAAAAACTCTGGTATGGCCGCTTCACATCCACGCCATATTATCAAAATATCGTCTATGAAGCGACCATACCAGAATATATCTGAAAGAAAAGGGTTCCAAGAGTTGTAAATGAACTGCTTCTCCCACCAATTCATGTAAATATTGGCTAGCGATGGTGAGAATTTTGCCCCCATGCTACAGCCACAGATCTGGATGTAAAACTGATTCAAAAAAATAAAATAATTATTTTTGAGCAAAAAAGAAATTATATCCAAAATAAATTCTTGTAATTCTTCCGAATAGCTTGTACAAACCAGCATCTGTTCCTGTAATGCAATTAAAGCCAAATTGTGGGGTATAGACGAATACAAAGCAGTAACATCACTACTTATCCATGAGTAGCCTTCTTGCCATTCAATTTCCTGCATTACAGTAAGAACATGTTTAGAGTCCCTGATGTATGCTGGAGAAGACTTCATAAGGGGCTGGAGTCTCTCATCCAGCCATGTTCCGATGTTTTCAAACAGGGACCCTATTCCAGACACGATTGGCCTAAAGGGTGGAGGAAAAACACCCTTATGGGTCTTTGGAAGTGCATGGAATAAAGGGATCCTAGATGTTTCAGGCACCATATACTCCAATTGTTTCTCAGTTAATAATCCCATGTCTGCACCTCTCTGCAGTAATAGTTGTAAGTCTGTCCGTATTCCAATAGTTGGATCACTATCAACTTTGCGGTATGTCCGTTCATCATTTAACATAAGCTGTAATTGTCCTTCATAGAGGCCACGGTCCAAGATCACCACTGAGCCGCCTTTATCTGAGTTTTTAATAATGATTCTATCGTTGGATTTTAATTTATTCAAGGCTGTTCGTTCCTGGACGGTCATGTTGTCATTATCCAGGATTCCACTATTAACCGCATGCAGCTTTTTAAGCTCCTCGAACACCACATGCTGATAATCATCCATGGCAGGAGATCTTGAAGCCAAAGGATAAAACTGCGGATTTGGCTCTCTACTGGAAAAATCAGTGTCAGTTATTAAATCTAGATCTTCCCCACTGTTGGTACTCAATGATTCCAAATTCTGCAAAGTAACCTGCTCCATAAACATTAAATTCTCAAATTGATTTGGGAACAACCTTCTCTCACTAGTATCATGATCTTCTGTTGCTGGCTGAAAAAAATGTTTCTTTATAGTCAATTGCCTGACGAATTTATTCACGTCTTTGAAGGTGGAATATAAATCAAAGTTCCTACTTGGCACAAAATTCAGGCCTCTCCTGAGTACATTGGTTTCATCCTCAGAAAGAATAGTAGCTGATAAATTGAGAACTGTGAATTCATTGCCATTTTTCACTTGCGATTCCTGAACGAATAACCATGAGTTTTTATTTGGTTTATGTTTCCTCCCCGACCTCCTTGTTGGTTTCTGGTTTTTTTGGCTCCTTGGCCTAAAAAATTATTATTACTGCTGTTACGTTCTGACGTCCCGGCCAGGGGTTCAGGATCTGATTCTCCCTCAGTGGTGTCTAATTCTGTAGAAGAAAAACTCACCCGTGATTCACGCCGGTTTAATCTGTAGTCATCCGAGCTGTTCCTTAGTATAGACTTTGGATTTCTCATAGCTCTGATATCCCGCCACGTGTACACCTCATTATTGTCATAGTCTCTCCTATCACGGGTGAATTTTCGTCGTTTAGTTTCCGTGATGTCATTTTCTAATTTCTCAAGTCGTTCAAAAACATCCTTTTTAAGCTTTGTATACGAGGAATCATCCTTATATTTCACAAGCGATGCATCCAGTTCTTTGATCTCCTCCTCCAGAGTTATGATCCTGGATTGTTCTCTCTCCACTATGAGCTTCATTAATTTAGTGGAGCACTCTGATAGAATTGCATTCCATGACACCAAAAATTCTGAATCAAACATAAAAGTAGGTTGTTTTTTAATACGCAAGCCCCGAGGTATCATAGAATTCTCAATGTATTTTTGCAACGTCATGCAATCCCACCAGGTGCGCACCCTGGAGGACATAGATTTCTCCATTTTCTGCATGCATTCTTTTAAATCCACAGGTTCAACACCAGCAGTGGAATAGTCCATTGAAAAAATGGCAGCCGCCCTGTTGAGTCTGTCAGTATTGTCTGGATTAAATAGGGCCATTTTGTGCTGAAAAGGTGAAGAGGATTTTTTTCCAAAATGTTTTTTTTTTTTTCAAAAAACCATTAACTGTGCATATATATACCTAGGAGCCGGTAAATAGATTAAAGTCCAGATAGAAGAAAATTCTCCATCATCCTGTCTCTACAGAATGAGAAGCATGCTGACACTGACAGTGACAGTCAAAGTTCAATCTCAATCGAGTCCATGGCTCATGGACCCGGTTGAACCCTGACGTCACCGCGAACATGGCCGAAAACAGTCAAAGACTTCCGAGTGACTAGCAGTGCAGTGAATACACCTGAAAGTTAAAGATCGGACCCTGAAGCAGAAGCGCCTGGTAGACAGAGTCTGCAGGACGCGTCGCGGAAGCAGTAAGTATAATGGCAATCCCATAATTGTAAAACCCAAACAAGGGGCTCGGACATAAGTTTACGTTATCTCCGACTCCGAACATGTACTTTACAGAACGTTCGGGCGAGTCTCCCGATCCCGAACATCAGGGGGTTCGCCCATCACTACCCATTTTCTCCCAAAACTTGCAACACTTTGAATAGCAAATTTAAAGGCAATCCTTTTAAAAAAAGATTTTCTAAGGTAGGCAGCCCTTACAGATGTTTATGGTACTCATCTATGTAGCCACCTCTACTCTTCAAATTAGGGACAAGACACCTCACTTTTTGAGACTTGCAGGTGTCAGAGTGGTCAGAATGTCACAGATTAAAAATTAATCCCTTTTTCTAAAAATCTTTACTGTTAGAAAACCCTTTCAAAAAAGTGTTCTTCAATAAATATACACATGACCATACTTAGCAGTTCTAATTTGTGACATTTTCATAATCCTAATAGCTAATAATTTTATTGAACTAAATGAGATAAAAAGAAAATTATGTATGAGCTCATCTTTTAATCATAATATACAGTGTGTCCACCCATATCCTGTCCACCGCCATTAATTTGAGAACAGCGGCAGCTATAGGCATAGAAGTGGCGTCCAGATATAGTTAAGTAGCCATGCGCTATGCAAAGAAACCACCTATTGCGCCACCTGGTGGAAAACAACGGAGTTAACATTTTTATCTTGAAAACGGAACGAGATAGAGAAAAAAAGTGAATTAAAAAATTGTAGGGCATCATGAATTCAATACGAATCAACACCTTGCATACAGAAATGCTATGATATGAAACCCATGACCCCTCAAAACAATGAATGCTGGTCATGCATATGGCGCTCATTTAACTTTGATGCTCAAAGTGGCCAACGTCGGCTGCAATGCACATCTGGACTCTGGACAGCATAGTGTATCTTGCTGCACATTGTGCAATATGGTAGGTGACACGTTTGCACACCATCTGTGATACGTCGTCATAGGTCCTGCAATGTTGGTGGAGGGGTCGCATACACCTGCTGTTTGATGTGACCTCACAGAAAGAAGTCCAATGGGGTCAAGTCAGGTGAGCGTGGAGGCCACTCCACGCAGCCACCATACCCAATGACTTGTAGGAAGGTCTCCATGAGGTATCGCTTCACGTCCGCAGCCTTGTGAGTTTTACACGTTCTAATCATAGCATTTCTGTATGCAAGGTGTCGATTCGTATTGAATTGATGATGCCATACAACTTTGCAATTCATTTTTTTTCTTTATCTCGTTCCATTTTCGAGATAAAAATGCTAACTCTGTTGTTTTCCACCAGGTGGCGCTATAAGTGGTTTTATTGTGTAGCGCATGGCTACTTTACTATACCTAGACATCACTTCTATGCCTATAGCTGCCGCCGTTCTCAAGTTAATGGCAGTGGACAGGATATGGGTGGACACACTGTATAGGTAGGTCCTCACTATTTGTAATGGCAGACTTTCTTATACTAAAACAAATTTGGAGATCTTTAAGAAATCTTAAGTTTTGTGACTAATTTTCCAAAAGAAGTAGGTATGATGCAAGTCCCCCTCGCCAGTGGATTAAGAAAGGTCCACTTTAGTGACTAATTTTCCAAGACATCACCCCCATACGGATTCTGCATTTATATCTGGCCAGCAGAGATTTTGGTTTGGCTTAAAAATACTGTAATTCTAGAGAGTGTCTAATTCCTTAGAATAGACACATGATGACATTTAATTATATGACACTTAGAAAGTTAATAACTAAAACACAAAAAGAATGTGATGGGTTTTTTTGTTTTGTTTTGTTTTTTTTTACAAATAATTGTACATTCCATTAACATACCAGACTTCTACTTACAATTGTTTTTCATTTTCTGTGTCTTGCTGTATCATTGTGCATGATCATAAATGTTATAAAAGATTATTCTGCTGTACTTTTATTGCTACCTTTAGCAAGTATACTAGTTGTGTTCTTGCTTTAAAGTGCCCGTACAAATTAGGCAGGTTCAGACAAATTTGCCAACTATCTTACAATTATTAGAGAAAGAAAGATTAATATGTTGGATTTCAACATGGCTGATACTTTGTTTCACTGCAGAGAAGCCATTGAGCTGCCTTTTAAAAACTTATTGTCACGGGTGTGTCATGCGTGACAGACAGTCATGTGGTTTCTGGCCACAGAAGGTCACAGCATTTGGCTGTGCAGAATACTGACTTTCCATTGTTCCTGCTGTCAGTATTCATTGGTATAGGTAGCTTTCCTGCTGGACCATCTCTTCTTCTTTTGGACCCAGCAAGAGCTCGCTTTACACCCAGCTACTGATCATCTGCATTTTCTTGGTATCTTGGTACTTACATACTCCTTCCTTCTTTGGTGCTGGTGATATTTTTCAGTCCATTCTAGCCTTGGTTGCAAGCAGGTGGCTTGTACTCCTCTGTGGTATCGTTGCAGAAAACTTTGCTGAACTGTGTCATCTATGGATAAGTAGTTCATGCATTTTCCCCCTGTGTGTAATCCTTGTGTTGTCTATAGTGTTTAGTGGGGTTGAGGAAAAGCTTATCCCATCCGGTCCCTATTTAGAGCCCAGCACTAGGGATACCTAGGGTCTTTTATCTGGCTTGATGAATAGGTGTGAAACCTGCCTAGGGTGGTGAGGGAACCCTGTGACCTGCAGTAGGTTTGGTCGGGGGTCTGTTATGATCCGGTAACCGTGGAAGATTTAAAAAAAATCCCATAGGTAGAAAAACACCAAGAAAAACAAGAGTAGTTAGAACCTGAGCTGACCGCAATCCCCTAACTATCAGACCACACTAGAAGTAGCCATGGAGCGTTCCTAAACACCTAGACGTCACGTCACAGCCGGAGAAACTAGCTAAACCTCACAAATAGAAATGAGAAAATCTACCTTGCCTCAGAGAAGTCCCCAAAGGAATAGCCAGCCACCGACATATAGAGATTACAGTGATGTAGGAAAACAAGATACACAGATAGGAAAAATAGATTTAGCAAAGGCGAGGCCCAACTACCTAGATACAAAGGAAAGAAAAGGAAACTGATTGCGTTAAGTACAAAAAACCCTGCAGAAATATACCAATCCCCTGATAGTAAAAATGGCCCTGGAGGTCAAACGACCTCACCCCCACTATATCAGGTACACTTGTAAATAATGGGAGAAACAAAATGCCAAAAGAACACAAACAATACAAAAGTGGAAATAATCAAGTTTCACAGGGAGAATCTCCCTTTTGTTGCAGAAGAGTTAGCAAAAGGGGAACCCCCATGCTCACCAAACTAGAAAAGCAAATCTTCACCTGCAAGAAAACAGATTCCAAACAAAAGAAAAACAAACACTCTAAGGTGTAAATCAGGAAGCAAAGCAAAAGCTTGCAAACTTATCTGCAGAGGTCTTGCACAGGAAAACAGGGAAGGACAGAACTATAAGCCAGGTTCAGAGACTGAGGAAAGTTCAACTATCACCGGCACCAGCAAGGCAAAAAGCGCTCTCCTATATACACCAGGCTTGTCGACACCGACACCTGTCTGAGTCACAGACTCAGACTCAGCTTCACTACCATTACTGGCCACCAGAGGGAGCTCCAAAACAGCACCGACACAACCAAAATTCACAAGAGGGGTCACTTTCTTCCCTTTCCCTAGATACAGGGATTCCCTTCCCTTTTGCCATTCGCTTGGTACTTCCCTGTACATAGCGTGACACTTATTCACCTTTCCTCATTTAATTTAACATACATGAATAACACAGCAGAGATTGCACCTTTATGGAGGATTTAGAAGAAGTGACCATCAACCAAATTAATTTTTGGATAATGTTTGATAGTGCAGTGCCATCAGAGTGTTACAAGTTTTGCAGTCATTATACACTGTTCACCGCCAAGCCTTTTGTCTCTTGTAAGCTGTTATAACCACTAAGGGCGGCGTTACACGAGACGATTTATCGTGCGATCGCATGAGCGATCGCACCCGCCCCCGTCGTTTGTGCGTCACGGGCAATTTGTTGCCCGTGGTGCACAAAGTCATTTACCCACGTCACACGTACTTACCTCCCGAACGATCTCGCTGTGGGCGGCGAACATCCTCTTCCTGAAGGGTGAGGGACGTTCGGCGTCACAGCGACGTCACACAGCGGCCGCCCAATAGACGCTGAGGGGTGGAGATGAGCGGGACGTAACATCCCGCCCACCTCCTTCCTTCCTCATTGCCGGTGGGACGCAGGTAAGCTGTGTTCGTCGTTCCCGGGGTGTCACACGGAGTGATGTGTGCTGCCTTGGGAACGATGAACAACCGGCTTGCAGAAGGAGGAATGACTTTATGAAAATGAGCGACGTGTCAACGTGCAACGATAAGGTGAGTATTTTTGCTCGTTAACAGTCGTTTGTAGCTGTCACATGCTACGATATCTCTAATGATGCCGGATGTGCGTCACGGAATCCGTGACCCAGACGACATATTGCCCGATATATCGTAGTGTGTGACGCCGTCCTAAGCCTGTTGTATTGTTTAATCATCAATCTTGTTTCCTCTTAGTAAGTAAAATTCTTCAACTACACCTCTGTGTTTGTCTGCATCCTTACAAGAGGTAAAAATCACTCTACCACCAAAACAAAGTTCTTATAGCTAAACGCATACTTAACCTAAGGAATCAAATGTGCTCTATAAGCATCTAGTAAAGAGTATTTAAACCAATTAGAGACAAAGCTAATTGTTATAAGGCTATGTGCGCACGTGTGCGCTCTGCACCGCACCGAAAATGTGCGCTTCAGAGCACAGCTGAAAACCTGCGTTCTGAAGCGCATGGTGCCGGCAGATTTGTGCGCTCTGCATGCTGCCTCTCCCTATAGACAGCATGCAGAACGCACGAAAGAAGTGACATGTTACTTCTTAGAACGCAGCGATTCGGCAAGCAGCCGAATCGCTGCGTTCTAACATGCCACGTGCGCACTGCTCCTGCACAATCTCCATAGATTGTGCAGGGGACGCAGGATGCATGCAGTTACGCTGCTGTGCAAAACGCTGCGTAACTGCATGTAATACGCACACGTGCGCACATACCCTTAATGTAAATAAACAATGGTTACTTCCCTTCATTTGGCCCCATTAGGGTATGTTCCCACCATCATTGTTTCCCGTGTTCTGGAGACAGCTTATTTTCACTGCAGCCAAAACTCTGCTTTTTACAGTGTAGGCAATGTGGATGGGATTACCAGAAATCTCATGTGCACTGTGCTTCTTTTTTTACACTGCGTAAACTGACCTTCAGTTTGTTTTTCAGATCCTCAGCATGTCAATTTCTCTTGAGGGAACGTCTGCTTTTCTGTGTGAATTTTCCCCACATGCGTGCATTAGATGCAGAAAATCCGCAGGAAAAAGACACACCAAAAACACATGTAATCCAAACTTAATGATGTCAATATCAGGAGGTTACAATAAACAGAACAGCTTTATTTAATGGATGACACACAAAATGGAGGCAAAAAACATTATAAGCATGGAGCATGAAAATGCAATGAAAAACAAACAAGTAAACCAAAGGTGCGGATATGGTGCAGAAATTCTGCGAGGTCAAAAACTTAACTCATCTTAATCATGGGAACGTTGACTAATATGGACCGATAACATGATCCTGTAATTCTCACTGGTAACTAGGGGACACAGGGAGACATATGCTGACTCTAATACTGGGGACCCTGCGCTCACCTTCAACCTGGAGGTACCCTTAAACGTAGGGAGGTCCGGGCCCCCGACCTGACCCTGTCTCCTGTCTGGCCCTGACCTAACATAGGGGTGTGCTGGACACAAAGTAATAAACCTCCCACAAGACAAAGAGAAGGTGGTAAAACTGAAATTCATGCATACCGCAAATATCCAGAGAGGGGAAACAAATAGATACCAGAGGGGATAAACCAAAGGGGAGGGAGAAAGTCACACCTAGGAGCTTTCATACAGTGCAGACAACAAGTTGCTGGTCACCAAAAGAAAGATTGCCATGGACGCCGGGATATCGCAACAGCTAAGCAGAAGCTATCTTTGGCAATAACTCAGAAAACTTCCCAGACTTAGGTAGAAGGACACACACTGCACCAGGAGGCATTAACTCCTAAAATGCCCAAAGCAGTGGTAATAAAACAACTGACACTTAAAAGTGCTTTACACAAGACGATCTATCGTGCGATAGATCGTCGGGGTCACGGTTTTTGTGACGCACATCCGGCATCGCTTGCGACGTCGGGCTGTGTGACACCTCCGAGCGACGCAGTATCGCTCACAAATCGTGAGTCGTGTACTCGTCGCTCGGTTTCATAATCTCGTTTAATTAAAATGGCGCCGGTTGCTCATCGTTCCCGGGGTGGCACACGCCGCTCCGTGTGACACCCCAGGAACGATGAACAGCAGCTTACCTCCGCCCCGCGGCACCCGCCAGCTATACAGAAGGAAGGAAGGAGGTGGGCGGGATGTTTACGTCCCGCTCATCTCCGCCCCTCCGCTTCCATTGGCCGGCCGTTGTGTGACGTTGCTGTGATGCCGAACGTCCCTCCCCCTTCAGGAAGAGGATGTTCGCTGCCTACAGCGACATCACACAGCAGGTAAGTGCGTGTGATGGGGGTTAACGACTTTGTGCGCCACGGGTAACTAATTGCCCGTGACGCACAAACGACGGGGGCGGGTATGATCGATCGTGAAATTGCACGATAGATCGTACCGTGTAAAGCAGGCTTTAGCAGAACAGAGCTCCTCAATAGAAGCCAGGTTGTTTGTTGGATTCTGAAGTGTATACAGCGTCCAACCTGGTAGTAGCGAACTACGGGTGCCTATCCAAGTAGCGGATGATAATTGTTTGTTGGACTCAATAGTGTGGAGAGAGTCCAACATGGTAGTAGCGAACCACAAAATGCGGATCCGGACTGCACATAACAGTAACAATCAATCTATGGGGTAAATATTCTGCTTTCAAAACTCCCGCCTATGGGCGGTACCCATTAGTCATTCATATTTGCCCTATGCGTAACCAAGAGGAATCTCTGCGCTCCACCCCTTACTTTGATGCATGGGTGACGTCAGCGCCGGGTCCCGTCCACACACAGTGTCGGCCGGCTCCTACCCCGTACGCCCACCTGGAAATCACTGGGCGGTATCCCACGTGGAGCACAGTGACCCACGTGGGACGCTTGTTCTGCCTGCCTCCTCCTCCTCCTTCCTGTATCGTGCTCAGTGCAGCAGAAAAAGGCTGCACTTCCTGTGGAGCGCATCTACGTTCTGCCTGCCATAAGAAACGCACGTGCGCTCTCATTAAGACAGCCGGAAGTGCCAAGTGCTGCACTTAGACCGCGTATCAGAGAGAGCGTAACTGCGCTCTGTCTGGTACCAAATTGGGATCAATTGTATGCTAAGGAACGCAAATGCGTCCTAAAGCATATCTCAATAAGAACAAGGATTAAATGTGGCACTGTTCATCCCTTAGCGAATTTAACAATCAAGCTCAGCAACTTGGCGACCGGTTCAGAGCAAGAGGTTATCCTTCCTATGTCATCAAAACAGCTTATAGGTCGGCGCGAGATACTAACAGGAGAGACCTCTTGACTCCACGTGAGGAATCTGCAACTGAATCTTGCACAAGACACATAGGCTCTTATGACGATCAGAATGACAGAGTGTTTGGCATTCTGAGGCGTCATTGGGGCATACTACAGGCAGACCCCGATCTGAAGGATTTTATTACCCCTTACCCAAGTGTTACCTATAGAAGGGGGAAAATAATTAAAGATTTGGTGGTCCACAGTCACTTTGAACCGAAAAAAGGGGAAGGAACATGGCTGGACCGCAAACCGATTGGCACATTCAGATGCGGTTCCTGTAGCTACTGTCCATACATCGACCAGACCAAAACTTTCTGTAATCTGACCACAGGCAGAAGATTTTATATCAATAGTTTTGCCAACTGTCGGACAGAGGGGGTTGTCTACAGATGTACATGCTCGTGCCCTCTGAGCTATATTGGCAAAACTAAACGCCAACTCCGTGTACGAATAGGGGAACACCTGGGGGACATAGTGCACAGGCGAGATACACCTATTGCCAGACATGTGGCACAATGCCACCAGGGTAACCCCAAATCCATCCAATTCCAGGTTATTGAGGTCATACCAAAATCCCCAAGGAAGGGAAATTGGGATAAGAGAATCCTGCAGCGGGAGGCAAAATGGACCTATCTGCTCGATACACTCAATCCCAAAGGTCTGAATGAAGTTCTTAGCTTCACCAGTTTTATATAATGGGCGCTTTCCCACCTAAAAATTCTTCTTATATAAGAAAACCCCGATATATTGTACTGAAGATTGTTCATTTTCCAGCAAACACACCTGGGAGAAGGGTGTATTTATTCATTGTTTTCAATAACCCCCTCAAAAAATGACATGCTGAATTGCACTCCCCTCACCTCTCAAAAGGAGTTGTTTACCTTTGAAGACAAAAATGGTATTCATAATTCCATAGCAATTAACCCCCCCCACACACCCTCCCTAACTAAGCTAGATCTAAAGCAATCACTGGCATCTTGCACGGCTCCTGTTCATCCAGTTTCCCTGGTTCATGCCTACAAACCTAAAATCTAAAGGGCCTTTGTGCATCCAGTTCGACCTGGTTCATGAGTCAAAAAAGCTAGATCTAAAGGGATCAATAGATTTTTTGCAGGGCCCTTGCTCATCTAGTTCCCCCTGATTCATGAACCTGTTGCTCATCCTGGCCCATGAATAGAAAGCTAGATTTAAAGGGATCACTAGCATGTTGCAAGGCCTAGTTTATCCAGATCCTCCTGCTTCATTACTAGAATGCTATATGTATAGTAAACACTGGCATCTTGCAGGGCCCTGTTCATCCAGATCCTTCTGCTTCATTACTAGAATGCTGTACGTCTTGTAAACACTGGCATCTTGCAGGGCCTTGTTCATCCAGAACCTCCTGCTTTATTACTAGAATGCTATATATATAGTAAACACTGGCATCTTGCAGGGCTCCTGCTCATCCAGATCCTTCTGGTTCGTTACTAGAATGCTATATTTATGGTAAATACTAAAAAGTGGGGAGACAAAAGGGCGCAATAGGGTCTTACCCGATATAACAAGTGGTGCTCGGGAAGGAACAATAACACTCAACTGATAGGGTTGTGCCAGTCACAACTCCTTCAAAAGCATGTGAGTGTCCGTGTGATTCAAGCAGCGGCCCCGTATAACAATATAGAATGTAAAAATATATAGAGGGAACCACGGGTATATGCCGCGCTTAAAAACCACTGAGGTGGAAATAATGTGAAAATTTCTCTTTTATTTACAGCATTCCTACGCGTTTCAGAGACAGAGACCGTCTCCTTCTTCAGGGAAAAAAGAAATCATGCAGACAATCAAAAGCTGGTATCTTATAAAGGATCCATACTGCCACGTTGACAGCTATGACGTCAACCGCCCCTCAAGATTGCAGGGTGATGACTCATCAGCATATGGAGACAACAGACACATGGAGGAAAAAGAAAAATCATTATATGAAATTTCCATATCGTTACCCATTCATGATTTATCTCAGAGGGATATTTATAATAAAAATTGTAAAAAAAGAGTTTATTTGTGTTTATTTCTTGTGTGAGGAAAGAGTATATGGAAGCTTGAAAGAAAGAAAAAAAAAGAAAAAAAGGGGGAAAAAAGGGTAGAATAAAGGTACGAGCCTATGGGTCATATGCTGGAGAAGAAGAGGGGTGAATACCCAACCATTGTTCTGAAGTAGCAGACAATCTAATTTGACTACGAGCTGATATGTGATTAGAAGGGAAATAAAGCCGTGATTAGTGAAATTATTCAGATTTATATCTGAAATAAAGATAATGAAACCTATTTGCCTGCTGTAAAGCTGGTGTCACACTAAGCGACAGCGACAACGACGTCGCTGTTACGTCACCATTTTCTGTGACGTAACAGCGACCTTGTAAGTCGCTGTTATGATCGCTGCTTAGCTGTCAAACACAGCAGAAGCAGCGATCATAACGTCGCTGTGCTACATGTGCAGAGAGCAGGGAGCCGCGCTTAGCGCTGGCTCCTTACTCTCCTAGGTACAGTAGACATCGGGTTAATTAACCCGATGTGTGCTGCAGCTACATGTCACAGTGCAGAGAGCAGGGAGCCGCGCACACTGCTTAGCGCTGGCTCCTTGCTCTCCTTGCTACAGTATACATCGGGTTAATTACCCGATGCGTACTGCAGCCACATGTCACAGTGCAGGAGCCGGCACTGGCAGCAAGAGCGGAGGCTGGTAACCAGCGTAAACATCGGGTAACCAGGGAAAGGTCTTCCCTTGGTTACCCGATGTTTACGCTGGTTACAGCTTACCGCAGCTGCCAGTGCCGGCTCCTGATCGCTTCATTTCGTCGCTCTCTCGCTGTCACACACAGCGATGTGTGTGTCACAGCGGGAGAGTGACGACCAAACAATGAAGCTGGACATTCAGCAACGACCGGCGACCTCACAGCAGGGGCCAGGTCGTTGCTGGATGTCACACACAGCGACAGCGACGGGACGTCGCTGCAACGTCACAGAAAATGGTGACGTAGCAGCGACGTCGTTGTCGTCGTCGTTATGTGTGACACCAGCTTTAAACTTGGTCATTTATTGGTTAAAAGGATTAGTGAAAGTAAAGATTTTTCGGCAAGACAGTTCCTAAAGAAATGTGTGTCCGTGACTAAGTATTAGAAAAGGAAATGATTATATCCAAAAATAATGGGACCATTGCCCAACCATTGTTCTAAAGCAACAGACAATCCAATTTGGCTACGAGCTGATTTGTGATTGGAAGGAGAATAAGGCCGTGATTAGTGAAATGATTCAGATTTATAGCGGAATGAAGATCTATTGCGTGCTGTTCAACTTGGGTGTTTAATGGTTAAAAGGAATAGTGAATGTGAAGATTTTGCGGTGAGACAGTTCCTAAAAGAATGTGTGTCCGTGACTAGGAATTTAGAAAAGAAGATGATTATATCCCAAAATAATGGGACGGTATCAATTAACCGGGTGAAAGAAGTTCAACTGAAACAAAAAAAGGACGCATGCGTGAGGGAATGGAGCGGGTACTGATCTGTCAGGGTGAAAAGAGTTCAAACCGTGGGAAAAAACCTTAGTGCGCAGTCGCATGAAACAAAACTGACTCAGCGGAGGTGACCCTGGGTCAGAGCTTGGAACATAACGCTTACTGTGGTGTAGAGTAGTGGGGAGAAAACAAGTGTGAAATATCCAACAAAGGAAGGATAGTGGGCAAACACGATCTAGAGAGGTGGAATGAATTTGATGAAGTATTGCTAGTGATGATAATAATAATAAATAGGAAAAAATGTTTAGCTAAAAAAATGGAAAATATATAGAATATGTATTAAAACAAAAATTAGAACATAATTAAAAACATTTTCATGATTAAAAAAGGAAACTTGCAAATTAGTTTTGCAAGCGACCTATTGGCCGGTAGTAACAATATGGAGATTAAATGAATTAAATAAATTGGATCCAAAATGTTGAAAGAAAATAAAATACATATAAAAAAAAATTTTTTTAGGAATGCGAATATACATGCACATATAAAAACACTTATTAAATACATATTAAATGTCCACATGCCCATAAAAAACTGCAAAAAATGCAGAAATATAAAAAACGCAAGATATAAAAATCTCTGGTTAAGATATGATAAAAGCATAAAATCATATTGGTCTTATCATATTGGTCTTATCATATATGGGTTCATCAAGAAAGCATTGTAATCACTGGAGCAAAAATTGGACAACATGAAATAATATAAAAGCATAATTTTTAATAGTCTTATCATGTGTAGAGTTGAGCGCGGTTCGTGGTTCGTGGTTCTCCAGTTCTGGGCTCGAGTGATTTTGGGGCATGTTCTAGATCGAACTAGAACTCGAGCTTTTTGCAAAAGCTCGATAGTTCTAGAAACGTTCGAGAACGGTTCTAGCAGCAAAAAACCAGCTAAATCATAGCTTGGTTTCTGCTGTAATAGTGTAAGTCACTCTGTGAATCACACTATTATGACATTTCAGTGTATAGTGTGCGTGAACAGCGCCTTCAGATCACTGCTGTTTCTATAATGGCGATCGCCATTTTTTTTTTTTTTTTCTTGTCTTCCTTCCCTAAGCGCGCGCGTCTTGTGGGGCGGGCCAGCATGTCAGCCAATCCCAGACACACACACAGCTAAGTGGACTTTGAGCCAGAGAAGCAACGGCATGTGTGATAGGATGTCCATGTCACATGTCCCTGCATTATAAAACCGGACATTTTCTTCCAGGACGCCATTATCTGCCTTCTGCGTCTTTGGTGTCAGACATCACTGTCGCAGCTCCGTCCTCCTGAGTCCTATAGCCGATACAGCTGTATGCGCTGCATACACAGCGTTAGACAACTTAGGGAGAGCACTTTATAGCAGTCCTTTTAAGGGCTCAAACCGGCAGGGTCAGAGTTAAGGTGACAGGTCCTGAAAACAGCGCCAGCGTCTGTGTAGCCAAGGTCAGGGATTTCCTCCCTGCATTTCCCTATTAGGAGGGATAGAAAGGCAGGCTTCCATTCCTCTACCCATACCCACAATCCTGCCACTGTACCCTCCTGTCCTCTGCACACTCCAACTCATTATAACTAAGCCATTAGACTAGCAAACACTCAGTGTACCTAGTGGCATCCTATACGTGGCTATTGGACTTTGCTATAGTCCCACTAGTGCAAAGACATTTGCAGAGCGCGTCTGCCTGCATTGCACACTCCAACTCATTATAACTAAGCCATTAGACTAGCAAACACTCAGTGTACCTAGTGGCATCCTATACATGGCTATTGGACTTTGCTATAGTCCCACTAGTGCAAAGACATTTGCAGAGCGCGTCTGCCTGCATTGCACACTCCAACTCATTATAACTAAGCCATTAGACTAGCAAACACTCAGTGTACCTAGTGGCATCCTATACGTGGCTATTGGACTTTGCTATAGTCCCACTAGTGCAAAGACATTTGCAGAGCGCATCTGCCTGCGTTGCACACTCCAACTCATTATAACTAAGCCATTAGACTAGCAAACACTCAGTGTACCTAGTGGCATCCTATACGTGGTTATTGGACTTTGCTATAGTCCCACTAGTGCAAAGACATTTGCAGAGCGCGTCTGCCTGCATTGCACACTCCAACTCATTATAACTAAGCCATTAGACTAGCAAACACTCAGTGTACCTAGTGGCATCCTATACGTGGCTATTGGACTTTGCTATAGTCCCACTAGTGCAAAGACATTTGCAGAGCGCATCTGCCTGCGTTGCACACTCCAACTCATTATAACTAAGCCATTAGACTAGCAAACACTCAGTGTACCTAGTGGCATCCTATACGTGGCTATTGGACTTTGCTATAGTCCCACTAGTGCAAAGACATTTGCAGAGCGCGTCTGCCTGCATTGCACACTCCAACTCATTATAACTAAGCCATTAGACTAGCAAACACTCAGTGTACCTAGTGGCATCCTATACGTGGCTATTGGACTTTGCTATAGTCCCACTAGTGCAAAGACATTTGCAGAGCGCGTCTGCCTGCATTGCACACTCCAACTCATTATAACTAAGCCATTAGACTAGCAAACACTCAGTGTACCTAGTGGCATCCTATACGTGGCTATTGGACTTTGCTATAGTCCCACTAGTGCAAAGACATTTGCAGAGCGCATCTGCCTGCGTTGCACACTCCAACTCATTATAACTAAGCCATTAGACTAGCAAACACTCAGTGTACCTAGTGGCATCCTATACGTGGCTATTGGACTTTGCTATAGTCCCACTAGTGCAAAGACATTTGCAGAGCGCATCTGCCTGCGTTGCACACTCCAACTCATTATAACTAAGCCATTAGACTAGCAAACACTCAGTGTACCTAGTGGCATCCTATACGTGGCTATTGGACTTTGCTATAGTCCCACTAGTGCAAAGACATTTGCAGAGCGCGTCTGCCTGCATTGCACACTCCAACTCATTATAACTAAGCCATTAGACTAGCAAACACTCAGTGTACCTAGTGGCATCCTATACGTGGCTATTGGACTTTGCTATAGTCCCACTAGTGCAAAGACATTTGCAGAGCGCATCTGCCTGCGTTGCACACTCCAACTCATTATAACTAAGCCATTAGACTAGCAAACACTCAGTGTACCTAGTGGCATCCTATACGTGGCTATTGGACTTTGCTATAGTCCCACTAGTGCAAAGACATTTGCAGAGCGCGTCTGCCTGCATTGCACACTCCAACTCATTATAACTAAGCCATTAGACTAGCAAACACTCAGTGTACCTAGTGGCATCCTATACGTGGCTATTGGACTTTGCTATAGTCCCACTAGTGCAAAGACATTTGCAGAGCGCGTCTGCCTGCATTGCACACTCCAACTCATTATAACTAAGCCATTAGACTAGCAAACACTCAGTGTACCTAGTGGCATCCTATACGTGGCTATTGGACTTTGCTATAGTCCCACTAGTGCAAAGACATTTGCAGAGCGCATCTGCCTGCGTTGCACACTCCAACTCATTATAACTAAGCCATTAGACTAGCAAACACTCAGTGTACCTAGTGGCATCCTATACGTGGCTATTGGACTTTGCCATAGTCCCACTAGTGCAAAGACATTTGCAGAGCGCGTCTGCCTGCGTTGCACACTCCAACTCATTATAAGTAAGCCATTAGACTAGCAAACACTCAGTGTACCTAGTGGCATCCTATCTGTGGCTATTGGACTTTGCTATAGTCCCACTAGTGCAAAGACATTTGCAGAGCGCGTCTGCCTGCATTGCACACTCCAACTCATTATAACTAAGCCATTAGACTAGCAAACACTCAGTGTACCTAGTGGCATCCTATCTGTGGCTATTGGACTTTGCTATAGTCCCACTAGTGCAAAGACATTTGCAGAGCGCGTCTGCCTGCATTGCACACTCCAACTCATTATAACTAAGCCATTAGACTAGCAAACACTCAGTGTACCTAGTGGCATCCTATACGTGGCTATTGGACTTTGCTATAGTCCCACTAGTGCAAAGACATTTGCAGAGCGCGTCTGCCTGCATTGCACACTCCAACTCATTATAACTAAGCCATTAGACTAGCAAACACTCAGTGTACCTAGTGGCATCCTATACGTGGCTATTGGACTTTGCTATAGTCCCACTAGTGCAAAGACATTTGCAGAGCGCGTCTGCCTGCATTGCACACTCCAACTCATTATAACTAAGCCATTAGACTAGCAAACACTCAGTGTACCTAGTGGCATCCTATACGTGGCTATTGGACTTTGCTATAGTCCCACTAGTGCAAAGACATTTGCAGAGCGCATCTGCCTGCGTTGCACACTCCAACTCATTATAACTAAGCCATTAGACTAGCAAACACTCAGTGTACCTAGTGGCATCCTATACGTGGCTATTGGACTTTGCTATAGTCCCACTAGTGCAAAGACATTTGCAGAGCGCGTCTGCCTGCATTGCACACTCCAACTCATTATAACTAAGCCATTAGACTAGCAAACACTCAGTGTACCTAGTGGCATCCTATACGTGGCTATTGGACTTTGCTATAGTCCCACTAGTGCAAAGACATTTGCAGAGCGCGTCTGCCTGCATTGCACACTCCAACTCATTATAACTAAGCCATTAGACTAGCAAACACTCAGTGTACCTAGTGGCATCCTATACGTGGCTATTGGACTTTGCTATAGTCCCACTAGTGCAAAGACATTTGCAGAGCGCGTCTGCCTGCATTGCACACTCCAACTCATTATAACTAAGCCATTAGACTAGCAAACACTCAGTGTACCTAGTGGCATCCTATACGTGGCTATTGGACTTTGCTATAGTCCCACTAGTGCAAAGACATTTGCAGAGCGCATCTGCCTGCGTTGCACACTCCAACTCATTATAACTAAGCCATTAGACTAGCAAACACTCAGTGTACCTAGTGGCATCCTATACGTGGCTATTGGACTTTGCTATAGTCCCACTAGTGCAAAGACATTTGCAGAGCGCGTCTGCCTGCATTGCACACTCCAACTCATTATAACTAAGCCATTAGACTAGCAAACACTCAGTGTACCTAGTGGCATCCTATACGTGGCTATTGGACTTTGCTATAGTCCCACTAGTGCAAAGACATTTGCAGAGCGCGTCTGCCTACATTGCACACTCCAACTCATTATAACTAAGCCATTAGACTAGCAAACACTCAGTGTACCTAGTGGCATCCTATATGTGGCTATTGGACTTTGCTATAGTCCCACTAGTGCAAAGACATTTGCAGAGCGCATCTGCCTGCGTTGCACACTCCAACTCATTATAACTAAGCCATTAGACTAGCAAACACTCAGTGTACCTAGTGGCATCCTATACGTGGCTATTGGACTTTGCTATAGTCCCACTAGTGCAAAGACATTTGCAGAGCGCGTCTGCCTGCATTGCACACTCCAACTCATTATAACTAAGCCATTAGACTAGCAAACACTCAGTGTACCTAGTGGCATCCTATACGTGGCTATTGGACTTTGCTATAGTCCCACTAGTGCAAAGACATTTGCAGAGCGCGTCTGCCTGCATTGCACACTCCAACTCATTATAACTAAGCCATTAGGCTAGCAAACACTCAGTGTACCTAGTGGCATCCTATACGTGGCTATTGGACTTTGCTATAGTCCCACTAGTGCAAAGACATTTGCAGAGCGCATCTGCCTGCGTTGCACACTCCAACTCATTATAACTAAGCCATTAGACTAGCAAACACTCAGTGTACCTAGTGGCATCCTATACGTGGCTATTGGACTTTGCTATAGTCCCACTAGTGCAAAGACATTTGCAGAGCGCATCTGCCTGCGTTGCACACTCCAACTCATTATAACTAAGCCATTAGACTAGCAAACACTCAGTGTACCTAGTGGCATCCTATACGTGGCTATTGGACTTTGCTATAGTCCCACTAGTGCAAAGACATTTGCAGAGTGCGTCTGCCTGCATTGCACACTCCAACTCATTATAACTAAGCCATTAGACTAGCAAACACTCAGTGTACCTAGTGGCATCCTATACGTGGCTATTGGACTTTGCTATAGTCCCACTAGTGCAAAGACATTTGCAGAGCGCGTCTGCCTGCATTGCACACTCCAACTCATTATAACTAAGCCATTAGACTAGCAAACACTCAGTGTACCTAGTGGCATCCTATACGTGGCTATTGGACTTTGCTATAGTCCCACTAGTGCAAAGACATTTGCAGAGCGCATCTGCCTGCGTTGCACACTCCAACTCATTATAACTAAGCCATTAGACTAGCAAACACTCAGTGTACCTAGTGGCATCCTATACGTGGCTATTGGACTTTGCCATAGTCCCACTAGTGCAAAGACATTTGCAGAGCGCGTCTGCCTGCGTTGCACACTCCAACTCATTATAACTAAGCCATTAGACTAGCAAACACTCAGTGTACCTAGTGGCATCCTATACGTGGCTATTGGACTTTGCTATAGTCCCACTAGTGCAAAGACATTTGCAGAGCGCGTCTGCCTGCATTGCACACTCCAACTCATTATAACTAAGCCATTAGACTAGCAAACACTCAGTGTACCTAGTGGCATCCTATACGTGGCTATTGGACTTTGCTATAGTCCCACTAGTGCAAAGACATTTGCAGAGCGCGTCTGCCTGCATTGCACACTCCAACTCATTATAACTAAGCCATTAGACTAGCAAACACTCAGTGTACCTAGTGGCATCCTATACGTGGCTATTGGACTTTGCTATAGTCCCACTAGTGCAAAGACATTTGCAGAGCGCGTCTGCCTGCATTGCACACTCCAACTCATTATAACTAAGCCATTAGACTAGCAAACACTCAGTGTACCTAGTGGCATCCTATACGTGGCTATTGGACTTTGCTATAGTCCCACTAGTGCAAAGACATTTGCAGAGCGCATCTGCCTGCGTTGCACACTCCAACTCATTATAACTAAGCCATTAGACTAGCAAACACTCAGTGTACCTAGTGGCATCCTATACGTGGCTATTGGACTTTGCTATAGTCCCACTAGTGCAAAGACATTTGCAGAGCGCGTCTGCCTGCATTGCACACTCCAACTCATTATAACTAAGCCATTAGACTAGCAAACACTCAGTGTACCTAGTGGCATCCTATACGTGGCTATTGGACTTTGCTATAGTCCCACTAGTGCAAAGACATTTGCAGAGCGCGTCTGCCTACATTGCACACTCCAACTCATTATAACTAAGCCATTAGACTAGCAAACACTCAGTGTACCTAGTGGCATCCTATATGTGGCTATTGGACTTTGCTATAGTCCCACTAGTGCAAAGACATTTGCAGAGCGCATCTGCCTGCGTTGCACACTCCAACTCATTATAACTAAGCCATTAGACTAGCAAACACTCAGTGTACCTAGTGGCATCCTATACGTGGCTATTGGACTTTGCTATAGTCCCACTAGTGCAAAGACATTTGCAGAGCGCGTCTGCCTGCATTGCACACTCCAACTCATTATAACTAAGCCATTAGACTAGCAAACACTCAGTGTACCTAGTGGCATCCTATACGTGGCTATTGGACTTTGCTATAGTCCCACTAGTGCAAAGACATTTGCAGAGCGCGTCTGCCTGCATTGCACACTCCAACTCATTATAACTAAGCCATTAGGCTAGCAAACACTCAGTGTACCTAGTGGCATCCTATACGTGGCTATTGGACTTTGCTATAGTCCCACTAGTGCAAAGACATTTGCAGAGCGCATCTGCCTGCGTTGCACACTCCAACTCATTATAACTAAGCCATTAGACTAGCAAACACTCAGTGTACCTAGTGGCATCCTATACGTGGCTATTGGACTTTGCTATAGTCCCACTAGTGCAAAGACATTTGCAGAGCGCATCTGCCTGCGTTGCACACTCCAACTCATTATAACTAAGCCATTAGACTAGCAAACACTCAGTGTACCTAGTGGCATCCTATACGTGGCTATTGGACTTTGCTATAGTCCCACTAGTGCAAAGACATTTGCAGAGTGCGTCTGCCTGCATTGCACACTCCAACTCATTATAACTAAGCCATTAGACTAGCAAACACTCAGTGTACCTAGTGGCATCCTATACGTGGCTATTGGACTTTGCTATAGTCCCACTAGTGCAAAGACATTTGCAGAGCGCGTCTGCCTGCATTGCACACTCCAACTCATTATAACTAAGCCATTAGACTAGCAAACACTCAGTGTACCTAGTGGCATCCTATACGTGGCTATTGGACTTTGCTATAGTCCCACTAGTGCAAAGACATTTGCAGAGCGCATCTGCCTGCGTTGCACACTCCAACTCATTATAACTAAGCCATTAGACTAGCAAACACTCAGTGTACCTAGTGGCATCCTATACGTGGCTATTGGACTTTGCCATAGTCCCACTAGTGCAAAGACATTTGCAGAGCGCGTCTGCCTGCGTTGCACACTCCAACTCATTATAAGTAAGCCATTAGACTAGCAAACACTCAGTGTACCTAGTGGCATCCTATCTGTGGCTATTGGACTTTGCTATAGTCCCACTAGTGCAAAGACATTTGCAGAGCGCGTCTGCCTGCATTGCACACTCCAACTCATTATAACTAAGCCATTAGACTAGCAAACACTCAGTGTACCTAGTGGCATCCTATCTGTGGCTATTGGACTTTGCTATAGTCCCACTAGTGCAAAGACATTTGCAGAGCGCGTCTGCCTGCATTGCACACTCCAACTCATTATAACTAAGCCATTAGACTAGCAAACACTCAGTGTACCTAGTGGCATCCTATACGTGGCTATTGGACTTTGCTATAGTCCCACTAGTGCAAAGACATTTGCAGAGCGTGTCTGCCTGCATTGCACACTCCAACTCATTATAACTAAGCCATTAGACTAGCAAACACTCAGTGTACCTAGTGGCATCCTATACGTGGCTATTGGACTTTGCTATAGTCCCACTAGTGCAAAGACATTTGCAGAGCGCATCTGCCTGCGTTGCACACTCCAACTCATTATAACTAAGCCATTAGACTAGCAAACACTCAGTGTACCTAGTGGCATCCTATACGTGGCTATTGGACTTTGCCATAGTCCCACTAGTGCAAAGACATTTGCAGAGCGCGTCTGCCTGCGTTGCACACTCCAACTCATTATAAGTAAGCCATTAGACTAGCAAACACTCAGTGTACCTAGTGGCATCCTATCTGTGGCTATTGGACTTTGCTATAGTCCCACTAGTGCAAAGACATTTGCAGAGCGCGTCTGCCTGCATTGCACACTCCAACTCATTATAACCAAGCCATTAGACTAGCAAACACTCAGTGTACCTAGTGGCATCCTATACGTGGCTATTGGACTTTGCTATAGTCCCACTAGTGCAAAGACATTTGCAGAGCGCGTCTGCCTGCATTGCACACTCCAACTCATTATAACTAAGCCATTAGACTAGCAAACACTCAGTGTACCTAGTGGCATCCTATACGTGGCTATTGGACTTTGCTATAGTCCCACTAGTGCAAAGACATTTGCAGAGCGCGTCTGACTGCATTGCACACTCCAACTCATTATAACTAAGCCATTAGACTAGCAATTTTTGCTGCCAGTTTAAGGCCTGTAGTTGCATTGTCAGGGATATTTATTCTTTATTATTCTGCTGTTAATAAAGCTAGACCACCACTGCAATCTTCACCACCTCTCAATTTTTACTACCACATTTTCAGTCCACAATCTTGTCGCAATCAACATGAGTGGCAAAATGACAGATGCTGGTGGAAAGGGGAAGAGGCGTGGTGGAAAAGGCAAAAAAGGTTTTGTCTGTGGGGAAAGTGGCAAAGCTCCATTATCATCTGCTGAAGATAGACCATCTACCAGCAAAAGTAAGATGTCTACTACTTACCGTGGACAATCCGATGTGCTCCCTTTTTTACGGACACGAACAACAGGAAGAAAGGTAGATGATGGGCAAAAAAGGAAAATGCTTGAATGGATCTCAAGTGGTCCAACAAGTGCCCTCTCAGCCACTTCAAGTACCGCATCCAAAAAACACCAGTCCTCTGAGTTGTCATCCCAATCACACTTGATTTCTCCCAGCTCTGAAGTCTCCATCAGCCCTGCACAGTATGGTGGAACTGAGATGGCTGAGTCTGCAGAGCTGTTCAGTCACACTATAGCCTGGGAATCAGAGGTCTGCTCCAAAGCTACAGTGAGTACAGAACAGGAAATGGTCTGCAGTGATGCCCAGAACCTTTGTGACTCTGATTCAGGCCGTGAGGACCAAGTTTCTGAGCATAATGTTGATCCTTTGTCACAAACTGTAACACCTGTGGTTATAGACAATGAGGAACATACTGATGAAGATGAGACGCAGATACCCGATTGGGATGACAACTTAAATATTCGGTCAGGGCAAGAAGAGGCTCGGTCTGAGGGGGAGGGGAGTGCAAACACAACAATTGATGATGAAGTTCTAGATCCCACCTACTGTCAACCCCCAGTCAGGCACTCGAGGAGGTCAACAGAGGCGGTGGAGGAGGATGCAACCGACGACGAAGTTACCTTGCACCTTCCTAGACAGAGTCGGAGCACTGGTAGCACGTCTACAACTGCATCCTCAGCAACCACTCTGCCTATGAGCATTATTCGGGGTGGATCAACAGGTCGCATGGCCTCTAAGCCTTGCCTAGCCTGGTCCTTTTTTGACATAGAAAAAGATCGCCCAAATTATGTGATCTGTAAACTTTGTCATGATTCTCTTAGTAGAGGTCAAAACCTCAGGAGTTTGACAACTTCTTCCATGAATCGTCACATGAATAAATATCATAGGTCCCGGTGGGAAACTCACTGTGCTGCAATGCGGCCTAGCAGAGCGAACCCACCACCGCCTGCCCCTTCAAGTGCATCCGCGCGCTCTTCATCTTCTAGGACTGTGGGGACAGCTGTCACACCTGTTTTTCCACGCAAAACTTCCACCACTGTAACCGCAACAGGCAGTTTGCTTGGTAGGTCGTCAGTTGGTTTGGAAGGGGAAACAAGTGAGTGTGTACAGCTCTCTCAGACATCGATAGCACCAACGTTGGATGAAGGCAACATCATGTCTCCGCCTGCACTTTCCTCACAAACCTGCATTTTTCCAGGGACACCCTACTCAACACCGTCTACACACAGCAGCCAGATCTCTGTCCCTCAGATGTGGTCAAATAAAAGGCCACTTCCTCCGACCCATGACAAAGCTAAGAGGTTGACTCTATCCCTCTGTAAGCTGTTGGCTACCGAAATGCTGCCTTTCCGCCTAGTGGACACACAGGATTTTAGAGACCTTATGTCTGTCGCTGTGCCCCAGTACCAGATGCCTAGTCGCCACTACTTCTCTAAGAAAGGTGTGCCCGCGCTACACCAGCATGTCGCACACAACATCACCGCTTCCTTGAGAAACTCTGTGTGTGAACGGGTGCATTTCACCACCGATACTTGGACCAGTAAGCATGGACAGGGACGTTACATGTCGCTGACTGGCCACTGGGTAACTATGGTGATAGATGGTGAAGGGTCTGCTGCACAAGTCTTGCCGTCCCCACGACTTGTGTGTCAATCCTCTGTCTGTCCAAGTTCCGCCACTGCTTCTGCATCCTCCACCTCATCTGGGTCCTCCACCTCCGCCCCAAGCCTGCCTGGTCAGGCCACCCGCGTTCTCCCTGCGCAGAAGGAATCACGCACGCCTCATTACTATGCTGGCAGCAGAGCGCAACGGCATCAGGCGGTCTTTAGCTTGACATGTCTTGGGAATAAGAGTCACACAGCTGAGGAGTTGTGGTCAGCTCTGCGGTCCGAGTTTAATAAATGGTTGTCTCCACTCAACCTGCAGCCTGGTAAGGCCGTGTGCGACAATGCTGCAAACCTGGGTGCGGCCCTTCGCCTGGGCAAGGTGACACACGTACCTTGTATGGCTCACGTGTTGAACCTTGTCGTCCAGCAATTTTTAACACACTATCACGGCCTAGATGGCCTTCTGAACAGGGCACGAAAACTGTCTGCTCACTTCCGCCGTTCAAGCGCCGCAGCAGAGCGACTTGCATCGCTCCAGAAGTCTTTCGGCCTGCCGGTTCATCGCCTGAAATGCGATGTGGCGACACGCTGGAATTCAACTCTCCACATGTTACAGCGACTGTGGCAGCACCGCAGAGCCCTGGTGCAATACGTCATGACGTATAGCCTGGGCCAACGAGATGCAGAGGTGGGGCAGATCACCCTGATGGAGTGGTCTCAGATCAAGGACCTATGCACCCTTCTGCACAGTTTCGACATGGCGACGAATATGTTTAGCGCTGACAATGCCATTATCAGCATGACGATTCCAGTCATTTACATGCTGGAGCACACGCTAAACACTATTCGGAGTCAGGGGGTGGGACAACATGAAGGGGAGGAACTACAGGAGGATTCATATGCGCAAGGGACAACAACATCACCAAGGTCCAGACGTTCATCATCACCAACGCAGCAGGCATGGGACCATGGGGGACAGGGATCGACAAGGGCGCATAGTAGCAGGCGAAATGTTGAGCAAGGTGCTGGAGAACATGAAGAAATGGAGGACGAACTGTCCATGGACATGGAAGACTCAGCGGATGAGGGAGACCTTGGTCAAATTTCAGTTGAAAGAGGTTGGGGGGAGATGTCAGAGGAAGAAAGAACGGGTAGCACCTCTATGCCACAAACACAGCGTGGACTTGGTCCGCATGGCTGCGCAAGACACATGAGTGCCTTTTTGTTGCACTACCTCCAACATGACAGTCGTATTGTCAAAATTAGAAGTGATGATGACTACTGGATTGCCACACTATTAGATCCCCGGTACAAGTCCAAATTTTGTGACATAATTCCAGCCATAGCAAGGGACGCACGTATGCAGGACTATCAGCAGAAGCTGTTACTCGATCTTAGATCCGCTTTTCCACCAAACAACTGTGCAGGTGCAGGGAGGGAATCTCCCAGTTGTAATTTGACAAACATGGGACGGTCTCGTCATCTTCAACAGTCTACCCGTACCAGTAGGACCGTATCTGGTGCTGGTAAGAGCAATTTTATGGAATCTTTTCATAATTTTTTTAGACCCTCTTTTGCAAGGCCACCAGAGACAACAAGTCTGACACATAGTCAACGGCTGGAGAGGATGATACAGGAGTATCTCCAAATGAACATCGATGCCATGACTGTGCAACTGGAGCCTTGCTCCTTTTGGGCTTCAAACCTAGAAAAATGGCCAGAGCTCGCAACTTACGCCTTGGAGATTTTGTCGTGTCCAGCTGCCAGCGTTGTCTCTGAACGTGTCTTCAGTGCTGCTGGGTGTGTGCTGACAGATAAGCGCACGCGTCTGTCCAGTGACAATGTGGACAGACTGACGTTCATCAAAATGAACAAGTCATGGATCCAGAAGGAATTTACAACCCCTGTGTCATCCTGGGGAGAGTAAATGCTTGTGGATTTGGAATGTGCTTGATGCAAATCTAGCTGTGAAGTGTACAACTAGGGCACAAGTGCTGCCACTGAATGGGTGGGTGTGTGTGGGGCACAATTTTTGGAAAAAAGGGAGACTCCGCTTGGAGTAACCCTTGCTTACATTGTTTTTAAAAGAAGCCAAGATGAACAAGTCATGGGTCAGCAAAGACTTTATCTACCTACCCCGGTGTCATGCTGGGTACGGTTAATTATGGCGTATTTTTGAATGTGCTTGATGCTAATCTAGCTGTGAAGTGTACAACTGGGGCACAAGTGCTGCCACTGAAGGGGTGGGTGTGTGTGGGGCCCAATTTTTGGAAAAAAGGGAGACTCCGCTTGGAGTAACCCTTGCTTGCTGCGTTTTTAAAAGAAGCCAAGATGAACAGAGCTGGGATCAGGAAAGACTTTGCTACCTACCCCGTTGTCATCCTGGGGACGGTTAATTATGGCGTATTTTTTGAATGTGCTTGATGCAAATCAAAACATCCTGTTTGCAACTAGGGCCCAAGTGCTGCCACTGATGGGGTGGGTGTCTGTGTGGCCCAATTTTTGGAAAAAAGGGAGACTCCGCTTGGAGTAACCCTTGCTTACATTGTTTTTAAAAGAAGCCAAGATGAACAGAGCTGGGATCAGGAAAGACTTTGCTACCTACCCCGTTGTCATCCTGGGGACGGTTAATTATGGCGTATTTTTGAATGTGCTTGATGCAAATCAAAACATCCTGTTTGCAACTAGGGCCCAAGTGCTGCCACTGATGGGGTGGGTGTCTGTGTGGCCCAATTTTTGGAAAAAAGGGAGACTCCGCTTGGAGTAACCCTTGCTTACATTGTTTTTAAAAGAAGCCAAGATGAACAGAGCTGGGACCAGGAAAGACTTTGCTACCTACCCCGTTGTCATCCTGGGGACGGTTAATTATGGCGTATTTTTGAATGTGCTTGATCAAATCAAAACATCCTGTTTGCAACTAGGGCCCAAGTGCTGCCACTGATGGGGTGGGTGTCTGTGTGGCCCAATTTTTGGAAAAAAGGGAGACTCCACTTGGAGTAACCCTTGCTTACATTGTTTTTAAAAGAAGCCAAGATGAACAGAGCTGGGATCAGGAAAGACTTTGCTACCTACCCCGGTGTCATCCTGGGGACGGTTAATTATGGCGTATTTTTGAATGTGCTTGATGCAAATCTAGCTGTGAAGTGTACAACTAGGGCACAAGTGCTGCCACTGAATGGGTGGGTGTGTGTGGGGCACAATTTTTGGAAAAAAGGGAGACTCCGCTTGGAGTAACCCTTGCTTACATTGTTTTTAAAAGAAGCCAAGATGAACAAGTCATGGGTCAGCAAAGACTTTATCTACCTACCCCGGTGTCATGCTGGGTACGATTAATTATGGCGTATTTTTGAATGTGCTTGATGCTAATCTAGCTGTGAAGTGTACAACTGGGGCACAAGTGCTGCCACTGAAGGGGTGGGTGTGTGTGGGGCCCAATTTTTGGAAAAAAGGGAGACTCCGCTTGGAGTAACCCTTGCTTACATTGTTTTTAAAAGAAGCCAAGATGAACAGAGCTGGGATCAGGAAAGACTTTGCTACCTACCCCGTTGTCATCCTGGGGACGGTTAATTATGGCGTATTTTTGAATGTGCTTGATGCAAATCAAAACATCCTGTTTGCAACTAGGGCCCAAGTGCTGCCACTGATGGGGTGGGTGTCTGTGTGGCCCAATTTTTGGAAAAAAGGGAGACTCCGCTTGGAGTAACCCTTGCTTGCTGTGTTTTTAAAAGAAGCCAAGATGAACAGAGCTGGGATCAGGAAAGACTTTGCTACCTACCCCGTTGTCATCCTGGGGACGGTTAATTATGGCGTATTTTTGAATGTGCTTGATGCAAATCAAAACATCCTATTTGCAACTAGGGCCCAAGTGCTGCCACTGATGGGGTGGGTGTCTGTGTGGCCCAATTTTTGGAAAAAAGGGAGACTCCGCTTGGAGTAACCCTTGCTTACATTGTTTTTAAAAGAAGCCAAGATGAACAGAGCTGGGATCAGGAAAGACTTTGCTACCTACCCCGTTGTCATCCTGGGGACGGTTAATTATGGCGTATTTTTGAATGTGCTTGATGCAAATCAAAACATCCTGTTTGCAACTAGGGCCCAAGTGCTGCCACTGATGGGGTGGGTGTCTGTGTGGCCCAATTTTTGGAAAAAAGGGAGACTCCGCTTAGAGTAACCCTTGCTTACATTGTTTTTAAAAGAAGCCAAGATTAACAGAGCTGGGATCAGGAAAGACTTTGCTACCTACCCCGTTGTCATCCTGGGGACGGTTAATTATGGCGTATTTTTGAATGTGCTTGATGCAAATCAAAACATCCTGTTTGCAACTAGGGCCCAAGTGCTGCCACTGATGGGGTGGGCGTCTGTGTGGCCCAATTTTTGGAAAAAAGGGAGACTCCGCTTGGAGTAACCCTTGCTTACATTGTTTTTAAAAGAAGCCAAGATGAACAAGTCATGGGTCAGCAAAGACTTTATCTACCTACCCCGGTGTCATGCTGGGTACGGTTAATTATGGCGTATTTTTGAATGTGCTTGATGCAAATCTAGCTGTGAAGTGTACAACTGGGGCACAAGTGCTGCCACTGAAGGGGTGGGTGTGTGTGGGGCCCAATTTTTGGAAAAAAGGGAGACTCCGCTTGGAGTAACCCTTGCTTACATTGTTTTTAAAAGAAGCCAAGATGAACAGAGCTGGGATCAGGAAAGACTTTGCTACCTACCCCGTTGTCATCCTGGGGACGGTTAATTATGGCGTATTTTTGAATGTGCTTGATGCAAATCAAAACATCCTGTTTGCAACTAGGGCCCAAGTGCTGCCACTGATGGGGTGGGTGTCTGTGTGGCCCAATTTTTGGAAAAAAGGGAGACTCCGCTTGGAGTAACCCTTGCTTGCTGTGTTTTTAAAAGAAGCCAAGATGAACAGAGCTGGGATCAGGAAAGACTTTGCTACCTACCCCGTTGTCATCCTGGGGACGGTTAATTATGGCGTATTTTTGAATGTGCTTGATCAAATCAAAACATCCTGTTTGCAACTAGGGCCCAAGTGCTGCCACTGATGGGGTGGGTGTCTGTGTGGCCCAATTTTTGGAAAAAAGGGAGACTCCACTTGGAGTAACCCTTGCTTACATTGTTTTTAAAAGAAGCCAAGATGAACAGAGCTGGGATCAGGAAAGACTTTGCTACCTACCCCGGTGTCATCCTGGGGACGGTTAATTATGGCGTATTTTTGAATGTGCTTGATGCAAATCTAGCTGTGAAGTGTACAACTAGGGCACAAGTGCTGCCACTGAATGGGTGGGTGTGTGTGGGGCACAATTTTTGGAAAAAAGGGAGACTCCGCTTGGAGTAACCCTTGCTTGCTGTGTTTTTAAAAGAAGCCAAGATGAACAGAGCTGGGATCAGGAAAGACTTTGCTACCTACCCCGTTGTCATCCTGGGGACGGTTAATTATGGCGTATTTTTGAATGTGCTTGATGCAAATCAAAACATCCTGTTTGCAACTAGGGCCCAAGTGCTGCCACTGATGGGGTGGGTGTCTGTGTGGCCCAATTTTTGGAAAAAAGGGAGACTCCGCTTGGAGTAACCCTTGCTTACATTGTTTTTAAAAGAAGCCAAGATGAACAGAGCTGGGATCAGGAAAGACTTTGCTACCTACCCCGTTGTCATCCTGGGGACGGTTAATTATGGCGTATTTTTGAATGTGCTTGATGCAAATCAAAACATCCTGTTTGCAACTAGGGCCCAAGTGCTGCCACTGATGGGGTGGGTGTCTGTGTGGCCCAATTTTTGGAAAAAAGGGAGACTCCGCTTGGAGTAACCCTTGCTTGCTGTGTTTTTAAAAGAAGCCAAGATGAACAGAGCTGGGATCAGGAAAGACTTTGCTACCTACCCCGTTGTCATCCTGGGGACGGTTAATTATGGCGTATTTTTGAATGTGCTTGATCAAATCAAAACATCCTGTTTGCAACTAGGGCCCAAGTGCTGCCACTGATGGGGTGGGTGTCTGTGTGGCCCAATTTTTGGAAAAAAGGGAGACTCCACTTGGAGTAACCCTTGCTTACATTGTTTTTAAAAGAAGCCAAGATGAACAGAGCTGGGATCAGGAAAGACTTTGCTACCTACCCCGGTGTCATCCTGGGGACGGTTAATTATGGCGTATTTTTGAATGTGTTTGATGCAAATCTAGCTGTGAAGTGTACAACTAGGGCACAAGTGCTGCCACTGAATGGGTGGGTGTGTGTGGGGCACAATTTTTGGAAAAAAGGGAGACTCCGCTTGGAGTAACCCTTGCTTACATTGTTTTTAAAAGAAGCCAAGATGAACAAGTCATGGGTCAGCAAACACTTTATCTACCTACCCCGGTGTCATGCTGGGTACGGTTAATTATGGTGTATTTTTGAATGTGCTTGATGCTAATCTAGCTGTGAAGTGTACAACTGGGGCACAAGTGCTGCCACTGAAGGGGTGGGTGTGTGTGGGGCCCAATTTTTGGAAAAAAGGGAGACTCCGCTTGGAGTAACCCTTGCTTACATTGTTTTTAAAAGAAGCCAAGATGAACAGAGCTGGGATCAGGAAAGACTTTGCTACCTACCCCGTTGTCATCCTGGGGACGGTTAATTATGGCGTATTTTTGAATGTGCTTGATGCAAATCAAAACATCCTGTTTGCAACTAGGGCCCAAGTGCTGCCACTGATGGGGTGGGTGTCTGTGTGGCCCAATTTTTGGAAAAAAGGGAGACTCCGCTTGGAGTAACCCTTGCTTGCTGTGTTTTTAAAAGAAGCCAAGATGAACAGAGCTGGGATCAGGAAAGACTTTGCTACCTACCCCGTTGTCATCCTGGGGACGGTTAATTATGGCGTATTTTTGAATGTGCTTGATGCAAATCAAAACATCCTGTTTGCAACTAGGGCCCAAGTGCTGCCACTGAAGGGGTGGGTGTCTGTGTGGCCCAATTTTTGGAAAAAAGGGAGACTCCGCTTGGAGTAACCCTTGCTTGCTGTGTTTTTAAAAGAAGCCAAGATGAACAGAGCTGGGATCAGGAAAGACTTTGCTACCTACCCCGTTGTCATCCTGGGGACGGTTAATTATGGCGTATTTTTGAATGTGCTTGATGCAAATCAAAACATCCTGTTTGCAACTAGGGCCCAAGTGCTGCCACTGATGGGGTGGGTGTCTGTGTGGCCCAATTTTTGGAAAAAAGGGAGACTCCGCTTGGAGTAACCCTTGCTTGCTGTGTTTTTAAAAGAAGCCAAGATGAACAGAGCTGGGATCAGGAAAGACTTTGCTACCTACCCCGTTGTCATCCTGGGGACGGTTAATTATGGCGTATTTTTGAATGTGCTTGATGCAAATCAAAACATCCTGTTTGCAACTAGGGCCCAAGTGCTGCCACTGATGGGGTGGGTGTCTGTGTGGCCCAATTTTTGGAAAAAAGGGAGACTCCGCTTGGAGTAACCCTTGCTTGCTGTGTTTTTAAAAGAAGCCAAGATGAACAGAGCTGGGATCAGGAAAGACTTTGCTACCTACCCCGTTGTCATCCTGGGGACGGTTAATTATGGCGTATTTTTGAATGTGCTTGATCAAATCAAAACATCCTGTTTGCAACTAGGGCCCAAGTGCTGCCACTGATGGGGTGGGTGTCTGTGTGGCCCAATTTTTGGAAAAAAGGGAGACTCCACTTGGAGTAACCCTTGCTTACATTGTTTTTAAAAGAATCCAAGATGAACAGAGCTGGGATCAGGAAAGACTTTGCTACCTACCCCGGTGTAATCCTGGGGACGGTTAATTATGGCGTATTTTTGAATGTGTTTGATGCAAATCTAGCTGTGAAGTGTACAACTAGGGCACAAGTGCTGCCACTGAATGGGTGGGTGTGTGTGGGGCACAATTTTTGGAAAAAAGGGAGACTCCGCTTGGAGTAACCCTTGCTTACATTGTTTTTAAAAGAAGCCAAGATGAACAAGTCATGGGTCAGCAAAGACTTTATCTACCTACCCCGGTGTCATGCTGGGTACGGTTAATTATGGTGTATTTTTGAATGTGCTTGATGCTAATCTAGCTGTGAAGTGTACAACTGGGGCACAAGTGCTGCCACTGAAGGGGTGGGTGTGTGTGGGGCCCAATTTTTGGAAAAAAGGGAGACTCCGCTTGGAGTAACCCTTGCTTACATTGTTTTTAAAAGAAGCCAAGATGAACAGAGCTGGGATCAGGAAAGACTTTGCTACCTACCCCGTTGTCATCCTGGGGACGGTTAATTATGGCGTATTTTTGAATGTGCTTGATGCAAATCAAAACATCCTGTTTGCAACTAGGGCCCAAGTGCTGCCACTGATGGGGTGGGTGTCTGTGTGGCCCAATTTTTGGAAAAAAGGGAGACTCCGCTTGGAGTAACCCTTGCTTACATTGTTTTTAAAAGAAGCCAAGATGAACAAGTCATGGGTCAGCAAAGACTTTATCTACCTTCCCCGGTGTCATGCTGGGTACGGTTAATTATGGCGTAATTTTGAATGTGCTTGATGCAAATCTAGCTGTGAAGTGTACAACTGGGGCACAAGTGCTGTCACTGAAGGGGTGGGTGTGTGTGGGGCCCAATTTTTGGAAAAAAGGGAGACTCCGCTTGGAGTCACCTTGCGGTGTTTTACATGACTTTAGAAGGGCGTGCCATGCCTATATCTGTGTGTCCTCCTCTTTTTCCTTGTCCAGCTGTTTTGTTTTCACATGAGTATATGTCCTTGTCACTTTCCCATGTGTTGTGAGTTGTTTGTCACCTTTTGGACACCTTTGAGGGTGTTTTCTAGGTGTTTTTCTGTGTTTGTGATTGCCTGCCATTGTTTCCTATGCAGTTCGAGTTCGGTTCGTCGAACGTTCGACGAGCCGAACTCGAACGGGAGCTCCGTTCGGCGAACCGACCTCGAGCCGAACCGGGACCGGTTCGCTCATCTCTAATCATGTGTGGACTCATCAACAATATACTATAGTCACTAGGAGAAACTGACCTATGGAAAACTGGCATTAAAAAGAAACAAAGATCTGAAGATAATAAATATGTATGAAGATGGAAAACTGAATAAATATTAGTGATTTGACAAGGTTGGAGCTTAATAAAAAAGATCTGATACCTCATTTAGGCCAAAAGGTTTTAAAGTGTTTAGTTTGTGTATACAAAATGACTCCTTTCTGCTTAAGGCTTCAGTCCTATTGTGCTCAATAGGGTCAATTTGTTCAATGGGGGTGATCTTGAACTCTAAGTTTTTAAGCGCGGCATATACCCGTGGTTCCCTCTATATATTTTTACATTATATGGTAAATACTGGCACTTTGCAGGGGTCCTGCTCATCCAGATCCTCTTGCTTCATCACTAGAATGCTATATGTATAGTAAACAATGGCATCTTGCAGGGCCTAGGGGTGTGCACCGCCTACTGTATTGAATTATTATGCTGATAATTATGAGGATGAGATAGGGGGTCTGATAATCCCTGATGTAATTCCCTACCTAACAACGGAAGTCAAAAGCACCTTAATTTTTTGGGTGCCCCCCGTTCCTCGGCGGCTAGCCCTATCTGCCCCTGTTACTGCTCCTGACCCTAGCCCACCATCCAGATCTTCCTGCTTCATTACTAGAATGCTAAATGTATAGTAAACACTGGCATTTGCCACATTTAATCCTTGTCCTTATTGAGATATGCTTTAGGACGCATTTGCGTTCATTAGCATACAATTGATCCCAATTTGGTACCAGACAGAGCGCAGTTACGCTCTCTCTGATACGCGGTCTAAGTGCAGCACTTGGCACTTCCGGCTGTCTTAATGAGAGCGCACCTGCGTTTCTTATGGCAGGCAGAACGTAGATGCGCTCCACAGGAAGTGCAGCCTTTTTCTGATGCGCTCCACAGGAAGTGCAGCCTTTTTCTGCTGCACTGAGCACGATACAGGAAGGAGGAGGAGGAGGCAGGCAGAACAAGCGTCCCACGTGGGTCACTGTGCTCCACGTGGGATACCGCCCAGTGATTTCCAGGTGGGCGTACGGGATAGGGGCCGGCCGACACTGTGTGTGGACGGGACCCGGCGCTGATGTCACCCATGCATCAAAGTAAGGGGTGGAGCGCAGCGTCCAGCAGAGATTCCTCTTGGTTACGCTCAGGGCAAAAAAGGTAAATATTCTGCACAGGGTTTTCATTTGGTCCCAAAATACTTCATGATATAATATACTCTTTTTAATTCTTTGAAGAAAAAAGTTCTAAATAATGTTCGCCACTCGTGAGCTGCAAGGTGCAATAGTTTGTATATTTGGGGTAGTCAGTGAGACATTTCCCCCATGCAGCCATACTTTTACCAAACATAATATTATCAGGATAATGAAGTTTAGTAGTCATACATAAGAACTTTTTACCCTTTAACCTTGCGAGATGTAGCGGAAAATATCTTTAAGGTTAAACTATACTTAGGAAATGTTCACTTTACATTACCTGCTGTGGTTATTACAAAGAGCTTGATAGATAAACCCAGGAGAACAGCAAGCCTGTTCAGTAATTTTACAAAATCAATAGTCTTTGTGCTCAGCATCACATTACTACTGGATTATTGTAACCTGCTGTGAGATATTTATACCATTAAAGAGGGTTTATAGAACAGCAGAGCAATAAATCTAATTAAAACAAATTCTCCACTACATATGACCTAGCTGTAGACAATATTTAACCAATTGTATATGCCAAATGGGACATCGCTTTCTTCGGGACACAATACGGCAACTTTAGGACAAATTTTAGAGTTCTTTATCATTGAAACCGATAATAAAATAAACATAAATTTGCCCACATCCTACTGAAGGACTCTGGAAGTAATTTTCTAACCATTCTTTTGCAGAATTACACTTATTTATTGTGTATTGTAAAAATAACTTAAACATGACCTGTAACCAGTTTCAGCATGATAAATTGGCCACTTCATGGTAGCTGCAGACCTGAGTGAAGCGTCATTTTTATTTTTATATTTCTTTTCTCTGTTGTGGAGATATTAGCTATAAAAAGTGAAGGGCATACTAGCAGATACCCGGTATTGGTGGGTCCAACCGGGTTTAAAAAAAAACCTGGTTCATGCCCGGAATTTATCCTGAATGTCTGGCCAGATGCTGGTCTCCGTATAAGTCTATGGGGACCCGAATCAGGCACTTAAAAATGGTGATATGGGGATTATACATACCAGTCTCTGCGCGACTGTAATGCTAGATCCAGGGCTACTCATCATCCTTCATGCATATGCACTGCTTCCGCCGTCCATCGTCAGTCCCAATCTCACATTGGCTGCAGTCAGACGTGCTCCCAGCCTGTGTAACAGCATATCTGACTGCTTGCAAGCAGAGATGCTGTGTGTGTCTATATTGGTGTAAAAGTAAATAAATAAAAATGTTGGTGTACCGTCCCAGCACTGATAAAGCTTATACCTACAGACTGCAGCTTCAGCTGTGCACTTGACTTGGCTGCATGTCAAAATAAGAGGGACCACATGTAGCTTTTTTTAAAAAAATATTTTAATAAATAGTTTTAAAAAACGGCATGTAAGCCCCCCACCTTGGTGCCCAGCCATGACAAAGCCGGCAGCTTATTGGGTCCCCTAGCCTAAAAAATAGCAGCCTGCAGCCACTCAGGATTGTCGCATCTGTTAGATGTGACAATCCTGAAACTTTTCCCAGCTCATCCTGATTGCCTTGTTGCAGTGGCAATCAGGGTAATAAGGGGTTAATAACAGCTCACAGCTGCCACTATACCCTAGATTAGTATTGAGAGGCCCACATTACTAAACTGTAAATGAAAAGAAATAAACACAAACAGCAAAAAATCCTTTATTTCAAATAAAATACAAAGAAACCCCCTCTTTCACCCCTTTATTAATACCAAAAACACCCAGGTCCGACATAATCCACATGAGGTAAAATGACAATTCCATCTTTGCTACATACTGAAGGCACAGCGCGTGGGCATAGGACATGACCGACTGCTGGGAGCTTTAAGCACAGACTGAGACTCAATGATGAGCAGTGACGTCACTCAGGTTATTTGCGGTCACAGCTGGAAATTCTCCCAGTCCTCCACATGTGACTGCAGGTATCCTGACCTCAGGTGACCTCATTGAACTTAGTGACCTCATCTCAAGTGAGGTCACTTAGTTCACAGACCCGAACCTCTTGGCAGAAAACTGCGTTTTTTGCTAAGAGATTCAGATTCGGTGCTGAAATTGCTTCACTATATTTCTGCACCCAATCTACACCACCTGGCAAAAAAATACATCAAAACACCTTGTGGTTTTGATGCGATACTGATGCATTTTTTTTTTTGCCAGGAGGTGTAGATTGGGTGCAGAAATCTGATGTAAAAATTTCAGCAGCAAATATCTTATGGTATCTCACAAAGTGGTAGTTTGGTTGTAAAGAAAGATACAGAAGTGATTGACTGCTCTTATTTCACTTTAGGCTGGACATATGTATAAATGCATTGGAAAAACAGTTGAAGCAAGTTTTGTAAGTGGGAGAAAAAAGCACAATAGAACATCCTCACTTGTTGTGATAGAATCACAACACTTGACATTCTTTGTAACAGGTACTTATGGACCCTAGTAAACACGCCATAGTTTAAAAGCAGTGTGGCTCACCAATGGGGTCAAAGGTTTTGTGCAATGTCCATATTTGAATGGGCACAATTACTTACAGGGGTTGGTCAAAGTGATCAATATCTGCTGAGGTCTATCTGGGCACATACATGCATGCCTGTGAGTAGCCAGGTAAATATTAGTAGTAAGTCCTTATTACCATTCCCTGTATCTAAAAAATGTGTATATCAGTTGTAGCCTGGAAGCTCTGAAAATGGCTACTACAGACAGCCCTAGTGCAAGCTACTTCATGTACCAGATCTGAGGGTTGCCCTAGCCTGTACCTTTAAACCCTGAACAGGGATCTGAGTTACACAGAGGCCCTTGGGTTGCGGCAACAGAAACAACTGCTGGCCGATCATGCAGGCTGGCAGGAGTGATCAGTGGCAGTATTAGTGCAAAATTAAAATATGGAAAAATAGTCAAAGAATTGGCAAGGTCTTTAACAGGAAAAAGTACTAGAACAACAGGAGACGAAATCTAGTGATATAAAACAGACAAGATAAACTATATCTGGCAGCTCCCAGTAGTAATCTGGGAATTTAGTCAGGTTTTGTGGTGTCCTTTCGGCCAATGTAGAGAGCTGATTATTCCAGCTAGATAGCACACACCGATACTGCCAGACAGGATGGCACTATTGACCCAAGCCATCCTAGTGTCAGTGGCTGGATGGAGCCTGCACCACCCATAGATTCTGGTCCTGACATCTCCCGCATCACCAGCACCAAGCTGTAATGATAGTCCTGGGAGTGGACCCATTGGACCGTGCACCGGACTCCCCTGCAATGCCGCCTCGAGCAAACCCCTATACAGGGACTGTCAAGCGTAAATGCAGAGGGCCTAGATGCACGGAAGCCAGGATCAGCAAGAGTCACCGGATAGAGTCTTATGGATACAGGATCTGACCAATGTATGGGTTAACGGGATCAGGCAGAAGTCTAGAATTGAAGACTGGTGCAGGTTAATGGGATAAGGCTGAAGTGTGTGCTCAAAACGGTACTCAGGGTCTGCAAGCAGAGACAGAGTTACACAAAGCACAGGCATAGAGGGACCTGAACAACTGGTACAAGAGTCAAGCTACAGGGACGCGTTGAACAAGCACTGGCCATGGGGAATAGGAAGTCTTAAATACCCAAGGTTAATTAGTAGTCATATCCCGGATAGCTGTGCTGGCCCTTTAAGTCTAGGTGAGTGCATGCGCATGCCCTCTAGTGTGCATGTGTGAGGACCGCAACCCGGAAGTCAGAACTGAGACCACAGGAGGAGAGGCAGGACGCTGGAGCGCAGGTGGCTGCAGTGAGTGTGCGGCCCGGGACCGACGGGGAAAAGGTATGGATGAGGTAGCAGGAGAGCGGGCTCAGCGGGGAGCGTGGACTCCAGGGGTTGGAGCGACAGGTGGTTGGTGGCGTGGTCGGACCGGGAGCGTGACACACGCACAGAATTAATGTGTAGAAGCAGGTCCAAGGAGAGATCTGAAAGAATGAAAATATGAACAATGACTCTGGGCCACAGCAAAATGTTTTCTGTGCAGGAATCCAGTTCACCAACACCATGGTTTTCCCCACCAGGTCAGAAGAGAGTTTGTGTATGTAGGGTGTGCAGGGGATCTCCATCACAGTGTTTGTGAGCTGATGGAATAGTCTTCATTGAAAAAGAAATTATTCCTATGTAACACAAAGGCTAACAACATCACTATGAGACAACTTCTCCTGGACACTAATTGAGGATCTATTAGCACTGATGAAGTTGGCACACTTATCAATAACAATATGAATACACAGTGCCTTTCGAAAGTATTCGGCCCCCTTGAATTTTTAAACCTTTTCCCACATTTCAGGCTTCAAATACGAAGATAAAAATTTGAATCTTATGGTGAAGAATCAACAAGTGGGACAAATTGTGAAGTTGAATGAAATTTATTGCTTAAACGTTTGTAAAAAAAAGAATAAAGTGAAAATTGGGGTGTGCAATATTATTCAGCCCCTTTACTTTCAGTGCAGCAAACTCACTCTAGAAGTTCATTGAGGATCTCTGAATGATCCAATGTTGTCCTAAATGACTGATGATGATAAATATAAGCCACCGGTGTGTAATCAAATCTCCATATAAATGCACCTGCTCTGTGATAGTCTCAGTTTTCTGTTTAAAGCACAGATAGCATCATGAAGACCAAGGAACACAACAGGCAAGTCCGTGGTACTCTTGTGGAGAAGTTTAAAGCTGGATTTGGTTACAAAAAGATTTACATAACTTTAAACATCCCAAGAAGCAAGCGATCATATTATAGAGAGCTCTGGAAAGAAAGCGCAATAGGGTCTTACCCCAATAGGGAAGGGGTTAAAAATTAAAATCAAACTCACCTATAGAAGTTGTGCTAGTCACAACTCCTATATAAGCATGTACACTCCAGGTCAAAGGCTGCAGTCCCAGGTTTAGCAGATAACAGAGAGTAGTAGAAAACGGGTATTCAACACCGCGCCAATGACCAAATCGGATTAAGGATAAGATTAATATTTCTTTATTTTCATGCACAGGTCAATGGGTTTCAGGAGTCTCAGCTCCATTCATCAGGACAACAGGCAAAAAAATATTTGATGTTTTTTTGCCTGTTGTCCTGATGAAGGGAGCTGAGACTCCTGAAACGTGTTGACCTGTGCATGAAAATAAAGAAACATTAATCTTATCCTTAATCCGATTTGGTCATTGGCGCGGTATTGAAAACCCGTTTTCTACTACTCTCTGTTACAAGCGATCATATTGAAATGGAAGGAGTATCATACCACTGCAAATCTATCAAGACCCGGCCGTCCTTCAAAAATGTCATCTCAAACAAGGAGAAGACTGATCAGAGATGCAGCCAAGAGGCCCATGATCAATCTGGATGGACTGCAGAGATCTACAGCAGAGATGGGAGAGTCTGTCTATAGGACAACAATCAGTCGTACACTTCACTGATCTGACCTTTATGGAAGAGTGGCAAGAAGAAAGCCATTTCTCAAAGATAGCCATAAAAAGTGTCGCTTAAAGTTTGCCACAAGCCATGTAGGAGACACACCAAACATGTGTGAAGAAGGTGCTCTGGTCAGATAAATTCAAAATCGAACTTTTTGGGCACAATGCCAAATGATATGTTTGGTGTAAAAGCAACACAGCTCATCACCCTGAACACACCATCCCCACTGTCAAACATGGTGGTTGCTGCATCATGGATTGGGCCTGGTTTTCTTCAGCAGGGACAGGGAAGATGGTTAAAATTGATGGGAAGATGGATGGAACCAAATACAGGACCATTCTTGAAGAAAACCTGTTGGAGTATGCAAAAGACCTGAGACTGGGATGGAGATTTGTCTTTTGTAGCAGGGAAGTTAATTGTGAAATAATATATAATTATATAAATTCTCTTGTGCTGGATGGGGGAGGATAACACACACAGAAGACCATGTATTTTACCCTCAGCCAGGTTGGGAGGAGTCTCCAACACCTGGCTATACAAATGCCCCCATGACATCACAGGCTACAGCCAATCATAAGGCTAAATGAATCTTGGTCACAAGCCCTATATTAAGTTGACCTCTCACCCCCCTCTCTCTGTTCCTCCCTGGATGGACACACAGAAGGATGGCTGAGTACCCCTCATATAGGGATAGATAGTATCATATTGTTGGGTGGGCTGTAACTGTGTGAGTGCCATAGTGGGTAGTATGTAACTGTGGGTTTTAAAGTGAAGTATTTACTGGTGTTTTATTGTATTGTATGTGTATATAATTTAGTATATGCTTTTCATAGTGATTACATGTGGTAGGTTTATATAGTGTATTAAGTGTAGTCTTGTTAGTTAATAATAAACTTGTTATATTTTATTATTACAACAAAGTGACTCTAAGTATATGCTTGTTTGGGATGCACCAGGTATATAGAGCAAAGCAGAATAAGGCAATAGGAACAGAGAAATTATTACCCTTGGGAATAGATACAGTATATTTGTGATATTGGGAGTAGATCCTTTGTGATAGTAAAGAGACGAAGGTCTTTTACACCATTTGCACAATAATAGTTGGGTTGTGCCTTTATTCCCCTTTTACATCTTTCAACAAGACAATGATCCAAAACATAAAGCAAAATCTACAATGTAATGGTTCAAAAATAAACTTATTCAGGTGTTAGAATTGCCAAGTCAAAGTCCAGACCTGAATCCAATCGAGAATCTGTGGAAAGAGCTGAAAACTGCTGTGCAAAACTGATAGAGACATACCCCAAGTGACTTACAGCTGTAATCGCAGCAAAAGTTGGTGCTACAAAGTATTAAGCTAATGGGCCCGAATAATATTGCATGCCCCAATTTTCAGTTTATTATTTTTATAAAAGTTTAAAATGAGCAATATATTTCGTTCAACGTCACAATTGTGTCCCACTTGTTGTTGATTCTTCACCATAAAATTATTTTTTTTTATCTTTATGTTTGAAGCCTAAAATGTGGGAAAATGGTGAAAAATTCAAAGGGACCAAATATGTTGACCAAGGGTATGGTGAGTGCATGAAGTTATATAACTAGTCTTTGCTCGTTATTATTTGATTAATCAGTATTTCTACCAGTGTTATTAGCTCCTGTATTTGTTTAAGAACAAATTTACCACTGTAAAGATTCACTTTATATTTTAATCATTACAAGTAAAGGCTAAGTGTAGCGCCCACACTGAAGTCCCCGCACTGTCCTGCTCCTCTCCCCCAGCGGGGACATCAGCCTGCTTACATACCTGTCCTTCCTGCGGTGGCCGCTCCATTCCTGTTCCATGCTGCCGTCTCCTAGAGGCTGTATTCTCATGGCAGAACTTTCTGCTCTGCTCTAGGGGATCATGCAGTGCCACACCCCTTTCTTAAAGGGCCAGCGTACCCTATTCCTGGGAGGCTGCAAGTATATAAAGTGCTTACTCCTTCTAAGAAGTGCCTGGGCTAATATGTTGCTAGTTGTCAGGTCCCCTAGCACTGTGGTGCTGCCTCTGTTGTATTGTGTTAGTACCACTGCTGACAGTTGTTTGTATTCCAGTGTGCTTCTGCTGTAACACCTACCGCTGCTGCTACTAGCTGCCATGCCAGCCACAATACCCGCTGACACAAAGTATCCTCACCAGCTGCTGCTGCCGCATCCATCTGTCCATCCATCTGTGAGAATACAATATATTTTTGTATGTGCTTTTTCTATATGAGTAACAAGAGCCTGTAAGCATGTTTACACCAAAGTCAGCAACTGATATCGTGAAACACGGGAACAGAATGAAAATATTTATAACAATAGCTGGCTGTATCTGGTACGTGACAAAGACAAGGCAAGTTATTGAGTCGAAACATAGGATGGACTGGAGGGGAAGTCCCAAAAATGGATAAAAGTCACAGACTTTCTGCATATGCTTTTAATATAGCCAATGGCATATTTAGGAATTTTACTAAGAGATTAACCCATTACTGTTCTATAAAAAGGCTTGTAAAAATAAAGAACATAACATGTGCACTTGCTGAGAAACGAATTCCTACCAGCTATATTGTGGGTCTGAATTTCTTCGCCGGCTCTCAATGACCTTCAATCTGAGACTACAGCAGACATTCACTGTTAAGAAGGAGATTTCCCGAAAACTCTTCAATTTCTCCCTGACACATCCATCTATCCCGGACAGAACCTCTACTTCTTCTCCTTGACACATCCATCCATCCCGGACGGAACCTCTATATTCACTGCCACAAAGTATCCTCACCAGCTGCTGCTTCCGCATCCATCCATCCATCCATCCATCCCGGACCGAACCTCTATACCTGTTGCCGCTGTTATCTACCACCTGTGACTGTTGCTTGCGTACCACTGGGGCCAGCCTTCGCAGTACTAGTCTTCCCGAGTGGCACCCAGACTCACACCTGCAATGTAACACCCTCACCATTAGGGGCTCTGGAGAAGACCAGGTGTGGTTTGAGGTCAAGCCCCCCTGGGTTTTCTGTGTTCTATGGACCAGTCGGTTTGCTGAAATCTCTGCTCGCTGGGCAAGCACAAGACTAAGTTTTCATGGGATTTGGTTTTCTATGATTATAAAATTGTGAGTTATCCCAGTCTAAAGGCTACTTTACACACTGCGATATCGGTCCCGATATCGCTAGTGTGGGTACCCGCCCCCATCTGTTGCGCGACACGGGCATATCGCCTCCTTTCTAAGGGGGCGGTCCATGCGGCGTCACAGCGACGTCACTGAAGCGTCACTGAACCGCCGTCCAATAGCAGCGGAGGGGTGGAGATGAGCGGGACGTAACATCCCGCCCACCTCCTTCCTTCTGCATAGCAGCCGGGAGGCAGGTAAGGGGAGCTTCCTCGTTCCTGCGGCGTCACACGCAGCGATGTGTGCTGCCGCAGGAACGAGGAACAACTTCGTTACTGCTGCAGTAACGATTTTTAAGAATGGACCCCCATGTCGCCGATTAGCGATTTTGCATGTTTTTGCAACGATGCAAAATCGCTTATCGGTGTCACACGCAACGGCATCGCTAATGCGGCCGGATGTGCGTCACAAATTCCGTGACCCCAACGACTCCGCATTAGCGATGTCGCAGCGTGTAAAGCACCCTTTAGAATCATTATTACTGATTATTCTGTGCTTAGCTTACTTAGTTGTTGGTATATATTATATTCGTCTTTAGATAAAATAACTACATTTGGTTGTCATTAAAACCATCATCATTCACTTTCCTAAGCCACATATAAGATATATAGCGCAGACATAAAGGTAACTGCTTATGAAACACTTCTGATGGAGCAAACATATTACAGATTGTAAGATATATTGAGCAATAAATGCTGAAACTGATCAAAATGTTGATGTTCACTTTTTCATTTAGATGTACCCTGGAAGTAAGTGCTGACAGTATCCCACGGACTGTTGAAAGTTGATTCAACCACATTTGGCTTTGGTGGTTGCCCTTGCTACATTTTCTTCAACAACGTAACAGTAGTCAGTGTTTAAAGACCATCACAAATTTATGTTATTTCCTGTAGCTGTATTTTGTGGTAGTTGACAGCAGATTGTTTCATAGACTTGCTTCATAAAAACATTCTTCATTGGTTCCAAGCCACTTCACCTTAATAGACTTCACACATTTCTACTACTAGGAAGTACTTAAGTCCCTTTAGGTCATCAAAACACTGAGATCAAGGAAACTTCTAAAGTGAATATTATTAAAGGGGTTTTCCAAGCTAATAATTTTCATGACCTGTTCTTAGGATAGGTTACTAATAGCAGATTGATGGGGGTCAGACACCCACCACCCCATTCATCAGATTTTTTAAGCTCCAGTGGCAGTGAATGGAGTCACAGCTCTGCTTGCTGTGTAGTGGTCATTGAATGATCTGAAATTGATAACCAGCATAGGTCATCGACATTATAACCTCAGACAACCCCTTTAACTTACGGTAGTTTAAAAACATAATAGTACACATAATTTGGTCAATGTACCTGATTTTTTTTATTATACAGTATTTAATCCTTTCATGACCAAGGATGTCCTTGGCCGTATATCTCCCTTTAATGTGAGCTCGTGTGACGAGCCCACATTATTCCCCTCCCATGTCTGCTGATCTGATAGCAGACATGTGCAGCTAACAGGCGCGGATGGATCTCTGATCCACCCGTGCCTGTTAACCCCTTAGATTGAGCTGTGAAACACTGACCGTGCAATCTAATATGCTCCGGCGGGGATCACACTGTTCCCCACCATCATTGGCAGCCCCATGATGCGTTCACAGGATGCTAATGGGTTGCCATGACAGCGTAGTGTCAGATAATTACCTCAGTCGCTGTCATGGTGTGCTTCCTGTGAATGCTGGTAGAGCATCGGCGTTTACAGGAGATCAGCATTTCAACTGATCAGAGTGATGCTGAAGCATCACTCTGATCAGCAGGAGCAATCAGATAGTGCAGGCATAAAGTAATAATAAAATCAATACAAGATGTAAAGAAAAGTTTTTAAAATATGAAACCCCCCTCCGAATACTCAAATCATCCCCTTTAGCAGATCCCGAAAAAATGAGAACGCTTTGGGTCTTGTAAAATGGCGACAAAAGCGCAATTCCTTTTTTTTAAAAAAAAACTTCTGTATTTTCAAACTTGTACTGACCTGGGGAATCATAAAACCAGACCATTTTGACCATATAGTGAACATGGTAAATAAAAAATAAAAACAATTGCAGAATTGCACTTTTTTTCACAATTTTTTTCACAATAAGCACAATTTCACCGTACTTGGATTTTTTTTCCTGCACAATATGGGGCAAAATTAATGGTGTTGTTCAAAAGTACAACTTGACCCACAAAAAAAAAAGCCCTCGTCTGGCTATATTGATGGAAAAATAAAAACGTTATGGCTCTTGGAAGAACAAAAGACGTAAAATTGCCCATGGGTGAAGCCCTTTTTCCTAGTTTTTCAAGCAGAAAGTTTTAGGAATTTCAGAATTTGTGAACTGTATATTTATATACATGTACAGCATTATATTACTGATAAAATATGAATAACTCCAGGTCCAATATGATAATTTCACAAATGCACATACCAATCTACTTGGTACAATATATATTTAGATATATTACTTTCAAACCCATCAATACTTATAGTCCAATCTCCCTGCCATAAACACACATAAGACAAAACTTGGTTCATGGGAAGCTGATATACAAAGCATAAAGATTAAAGCGAAAAGTGAAAACTCAGATTGCTTGCACAGTGCCACATGGTGCCAATTCTTGATGCAGCTTGCTTTCCTGTAATCCCGCTTAGAAGTGCTTTCCATTTTAATAAATGGCAATAAAATATCAGAATAGCAAACCTCAGTAAGACAGAAAGCAATAGATTCAAATCCAATCTAAATCTGACAGCACACAGAAGGTAAGTCAAGAATAATTTATATAGTCATAAATGGGTGGAACAGCTATAATGTGAATATGAAATTATTCAATTATCTCTAGGATTCAAGGCGTTTACATAAATGCTTAAGAAAACAAGAATGTGGAGACAAACAGCTCTTCATATCTTTTCATAATTTAAGGTTTTAAAGGGAATCTGTCACCCTTTTGCATATTTTTACTTATTAATATGGGCATATGTGGTATCCCACAAAGTGGCCATCTCCATGGGTTACCAGAAATATAGAGTATTTCACACAAATGTCATTTTTTATGTATATTGTGTACTGTAGCATATTGTGAAAACCTGCTGACAGGCAGCACTCAGGGGGTTAAGCTTCCCCTATGCAGTCAGCCAATGACTGCAGGGGTATGAGTCACATGCAAGAGGGAGAAGCTAACTCCGGCTACACGGTGAAGGATAGAGTCAGTTGGAAGACGGCAGTTGAGAGGAAAAAGAGGGAGTTGACGTCCTCCATTTTGAGAGGATTTCTAACGCATTGCTAGAAAAATTTTTTACCTTAGAGGTGAAGCACAACTCAGTCCAAAATAAGGAAAACTCAGTGAGCGTGACTTGATCTAATATGAAAAGTTTCCCCTCAGAGGTCTGCCTGTCTGGTGTGGTTCAATCTACAACTGTACGTGTGGAAAATACTGAGCAGCTCTCACCTGGAAATAGTTATCTATGGTATATTGTTATCACCAATAAAGAGACTGTTCATTACCAATGCAGAGTTGTTTTATTATTAAAGATTAACAACAACAACAACAACTATTACCACCCTCAGACTCTACCTTGCACCACACAAGGTTACCACACATACAGGTGGCATAAAGGTGAAATTAGCTATACTGGTATGCCCCCTGATATTTGTCAGAAATCCTCTTTTATATTTTCTATCTTCCAGGCTATGGGGTGTGTGTTGCTTGGAAAATAAGCCTGCCTCCAGTCTTCATTATACAGGATTCTTCCTCCCCTTCTCTTCAGAGTTTCTGTGACATCAGGTGCAAGGCCAGAAATCCTGCGCATTTTGCCTGCCGTCTCTACCCTGAACTGTAAAGCAGCAGTGACTTCCTGGTGTCTGTGAAAATCAAAATTGAGGCCTGGGCCCACAGAAGGGCGGAACAGTGCAGGGAGAGATGGCAGGCGTGAGATTTCCGGCCGTGCACCTGAAGGTCACAGGAAAGAGAAGGGGGAGGAGGAATCCTGTATAATGAAGATTGGAGGCAGGGTTATCTTCTGGGCAGTGCATACCCCATAGCCTCGAAGATAGAAGATATAAAAGAGGATTGTTGCAAACGACCCCTCATCCAGGAGGGATACAGGTATGTCTGATTTCACCTTTATGCCACCTATATGCCTATATTAATAACTAAAAAACACAAAAGAGTGACAGATTCCCTTTAAGACTGAGCCTACTGTCAGTTCATTGGATTACACTAAGCCATAATTCATTTACATGTATACAGTACCATTGGTAGATATGGGCAGGATTAAACATTCGGGGGCTTTTTTTTTTTTACCTCCTATGACATATTAGCACTGTCACATATATTGACTGCCTTAAGTTTAAAGGGACTTTCTATCAATTACTCATACAATGCAATACTGAAGAAACTGTTAAAATTATTTCAGCTACTAAAACAAATTAATAAAAAGTCTGATTTAATTATAAAATCTCATATACGCATTAATGTTTTAAATAAAAAAAATAAAATATATTTAAAGTTCATCAAATATATCCTACAAAGAATATAGGGCATGGACAACGCAAATAAGTATCTAAAAAACAAATAAACAATGTAAAAGAAAATGTACTCTGGGGTAAACTATAACAATAAAGTTACAAATGAAATGTAACTTTTAATTATTCATGGGTTAAAAAGAAACTGATACTGACCTCCAATATATTATTTGCAATAAGCAAACACCATAATTTTTATCCAAGTGGGTTCAGTGCTTGGTGGGCCTTAATAATATCTAAGGGTCCACCCAGCACTGAACCCACTTAGATAAAAATTATGGTGTTTGCTTATTGCAAATCCAAAGGTATATTCTCTCACTACATGTGCACTACTGCAATAAAAATGTAATAAAGAGAAAATAAAAAAATATTATAAAATACCAAAATGTATCATTTACTATACAAGAATTCTAGAAAAACAACAAATGGAATTGTCCCTACTGTATGGTGCCCTACTCCTTCTCCCACACTTTTCAGACACAATAAATCACCCTTTCCATGGATATTTGTCTAGCTCAGACATTGTCTATAAAATATTGGATCTGGTTACAGCTTGCAACTTGCAATCATTGAAAAAAGTCACCAACACTTTTTATTAGCTAGATGAAAGCGTTATTAAAACCTCCCATTCCTAATAATTAAATTTAGATTCATTGTAAAGACAACAAACTTTGGAATAGGAATAATAGGATTTGTTATTTTATAACCAGGTGGTACCCATTTAGCAAACTAAAAAGGACATTGGATCTCATGTTTGACAAGATTGCTTTATTATATCCCATATTGTTATTTGATTCTACAAGTATTGGACAATGTGTCACAGAAAAATTTGGAACTAATATTTTTTGGTCAGTCTATATGGAATTTTTAACTGCAAAGCAGTAGCTTGCAATAATATACAAATTGTAAATCCTTATATTTAGTAAATAGCATAGCATTTTAAATATTGTTAAAATTTAAGACTACTTAAACATTTGGATTACCTTTTACCCTAGGTAGTGATGTATGTGTAAATGGAGAATGACAGTTTTTCTAGTTTCTATATAACATTTTTATCAGTTTTTATAAGTCTGCTGGCTCAATTTCTGTTAGTTTTCCCTGAGCTCCACTTCTAAATGAGTAGGGACTACCTGTTATAATGTCTACTATACACACTACACATAGAGAAAAGGAGTGTCACGATGATTGGGGGAGCTCTTAGACTGGCCCTTAGACTAGGGGGACCCCAGCTATCCCTTATCTCAGAGTTACCTCTAAAGGAGCTGCCAATCTAACCCTGCTCCTGACCAGCCCTGATCTTATACCCCTTCCCTACCCCAGGGGAGGGTCGGGGCAGGAGTGTGATAAAATCAACAGAGATAGGCAAACAGGGGAAACCAGAACTCTATCTCACAGTACGCTCACACAGGGGTATAAGACAATAATTTAAAGCTGAAAAGACCAAAGGGCGCAGATGGTGTCTTACCTGGCGTTACCAATTAAGGAATTTAATAATTGCACTAATCTGATTTGATTGTGTTTAGACACAACCACTGTGGCACGTAATCAATGCTGGCTGCTGCAGAACCCACGATGAATGATGATAAAGTGTGAAGATGGAAAGGGTTAATCCGTGCTGCCCGAAAAAGGAGGATTACCGAAGATAAAGTTAAAACATCTGATTTTTATTGTTCGACTCGTTTTGGAGTTATTCCAACACCTTCTTCAGGATCAAAAATTGATAATGTACATTATCCCAGGACTGGGACACACCAACACACAGACTAACATAGCAATAGACTATAGTTGACATGGGAACACAGATTCCACCATCTTAAAAAGGCAGGGAGTAAATGTGATAGGATTCCAACATGTGATCTTAGAGGTAACCAGCAGGCTGCCAGAGATTAACTCTTGCTAGCCCAACCTTTAATGAGCACACAGCTAGTCAATGCCCAAGCCTTCCTATGTAACCAGAGAAACCATAGTGTGGAGTGACAATCTATAGTGTGAGGAGCGTTTGATGCTGCTATGACACTCGGCAAGTTTTGAGCAGAACTCCATTTGACAAAGAGATAATGCTCCTCTACTTCTTTTTACCTATCTCTGTATAGCATACTCTCAGAAGGAGCAGCAGCATAGATATCATTACACTGCCGTACTGGGCAGTCTAGCTGTGAATTTAGTACTGGGGTAGGGTACAACACAAGAAGCTGCAGTCCTGTAAATGAATGAAAACTCTGAACCATCAATCTACTTGGAGAAACAGCATGTGTCAGGATCCCAATCTCTATAGATGGCATCTGCATCAATTACACATTTATGTCATATTCTGTTGATATGCCATAAATGAACCAGCTGGGAATACCTCTTTTAAAAGGGAGCTATTAGAAATATAACTTATAAAATAATATTCAAAGACATTCCAGGACTAGTGATAGGCAGAACTGCAGATACCTGGGATTGGAAAGTCCAACCGGGTTTAAAAAAAAAAAGCCTTGGATCCGGCCTGGAATTGATCCTGGATATCTGCCTGGATGTCGGCCCCCATATAAGTCTATGGGGCCCCGAATATAGCGCTTTAAAATGGTAGTAGAAGGGATAGGGGGATTAGAGCAAGTGTGTTAAACTTATCAGTCTCCCGCGCGGCTGTAACGCTACTTCCCAGGATGCTTTTTAACCTCATACATATGCACTGCTTCTTCCGCCCACCGGCAATCCTGGCATTTGTGATTAGTTGCAGTCCGACCGTGCCCTCACCCTGTGTGACAGCGTGTCTGACTGCAATCAATCACATACTCTGTGTGTGTCCCTATTATGGTGTAAAAATAAATTAAATAAAAATAAATTAGCCTAGGGTCCCCCATGTTATGATACCCAGCACAGATAAAACATATGGCTACAGGTTGCAGCCCCCAGCAGTATGTTTATCTTGGCTGTCTATCAAAATAAGAGGGACCGTATGTAGCTTTAGTTTAATTATTTAAATAAATAATTTTAAAAAACGGCATGCGGTCATCCCCAATTTTTATACCCAGCCATGATCAAACCTACAGCTGGGGGCTGGTATTCTCAGGCTAGGGAGACCCATGTTTATTGGGCCTCCCAGCCTAAAAATAGCAGCCTGCAGCCGCCCACATTGGTTACATACATTAGCTGTGACAATCCCGGCACTTTTCCCGGCTCATCCCGATTGCCCTGGTGTGGTGGCAGTTGGGGTATAAGGGGTTAATGACAGCTCACAGCTGCCACTAAGCCCTAAATTAGTAATGTGAGGCATCTATGAGACCCCCATTACTAATCTGTAAGGGAAAAGAAATAATCACAAACACCGAAAAAATCCTTTATTTGAAATAAAATACAAAAACCCCTCCCTTTCCTCCAATTTATTAACCCTCAAAACACCCAGTTGTGATGTAATCCCCTTGACGTTCCACAATAATTCCAGCTCTGCTACATACATACTGAAGGCACAGCGCGCAGGCACAGAACATGACCGCACGCTGTGGGCTTCAGGCAGAGAATGACTGAGCTACACCGATGAGCGGTGACGTCATTGAGTTTATTTACAGTCAAAGCAGGAAGTTCCCATGGTACACTAGCTTTGACCGCAGGTAAGCTGACCTCAGGTGACCTCATTAATGAGTTTACAGACCTGCATTTCCTGACAGAAAACCACATTTTTTGTCAGGAGATGCAGATTTGGTGCAGGAATTTATAAATGTCAGTACCAAATCTCTTGGCCAAAAAAATGCAAATTTGGTGCTGAAATCTGGTGTTGACATTTCAGCACCAAATTTGCACGTTCTGGGAGAAAACCATACCGAAACGGCATCAGAACCGTTTTTGTTTATTTTTTGGCCAAAAAATGCAGATATTGTGCTGAAATTTTTACACCATATTCCTGCACCAAATCTGCATCTCCTGGCAAAAAAAATCACATCACTATAGCATCAAAACCGCATCTTGTCTTGATTTAATTTTTGGCCAGCAGATGCAGATTTGGTGTAGGTATATGATGTATAAATTTCAGCACCAAATCTGCATCTCTTGGCAAAAAAAGCATTTTTTGCCAGGAGATGCAGGTCCGCGAGCTCAGTGACCTCACCTGAGGGGAGGTCACTGAGTTTAATGAGGTCAGGTTATCTGCGGTCACAGTTGAAGGACTGTGGAACCCTCCAGCTGTGACCACAAATAAACTGAATTGCGTCACTGCTCATCACTGTGGCTCAGTCTCTGCCTGAAGACCAGAATGTGCGTTCATGTTCTGTGCTTGCACACTGTGCCCTCAGTTTGTATATAGCAGAGCTGGTATCATTGTGGTACTTCATGTGGATTACATCAGAACGGTTTTGTTTTGGGGGTTAATAAAGGGGAAAAAGAGGGTGTTTTTTTGTATTTTCTTTCAAATAAAGGATTTTTTCTGTGTTTTGTCTTTTATTTATTTTCACTTACAGATTAGTAATGGGGCTTTATAATCTATATATGGGGCTATGTGGAGGCTCAAACTATAGTTTGGGCTATTTGAGGGATCCTACTGTATGCAGGGAGGCTATGTAGTGGCTCACACTGTATACCAGAAGGCTATGTGGGAGCTCATACTGAATATAGAGGTTGATGTATGAACTCACTCTGTGTATATGAGGGCTATGTGGGGGCTCACACTGTATATAGGGGGCAATTTGGGGGCTCATTCTATATATAGGAATGCTATGTGGGGCTCATACTATATATAGGGGTTATGTAAGGGCTCATATTGTATAGAGGAGGGCTATGTGGGGCTTCATACCATATATAGGGGCTCTTACTGCATATGGGAAGGCTATGTGAGGGCTCATACTTCATATAGGTAGCTGTGTGGGTCTCATATTGTATATACGAGTCTTTGAGATTCGCTCATACTCTAGCGGGCTATGTGACGGCTCATTCTGTATATATGAAAGTTATGTGGGGGCTCATACTATATATAGGTTAATCTGGGGTTAATTTTACATACATATATTTTAGGGCTCATAATGTATAGAGGAGGACTATGATACTTTATATAAAGGTCTATGTGAGGACTCATGCTGTATATTGAATGGCTATGTGGGGGCTCATACTGTATGTAGGGGCCTGTGTAAGGGCTCATATTGTATATAGGAGGGCTATGTGGTCCTTCGACTATGTAGGGGCTCATACTGTATATAGGAGTGCTATGTGTTGGCTCATACTATATATAGGGGGCTGTGTGGGGGTTCATACTGTATATAGGAGGCTATGTCAGTGCTCATACTGTATATAGAGATACTATATGGGGCTCAAACTGTATACAGAGGTCTATATTCTATATATTCATTATATATATGGGTCTTTTGAGGGGCTCATACTGAATAGAGCAGGGCTATCTAAGGGCTCATACTGATTATAGGGGGCTATGTGTGGGGTCTACTTCTGTATATAGGAAGGCATGTGGGTGCACATACTGTATAAAGGGTCTATGTGAGGGCTCATAATGTATATACGGGGCTATGTAGGGGCTCATAATGTGTATAGAGGGCTATGTGGGGGGGCTCATACAATAATATGTATACTAATTATAATTAAGGAAAATTAATTGTCCACCCCTGATGTATAGGAATTTGTATATCTTCTAGTAGGGATGCAGTTGATCACAGGAAAAACAAAGGTGTACATGCAAACTGGTATCTTGCAGCAGGGATGTCGTTTACTATAGGAATAACAGACATAATGAATATAGGGTGCTATGTTATAGATAAGTGAACGCAATTTCAAGTGTGCAAAGCCCTTGATGTGCCTGAAACTGTAGAACCCCCCAGAAGTGACTTGATTTTGGAAACTATACCCCTCAAGGAATTTATCTAGATGTGTAGTGAGCACCTTGAACCCACAGGTGCTTCACAGAATTTTATATCTTTTTTATCGTTGAGCCATGAAAATAAAAAATCACATTTGTCACACAAAAATGTTGTTTTGGCCTAATTTTTTTTCCGCAAAGGTAACTAGAGAAATTGCACCATACAATTTGTTGTGAAATTTCTCCTGAGTATGCTAATACCCCGCATGTGGTGGAAAACTACTATTTAAGTGAACAGCAGGGCTTGGAAGTAAAGGAGCACCATTTGACTTTTTGAACGAAAAATTGGCTGTAATCGCTAGCGGACACCATGTCACATTTGGAGAGCCCGTGAAACCTTTTTGTCAGCTGCATGATGAAAACACAGTTTTTGCTATTTATTTGTTTTTATTTACTTGTTTTACGGTGTTCATTTAAGGGGTTAGCTAGTGTGACATTTTATAGATCAGTTCTGGACGCAGAGACACCAAATGTATATATTTTTTTGTATATTTTTGTTTTTACATAAATATATACATGTGACGGCATGGACTCTGTCAGTGCCTAGCATGGGTTAAGTTTCTTAAAATTCAGCCAAACATGATGATAGTTTGTTCATAAATGGGGGATAAGCCCCTCATTGTTTCTACAAGACTCTTAAGGTACCGTCACACTAAGCGACGCTCCAGCAATCCCACCAGTGATCTGACCTGGCAGGGATCGCTGGAGCGTCGCTACATGGTTGCTGGTGAGCTGTCAAACAGGCACATCTCCACAGCGATCAGAGATCAGCCACCAGCCACCAGCGACCCGTGTAACGACGCTGTGCATCGTAACCATGGTGCACATCGGGTTACTAAGCAAAGCACTTTGCTTATAGTTACCCGATGTGTACCTTGGCTACGTGTGCAGGGAGTATGGAGCCGGCTTCTAGAAGCTGTGGACACTGGTAATCAAGGTAAATATCGGGTAACCAAGCAAAGCCTTTGCTTGGTTACCCGATGTGTACCTTGGTTACCAGCGTCCGCAGAAACCGGCTCCCTGCACATTCAGATCGTTGCTCTCTCGCTGTCAAACACAGCGATGTGTGCTTCACAGCGGGAGAGCAACAAGCAAAAAATGGTCCAGGACATTCAGCAACGACCGGCGACCTTACAGCAGGGGCCAGGTTGTTGATGGAGGTCACACACAGCGACATCGCTAGCAAGATCACTTTTGCGTCACATAAAACTCAGCAGCGATGTCGCTAGCGATGTCACTTAGTGATACGTGGCCTTTAGGAGTCAAGTGTTAAAGTTCTTGTTGACTCATGTAATTGCCTTGGCCAGTGAAGGTCAGATACCCAGATCAGTCAATTATGCGAACCTCCCATTGTATTGCTAGATGAGATGTAACTTAGCTTTCCCATCCTCGTCTCTGCCAGAGACCATTACTACTAGGGATATTTTTTATACGGCTTGAAATCTAGCCAATAAGAGCCCAGTCTTATCCACCAATCGTGAAGACCCCAATGGTCTGAATGGAGAGCTCAGGGGTATAAGAAGGAGGACTGTCCATTGCCTGGGGAGACTCTTGCTACATGATAGCAATCTAGGATCTGCGGATCCGATTGGCAAGCCATAACCAAACCTGCATTAGAATACAACATGGACTTCAGCATCAAATGCAAGGATTCTGCTGAGATATTACGAACTACCTAAGGAAGGAATCCAGCTTGGGACAATCCAGTCACCTGGCGGATCCAATAAAGTCTTAATATTGAGACTCCCTCATCCTGTGTTGTCTGAGTAGTGTTCCGCCCACGGTTAAGGAGGTCGGGCGTTCAGTTGGGATGAGCCCTGGGGCATGCTGTCTTTCTAAAGGCGGCCAGATCAGTGGACGAGAGCACCCATGGACCCCCGTGTCTCCACAATACATTTATTGGTATAATATATATATTTTTTATATTTTTTTATATTCTTACAACTTTTTTTTACGTTTTTAACTTTTTATATGGGACTTAAAGTTTTATTGCTGATCACTGGTATAATGTATTGCAATGCACTAGCATTGCAATACATTATACCTGTCAGTACTGCACTTATAGAAGCATCTAAGCTCATGCTCCTGGCATGATCTCAGAGAGTTGCCATAGCTGGATGACCTGAAGGTCATCATGACATCATCCCTGGGTTGCCATGGTAAGATCGGGCCCATGTGATCTTGTGAGAGTCCTTATCACTTAGAGAGAGAGCACTCTCACTATCTTAGTACTAAAATGCTGTGATTGCTATTGATCACAGCATTTATTGGATTAAATGGACACAGGCAGTATGCGGATGCTCTGGGCTGAGAGAATCGGGTCTTGGCTGTCAGATAAGCCGAAGTACCTGCAGCAATTGCACAGGAACAGCTCCTGTGCCCAGTGTGATCACTATGACTTACACATATGTCATAGGTCAGGAACCCCTTTTTAACCACGATGTATTGGTATGTCATAGGTCCTGAAGATGTTAATAGACGTTTCGCTGTGCAGTAGTCATATGGGCAGGTCCCCGACAGCTTTTCCTCACTTGCATAAGCAAGGATGGTTGACCTTAGGGAGATCAACATCCAACATCGCGGGGACACCATCACGTGTTTCTCAACGCAGTGATTCTAGAGCAATGCCCCCTAGGAAATATTCAAAACAAGAAAGCCTGAGGAGACACCATCACATGTTTCTCAACGCTGGCAGGAAACTTGCCAGGTCTTTCACTGGGAAGGAACAACCACGGGAAGGGCAGTCTCCAGTCAAGGAGGCCACCTATGCCAAACATGGTATCCATCCACAGACAGCTGTTTCAGGGTATTTGCCCCTCATCAGTGTGGAGTAGGAAACTGGCTAGTGGGAGCAATGCCTAGTAGAAGACTACATAAGCAAGGATGGTTGACCTTAGGGAGATCAACATCCAACACCGCGCAAACACCATCACATGTTTCTCAACGCAGTGATTCTACAGCAATGCCCCTTGGGAAATATTCAAAACAAGAAAGCCTGCGGAGACACCATCACATGTTTCTCAACACTGGCAGGAAACTAGTCAGGTCTTTCACCGGGGAGCAACAACCATGGGAAGGGCAGTCTCCAGTCAAGGAAGCCACCTATGCCAAACATGGTATCCATCCACAGACAGCTGTTTCGGGGTATTTGCCCCTCATCACTGTGGAGTAGGAAACTGGCTAGTGGGAGCAATGCCTAGTAGAAGACTACAAAAGCAAGGATGGTTGACCTTAAGGAGATGAACATCCAACACCGCTGAGACACCATCACGTGTTTCTCAACGCAGTGATTTTAGAGCAATGCCCCCTGGGAAATATTCAAAACAAGAAAGCCTGCGGAGACACCATCACATGTTTCTCAATGCTGGCAGGAAACTAGCAAGGTCTTTCACCGGGAAGGAACAACCATGGGAAGGGCAGTCTCCAGTTAAGGAGGCCACCTATGCCAAACATGGTATCCATCCACAGACAGCTGTTTTGGGGTATTTGCCCCTCATCAGTGTGGGGTAGGAAACTGATGAGGGGCAAATACTTAATAGGTGGCCTCCTTGACTGGAGACTGCCCTTCCCGTGGTTGTTCCTTCCCGGTGAAAGACCTGGCTAGTTTCCTGCCAGCGTTGAGAAACATGTGATGGTGTCTCCGCAGGCTTTCTTGTTTTGAATATTTCCCAGGGGGCATTGCTCTAGAATCACTGCGTTGAGAAACACGTGATGGTGTCTCCGCGGTGTTGGATGTTGATCTCCCTAAGGTCAACCATCCTTCCTTATGTAGTCTTCTACTAGGCATTGCTCCCACTAGCCAGTTTCCTATTCCACACTGATGAGGGGCAAATACCCCGAAACAGCTGTCTGTGGATGGATACCATGTTTGGCATAGGTGGCCTCCTTGACTGGAGACTGCCCTTCCTGTGGTTGTTCCTTCCCGGTGAAAGACCTGGCTAGTTTCCTGCCAGCGTTGAGAAACATGTGATGGTGTCTCCGCAGGCTTTCTTGTTTCCTCACTTGCAGACAGTGAGTGACAGGTTCCCTTGAAACACCTTATAGAATCTACCTACATTGCACAGCTTATCAACATAGGAACCCCATTTTCTGCCCTTTCCCCAAAATACAAAAGTTTAATGCTCTCAACAGAAAAAGACTGATGTTGTAATCCTTAACTTATCAGACAACACACTACTTTATTATACTAGCCAATAAGTATTTCCTGTGACAAATTAAAGATTACTAGAGCCACAGTATTACAGAATCAGTACAGGAATAAAGTACCAGAACTACCACCAGTGCATGAATACAGCATGATAAAAAATTATCAGTACAGGAGTACTGCAACAGAACCAATATCAATACATGAATACATCACAAAAATAATCAATAAAAACAAGAATACAGCACCGAACAACCATTAGTACTTGAACACAGCACATGAGCCATCATCACAACATGAATACACAACCATCAACAATTCAGGAACACAGCACTAAAACCATTAGTATATGAATAAAGTAAAAGAACCATCATCCGTACATGACTATAGCACCATAACCACCATTAGTACATAAATATAGCACCAAAAACATAATCAGTGCATAAATACTGCAGCAGAACCATCACTAATTAAGGAATAAAGCACTAAAACCACCATCAGTACATGAATACAGCACCAAAACCATCATTAGTTCATAAATACAGTACCACAACCATCATCAGTACATTAATACAGCATCAGAACCATTGTCAGTACATGAATATTGCAGAAATGTCATTAATCAGTATATGAATAAATCATTAAGCTTCGCTCAATGATTAATTGCAATGTCACGTCAGCCCCATATACATTTGTATCACATAAATATACGGCTCTCAATATTACATGAACAATAGTAAAGCGATACTGGGAGTTGTTACCAAACATCACCAGACTCAGAATGTGGACCTCCACCAATATCTCACATCCTCAATGAAATACACAACAGTGTACGGATGCAATAGAAAAGTCTATGAATTTGGTGGCTGCGTGCGTGCTCCTTTCTGCTTCCCCTCTGCAATATGGCTGGTACACGAGCGGCATCTGCAGAGCTATTCAACTGTATCCGCATTTTACAGACAATTATACAGTTAAGCCCAGAAGTATGGCATCTGAATCGGATCCGGTGCCTCCTCAAGTTCATGGAAACTGCTGTAAGTTTAACAACTAGTTTGGGAAATTCCGAGCAATTTGGCCAAATCTTACTCATGTTGCGAATGGACAATGGACATTTTTTCTACAGAACAGCAGCATACAATTAAGTGAATTTTCGTATTATATTTCTAGTAATAAATTACTGAAACAACTGAAAAATCTTTGACCTGTAAAATTCTATATTAATATAGCTCCTAGTATACCAACCTTAGAGCAAGGGTATACTACTAGTATTAGGCTTAGTTAAGGTGAAATGCCATTGGCTGATGTCCACATAGAAGCCAATCAGCGGTCATTAGAAAGTCTCTTTAGGCAAGTTGACCGCACTTTGATGTATATAGAATGATGATTAACATGAGAATGTCATTGTTCCTGGTGGCACACCAGTCCTGTTTACACAAGACGCACTGCCAAGAGCGATGATTTGAACAAGCATTTTGCAGCCTGTTTACACTAGGTTACTACACTTATCGGAAAATCAAGGTTCCTATGCATCCTGATTTTAAATAATCAGGCACTGTAAATTCACCCTTTGTAAAAGCTGAATAGGGTTTCAAAGTGTCCCTGCAGTGAAGACTTTAGAAGCAGCATGTTGAGTGGGCAGCATTTTGAGTTATTCATTATCCTGCATTCATATCTGTTTATTGGGCATAAACAAAACCGCTTAATAGCTGCACATTTTCATTACATACTGAAAAGCTATTTATAGTTCTCAGCACACAAATAATGATGATGCTAAGATTATTTCATTTGCAAATCTTGTACAACAGTTCCACTTAATATGAATATAGAATTAATATAATTGTGAAATAAATGCAGAGTTAGTGGTGTGTGTTCACCGTAAGTTATCTCAGCGCACTGATGATGAGGCATATTACAGATTTTAATTAGGTACTTTATAATATAATGGAAACAAATTATTAGCTTACAATTAGTTTCAATTATTCTTTGAGTTTTTATCTAGTTAGCCTCATTGTCACGCTGAGGCGAGAGAGAGCCCTGTGTGTGGCGCAACACACAAAGAGGAAATCCAGGAAATATATAGAGGAAGGTCCTGCTGAAAGGGAGAGGCGAGATAGGTCACCACCTCCCACCTGTGACTGATCCCTAAGCTTCTTAATATCCAGAGACGGGTCCTTCCCCCCATGCCCCATCACATGCCTGCGCCCTCACTGACCCTGATCTTATCCTGACTTTCAACACAAGGAAAGTAAGACAAACAGAGTGGGGAAAGACACAACAAATAAAATTCCTAGATTTCTTTGAACTTCACAGCTGCGACTGAAATGACTCCTCAGCTACTCCAGAGACAGGCTCCTTCAAAGTGGTCAATATAGAGATTCTTTCACCAGTATGGAGTGAAGTCAGGGGTGGGAAAATATAGTGAAACGGCATGATGCCAAGATTCTGCAGCTGTGATTAAGGCTATGACTAATCTCAGCCAGAAAGGAAAGAGTCCTTAACCCTCTCATCATCAAATGAAAGTTAATCTATTCCAACACAAGATGTAACCTGTGGATGCTAAAAACTTGTGACACTTATGCCTTTGGCATATTTTTATGCTAAATGTTCATATTTTTTGTTAAAAACTAAAACTGAAAAGGGAGAAAAAGAAAAGATCTTCACATCCATTTCTAAAGAGTTATTTCTAAAAAGGGGGGAGGTGTAAAGAAATGACTTATGGCCCATTTCATAATTGCATTTAACCTAGTTTTTTTTTATGAATTTTTAGAATTTTGCGCCATGTTTTTTGTCCATGCCATACTAATAATTTATTTTTGTGCCTTGTTTTTAAGTCCATATTTTATATATTCACCTGTTGGCACAGTTTGAGATTATCCCATTTTTTCGCCTGATACATCAAATGAGACTTTTTCAAAAGGTCATAAAATTTCTCACAAATATACTCCGGTCCCCATTTGCCTACCTCCAGGAGTGTTTTTATGTGAGCTTTAAATTTTGGCACAAATTATGTGACATTTTAGCAAAACATGCGATTTTTTTGCACTGAAAAGATTGAAAAAAGTTTAAAGGGAAACAGCCTTGTCCAACACTGCTATAACCTACAGATATAGGGTAGATCTGCAAGGTAACAGTGTTATAAAGGTGTTTAGTTGCAGTACTTAAAGTGCAGCAATTTGGAGAAAATTAACTTTATTTCTTCATGGAGCTGCTGGCTTTCAGTCATACTGCTGTAGTGGTGCAACTATAGTCACCGCTCACTATAGTTTCAGCATGCCCTGGCACTTTGATTTGCAGCTGAGTTTCCACTGCTGCACTGCTGATCAACCTGTCAAAGTGGCAGAGCATGTTTACAGAAGCAGCTCACAATATAGGGAGCAGTGAATGAAGCCGCGCCAAGACATCAGTTTAACTGAAAGCTGAAATGCAGGAAGTTACGGAAAGTATAACAGGTATGGATATGGGAAGGCGGGCACGGGTACAGGAGAATCGTGACCTGACAACTAGCTAGCAAGCAGACAAGCACTAAATTTACTAAACTATACTCTTCGGGTATTAGTGTGCTGTCCCTTTTAGACGTGGAGTGTGCTTGCATGCCCTAAGCGTGCTTGCTAGAGACCTGTGTGGTGTGCACAGGCCTGGAAGCAGGAGGCAGGAGAAAAGCATGGGAATAGCAAGGGAGGTCCAGCCGTGTCAGGAGAGTGAATTGGCATCCCTGCTGGAGGGGATAGGCAGGACCATGCAGGGACAAAAGCGCTACATTTGTCCAAAGGCCAATTACTACCCCACAGCAGAACTAGCTGATTTACTAAATATTCAAGTGAAACCAGGGTGTTTCAAGAACAGGAACCAGTAAAAAGATCTAAAATTATATAAAACCAATTTAGGATTCTAAAATGTTGTATACAACATGTGTGCAATTCAATAGTACAACTGTAGTTCAATATTATGCTCTGGACAAGGCCGGATCATGGTTAAGCCAAATTCAGACATTTGTGTTTCACAGTGTAGATACAGATTGCGATGAAAGGCAGGGTCGAGGGTCTCCTGACCTGAACTTGAAAGCACTGTAAATTCTGTATCTATGAAGCTGTCAAGTAAAGGTCTGGAGAGCCACAGCTAGTCTGTGCATCATGGGTTGTACTCAAACTATGATACATGCATTTGAATTCGGCCTTAGGCTATGTTCACACTAGAAAAATGATTTTTCTTAAGAAATTTCTTAAGAAATTTCTTGAGAGTGAAGGATTAGCGCACCTGCATTAAAAAACGCACCAATAACGCAGATGCGTTTTTGGTGCGTTTTTGATGCGTTATCGGTGCGTTTTCTTTCATGTTGGTCCCTGCGTATTTTAATGCCTTTACAGCAATAAAGCACATTGAAAATAAAAAAAAAAAAATAGATAATACAGAGATAGATATATGATAGATAGATAGATATAGATATTTAGGGGAATAGATAGAGTATAGAGGGATAGATATAGATAATAGATAGAGGGATATAGATAGATAATAGATATTTAGGGGTATAGATAGATAATAGATAGCTAGATAATAGATAGATAATAGATAGATATTTAGGGGTATAGATAAATAGATAAGATAGATGGATAGATAGATAGACAGATAGATGATAGATCGACAGAAGGATAGATAATATAGAAAGATAGACAGATAATATAGAAAGATAGATAATAGATAGATAGATAGATAATAGATAGATATTTAGGGGTATAGATAGATAATATAGATAAATAGATAGATAGGATAATAGAGGGATAGATAGATAGAGGAATAGATAGATAGATAATAGATATTTAGGGTATAGATAGATAGATAGATAAATAATAGATAGATAGCTAGATAGATGGATAGATAGATAGATAAATAGATAGATAGAGGGATAGATAGATAGATAGATAGATAGATAGATAGGATAATAGAGGGATAGATAGATAGAGGGATAGATAGATAGATAATAGATATTTAGGGTATAGATAGATAGATAAATTATAGATGGATAGATAGATACATAGAGGGATAGATAGATAATAGAGGGATAGATAGATAGAAGGATAGATAGATAGATAGATAATAGATATTTAGGGTATAGATAGATAGATAAATAATAGATGGATAGATAGAGGGATAGATGGATAGATAGATAATAGAGGGATAGATAGATAGATAAATAGAGGGATAGATAGATGGATAGATGGATAGATAGATAGATAATAGAGGGATAGATAGATAGATAATAGAGGGATAGATAGAGGGATAGATAGATAGATAGATAGATAGAGGGATAGATAGATAATAGAGGGATAGATAGATAGATACAGTTAGGTCCAGAAATATTTGGACAGTGACACAATTTTCGCGAGTTGGGCTCTGCATGCCATGACATTGGATTTGAAATGAAACCTCTACAACAGAATTCAAGTGCAGATTGTAACGTTTAATTTGAAGGTTTGAACAAAAATATCTGATAGAAATTGTAGGAATTGTACACATTTCTTTACAAACACTCCATATTTTAGGAGGTCAAAAGTAATTGGACAAATAAACCAAACCCCAAAAAAAAATTTTTATTTTCAATATTTTGTTGCGAATCCTTTGGAGGCAATCACTGCCTTAAGTCTGGAACCCATGGACATCACCAAACGCTGGGTTTCCTCCTTCTTAATGCTTTGCCAGGCCTTTACAGCCGCAGCCTTCAGGTCTTGCTTGTTTGTGGGTCTTTCCGTCTTAAGTCTGGATTTGAGCAAGTGAAATGCATGCTCAATTGGGTTAAGATCTGGTGATTGACTTGGCCATTGCAGAATGTTCCACTTTTTTGCACTCATGAACTCCTGGGTAGCTTTGGCTGTATGCTTGGGGTCATTGTCCATCTGTACTATGAAGCGCCGTCCGATCAACTTTGCGGCATTTGGCTGAATCTGGGCTGAAAGTATATCCTGATACACTTCAGAATTCATCCGGCTACTCTTGTCTGCTGTTATGTCATCAATAAACACAAGTGACCCAGTGCCATTGAAAGCCATGCATGCCCATGCTATCACGTTGCCTCCACCATGTTTTACAGAGGATGTGGTGTGCCTTGGATCATGTGCCGTTCCCTTTCTTCTCCAAACTTTTTTCTTCCCATCATTCTGGTACAGGTTGATCTTGGTCTCATCTGTCCATAGAATACTTTTCCAGAACTGAGCTGGCTTCATGAGGTGTTTTTCAGCAAATTTAACTCTGGCCTGTCTATTTTTGGAATTGATGAATGGTTTGTATCTAGATGTGAACCCTTTGTATTTACTTTCACGGAGTCTTCTCTTTACTGTTGACTTAGAGACAGATACACCTACTTCACTGAGAGTGTTCTGGACTTCAGTCGATGTTGTGAACGGGTTCTTCTTCCCCAAAGAAAGTATGCGGCGATCATCCACCACTGTTGTCATCCGTGGATGCCCAGGCCTTTTTGAGTTCCCAAGCTCACCAGTCAATTCCTTTTTTCTCAGAATGTACCCGACTGTTGATTTTGCTACTCCAAGCATGTCTGCTATCTCTCTGATGGATTTTTTCTTTTTTTTCAGCCTCAGGATTTTCTGCTTCACCTCAATTGAGAGTTCCTTAGACCGCATGTTGTCTGGTCACAGCAACAGCTTCCAAATGCAAAACCACACACCTGTAATCAACCCCAGACCTTTTAACTACTTCATTGATTACAGGTTAACGAGGGAGACGCCTTCAGAGTTAATTCCAGCCCTTAGAGTCCCTTGTCCAATTACTTTTGGTCCCTTGAAAAAGAAGAGGCTATGCATTACAGAGCTATGATTCCTAAACCCTTTCTCCGATTTGGATGTGAAAACTCTAATATTGCAGCTGGGAGTGTGCACTTTCAGCCCATATTATATATATAATTGTATTTCTGAACATGTTTTTCTAAACAGCTAAAATAACAAAACTTGTGTCACTGTCCAAATATTTCTGGACCTAACTGTAGATAAATAGAGGGATAGATAGATGGATAGATGGATAGATAGATAGATAGATAATAGAGGGATAGATAGATAGATAGATAGAGGGATGGATAGAGGGATAGATAGATAGATAGAGGGATAGATAGATAATAGAGGGATAGATAGAGGGATAGATAGATAATAGAGGGATAGATAGAGGGATAGATAGAGGGATAGATAGATAGATAGATAATAGAGGGATAGATAGATAGAGGGATAGATAGATAATAGAGGGAAAGATAGATAAAGGGATAGATAGATAGATAATATAGATAGATAGAGGGATAGATAGATAGAGGGATAGATAGAGGGATAGATAGAGGGATAGATAATAGAGGGATAGATAGATAATAGAGGGATAGATAGATAGATAAAGGGATAGATAGACAGATAATATAGATAGAGGGATAGATAGATAGATAGATAGATAATATAGATAGATAGAGGGATAGATAGAGGGCTGGATAAATAGATAGAGGGATAGATAGAGGGATAGATATTCCAGCTTTATTTATGACGTTTCCCCCCACACACACTGCACTTCTCATGGCCGGTAATGTGTGCACATCACCGGCTGTGAGAAATGTCCTGGAGTCTCCTCTGCACCACGCTCAGGAGCTGCATTCAGCACTCGCTCACTGACCCGTGGAGAACTGTCACACGCGGCTGGAGCAGGGCTGGAAGCGCCGGGGGACATCACTGTGGATTACGTCAGAGCTGTGTCTGTGAGGGGTTAATACACTGGAGAAAGAGGGGCTTTTTGCCTTTTATTCAAAATAAAGGATTTTTCGGTGTGTGTGAGTGTTTCTTTACTTTCACTTTCAGATTAGTGACGGCGTGTCATAGAAGCTGCGATCACTAATCTTGGACTTAGCGGCAGCTATTAGTTGCCATTAACTCCATATTACTTGGATTTCCCCAGCATCACGGCATCTGGAGGAGCCGGTAACACGCCGGGATTGTCGCATAATGGATGCGACAGTCCCGGGGCAGCTGCGGCTGATATTCTCGGCTGCGGGAGGGGGAGGGGCATTAACCCTGTCCCTCGCTCTCCCCAGCCTGAGAATACCGGGCCGCCGCTGTGTGTTTACCCGGCTGGAAGGTAAAAATACAGCGGAGCCCACGCTTTTTTTTTTCTCTTCTTCTTCCTCTTCCTGTCCTAGTGACATCACTTCCCTGCAAAACGCAGTGCAGGGAAGTACGCTATGTCTTGAAAACGCGAAATAACGCAGGAATAACGCAGGTATAACGCAGTAATAGCGCACATCACTTGCTACCTGCGTTATTCCTGCGCTATTTCATGATTACATTACAGTCAATGGCGTGAAATAACGCAGTTAGCTGCAAAAAAGAAGTGACATGCTCATTCTGTTTCTTAAGAAAATCTACTGAAAGAATTTTCTTAAGAAAAAAACGCAGTGTGTGCACAGCTAATTTTTTTTGCCATAGGTTTTGCTGGGGAATGTCTGCAGAAAGGTTACAATAATTTCTCAAGAAAATTTCTGCAGCAAAAACGGACCAAAAACGCAGGTAAAAAACGCAGTGTGTGAACATAGCCTTAGTGTGGAGGCAAATCTCAGGAAAAGAATCTAATGAGACCTCCTCACTGGTAATAATTTATTTTTATTAGTATTTTAATTTAAAAAGAATGTATTATCAGATTATTTATTAATGCAATCAATTGCGATCAACTAATCATTTATGTCCCTAATCTTTTTTTCAGCTCAGTGCTATACAGGGCCGGATTTAGGTCTTCGTAGGCCCTAGGCACACCAACTTAAATACAAAATGTATGGAAAGTTTACATAATCCATTGGAAACAGTAATTACAAATTAATTTATGGCCTAAAATTCTCTGTTTTTAACAAACAAACATAGTATTAGTTCATATTGCTGACACTGAAGGACAAAAATCAGCAGTTGTTCATGAACTCAAAGCTTTACTAACACATTTGAACAGATTTGAAATGGTTTTAATGACCATAATTTGGGAAGATATCTTAAAGAACATCAATGAGTCCAAACATTTTATATTGTACTATCGTTGACTAAGCTGATGCACATTAAGAATTATTTACACTCACTCATGGGTCAAGATTGTCCATCATCTTTTGCTCTTCTGTGAATTGAAAGTGAATTGACAAAAAGTATGGAATTTGAAGACAACATTAATGACTTTAGTGAAAAGAGAAGTCGTTAGAAACTTCCTTGATTAGTTCAGTATTTATTTCAATATGTGGTCAAATATTGTATAATTCTAGTTTATTAGAAGTTCCTATTAAATTCACATAAAAATGTATTAGTTCACATTATTTTTATTTACCTCAGGATATTTCTTATCTACAATTTGTAGGCCCTAGACACAGTGCCTACTGTGCCTAATGGAAAATCCAGCACTAGCGCTATAGTTCATAGAGGAGGATCACAAGGGTCTATTACCTACCTATTTTTTTTTATGATATGTGGACAGGGATTGTTATGCTTGGACCAATTTGATGGACAGAAGCTCAGGCTCCTAAGAAGTAAATCTACAGTGCCTTGCGAAAGTATATGGCCCCCTTGAATTTTTCAACCTTTTCCCACATTTCAGGCTTCAAACATGAAGATAAAAACTTTAATGTTATGGTGAAGAATCAACCACAAGTGGGACACAATTGTGAAGTTGAACAAAATGTATTGCTTATTTTAATCTTTTGTAAAAAAGAATAAACTGAAAGTTGGGGTGTTCAATATTATTCAGCCCCTTTACTTTCAGTGCAACAAACTCACTTCAGAAATTCATTGAAGATCTCTGAATGATCCAATGTTGTCCTAAATGACTGATGATGATAAATATAAGCCCCATGTGTGTAATCAAGACTCCGTATAAATGCACCTGCTCTGTGATAGTCTCAGTGTTCTGTTTAAAGCACAGAGAGCATCATGAAGACCAATGAACACAACAGGCAAGTCTGTAATACTGTTGTGGAGAAGTTTAAAGCCGGATTTGGTTACAAAAAGATTTACACAACTTTAAACATCCCAAGACGCACTGTGCAAGCCATCATATTGAAATAGAAGGAGTATCATACCACTGCAAATCTACCAAGACCCGGCTGTCCCTCAAGAATTTAATCTCAAACAAGGAGAAGACTGATCAGAGATGCAGCCAAGAGGCCTATGATCACTCTGGATGAACTGCAGAGATCTACAGCTGAGGTGGGAGAGTCTGTCCATAGGACAACAATCAGTCGTACACTGCACAAATCTGGCCTTCATGGAGGAGTGGTAAGACTAAAGTCATTTCTCAAAGATATCGATAAAAAGTGTTGTTTAAAGTTTGCCACAGGCCACCTGGGAGACACACCAAACATGTGGAAGAAGGTGCTCTGATCAGATTAAACCAACATCGAACTATTTGGGCACAATGCCAAACGATATGTTTGGCATAAAAGGAACACAGCTCATCACCCTGAACACACCATCCCCACTTTCAAACATGGTGGTGGCAACATCATGGATTGGGCCTGCTTTTCTTCAGCAGGGACAGGGAAGATGGTTAAAATTGATGGGAAGATGGATGGAACCAAATACAGGACCATTCTTGAAGAAAACCTGTTGGAGGCTGCAAAAGACCTGAGACTGCAACCGAGATTTGTCTTTCAACAAGACAATGATCCAAAACATAAAGCAAAATCTACAATGGAATGGTTCACAAATAAATGTATCCAGGTGTTAGAATGGCTAAGTCAAAGTCCAGACCTGAATCCAATCGAAAATCTGTGGAAAGAGCTGAAAACTGCTGTTCACAAACGTTCTCCATCCAACCTCACTCAGCTCCAGCTATTTGCAAAGGAAGAATGGGCAAGAATTTCAGTCTCTCGATGTGCAAAACTGATAGAGACATACCCCCAGCAACTTGCAGCTGTAATCGCAGCAAAAGGTGGCGCTACAAAGTATTAACTTAAAGGGGCCGAATAATATTGCACACCCCAATTTTCAGCTTATTATTTTTTATAAAAGTTTTAAAAAAAGCAATACATTTCGTTCAACTTCATTTTGGGTCCCACTTGTTAATTCTTCACCATAAAATTTTAATTTTTTTATCTTTATGTTTGAAGCCTGAAATGTGGGAAAAGGTTGAAAAATTAAAAAGGGATGAATACTTTCGTAAGGCACTGTACACTATGTTTTGTATACCACTATATTTGCATGAAGAACAAAATAAGATCACATTTAATTTAAATATTAAAGTATAATTCATTAAAGGGATTGTCTGGGTTCATAAAATACTTTAGGTCATTTATTTGAGATAGGTAAGAATCTGACAATCAAGACTGCCATTGATTTAACTGAAATCTGCTCCTGTAGCAGCCAGATGTAAGCAAAGTTTGGGGGAGAACACTGAGGCTCCATACACTGTGCAGTAGTCATTGTTGAGTACTGCCGTTTGTCTCCCATTCACTTCAACCCAATTGGGGTTCTTGGGTCAAATAATAGTCAAGACAGAGTACAATCCTTGAAAAATTAGGAATATAAATGCATTTTAAGTTAATATCCATACATTCAGAAATAATATTATCTTATTATTAAGTGAATATAAGAAAAAGTCTAGACAGATTTCGATTGCAGCTTACAAGAACTGTGAAATACAGTCAGTAATCAGAGTCTTCTTTAAGTTTCTCCACAATGCTGAGTACACGGCCATAAGCAGGCCTGCAAATTGAACAATCAGTGTTAAGAGGGTTTAAGTCCAAATGAAGAATGCCAGTGGAAATAACTCTGGGGACCTTTTAACAGATGGACACTTGTAAATCTAACAGGATTTCCTACTGCCTCAGGTGAAATGAAGACTGCCTCATTAAACTGTCTGCAAGCCACTGTGAGCCACATTGCTCATCTGAACGACAGCGGAATAGCCCACACAGCACACTATTACATGTTCCCTGCATTATACAACATATGCATACAATCAATAGACAGAATAGGAAAAAAAGAAAATAACAACCTCCTCAAATTTTTATCATAGTATCATAGTTTGTAAGGTTGAAGGGAGACTCTGAAGCTGGTGTCACACATAACGACGACGACGTCGCTGCTACGTCACCATTTTCTGTGACGTTGCAGCGACGTCCCGTCGCTGTCGCTGTGTGTGACATCCAGCAACGACCTGGCCCCTGCTGTGAGGTCGCCGGTCGTTGCTGAATGTCCAGCTTCATTTTTTGGTCGTCACTCTCCCGCTGTGACACACACATCGCTGTGTGTGACAGCGAGAGAGCGACGAAATGAAGCGATCAGGAGCCGGCACTGGCAGCTGCGGTAAGCTGTAACCAGCGTAAACATCGGGTAACCAAGGGAAGACCTTTCCCTGGTTACCCGATGTTTACGCTGGTTACCAGCCTCCGCTCTTGCTGCCAGTGCCGGCTCCTGCACTGTGACATGTGGCTGCAGTACGCATCGGGTAATTAACCCGATGTATACTGTAGCAAGGAGAGCAAGGAGCCAGCGCTAAGCAGTGCGCGCGGCTCCTTGCTCTCTGCACTGTGACATGTAGCTGCAGCACACATCGGGTTAATTAACCCGATGTCTACTGTACCTAGGAGAGCAAGGAGCCAGCGCTAAGCGCGGCTCCCTGCTCTCTGCACATGTAGCACAGCGACGTTATGATCGCTGCTTCTGCTGTGTTTGACAGCTAAGCAGCGATCATAACAGCGACTTACAAGGTCGCTGTTACGTCACAGAAAATGGTGACGTAACAGCGACGTCGTTGTCGCTGTCGCTTAGTGTGACACCAGCTTTACAGCAGGCAAATAGGTTTCATTATCTTTATTTCAGATATAAATCTGAATAATTTCACTAATCACGGCTTTATTTCCCTTCTAATCATCGTCGTTGTCGCTGTCGCTTAGTGTGACACCAGCTTAAGTCCATCTAGTTCAACCCGTAGCCTAACATGTTGATCCAGAGGAAGGCAAAAAAAACCCCAATGTGGCAAACAAGTTCCAATGGGGAAAAAATTTCCTTCCTGACTCCACATCTGGCAATCAGACTAGTTCCCTGGATCAATACCCTGTCATAAAATCTAATATACATAACTGGTAATATTACATTTTTCAAGAAAGGCGTCCAGGCTCTGCTTAAATGTTAGTAGGGATTCACTCATTACAACATCATGCGGCAGAGAGTTCCATAGTCTCACTGCTCGTACAGTAAAGAATCCTCGTCTGTGATTATGATTAAACCTTCTTTCCTCAAGACGTAGCGGATGCCCCCGTGTTCCAGTCGCAGGCCTAGGTATAAAAAGATCTTTGGAAAGGTCTCTGTACTGTCCCCTCATATATTTATACATTGTGATTAGATCCCCCCTAAGCCTTCGTTTTTCCAAACTAAATAACCCCAAGTTTAATAACCTGTCTTCGTATTGCAGCCCACCCATTCCTCTAATAATCTTTGTCGCTCTTCTCTGCACCCTCTCCAGTTCAGCTATGTCCTTCTTATATATCGGTGACCAGAATTGTACACAGTATTCTAAGTGCGGTCGCACTAGTGACTTGTACAGAGGTAGAACTATATTTTTTTCATGAACACTTATACCTCTTTTAATACATCCCATTATTTTATTAGCCCTGGCAGCAGCTGCCTGACACTGGCCACTAAAGTGAAGTTTACCATCCACCCATACACCCAAGTCTTTTTCTGTGTCTGTTTTACCCAGTGTTCTACAATTAAGTACATAATGATAAATGTTATTTCCTCTACCCAAGTGCATGACCTTACATTTATCTACATTAAACTTCAATTGCCACTTCTCAGCCCAATCCTCCAATTTACATAAATCTCCCTGTAATATAAAATTATCCTCCTCTGTATTGATTACCCTGCAGAGTTTAGTATCATCTGCAAATATTGAAATTCTACTCCGCATGCCCCCAACAAGGTCATTTATAAATATGTTGAAAAGAAGCGGGCCCAATACTGACCCCTGTGGTACCCCACTATGAACTGAGACCCAGTCCGAGTACGTACCATTAATAACCACCCTTTGTTTCCTATCACTGAGCCAGTTTTTAACCCAGTTACACATATTTTCCCCTATCCCCATTATTCTCATTTTATGTACCAACCTTTTGTGTGGCACCGTATCAAAAGCTTTTGAAAAGTCCATATACACAACATCCACTGCATTTCCCTGGTCCAGGCTTGAACTTACCTCTTCATAGAAGCTGATCAAATTAGTTTGACAGGATCGATCCCTCATAAACCCATGTTGATACTCTGTCATAAGGTTATTTTTCTTGAGATACTCCAGTATAGCATCTCTCAAGAAACCCTCAAGGATTTTACCAACCGTAGAGGTTAAACTTACCGGCCTATAATTTCCCGGCTCAGTTTTTGTCCCCTTTTTGAATATTGGCACCACATTTGCTATGCGCCAGTCCTGCGGTACCGACCCTGTTATTAAGGAATCTGAGAAGATTAAAAATAATGGTCTATCTATCACAGAACTCATATTATATTGATTGATTGATTGATTATATTGATTTATATGATCAAAATAGGACTTTTCATATCTGTAGACATTTTTACTATATATTTTTCAAATATTAAATTAAAAAATAATACAGAATTACTATGAAATGGCATACATAATATATTAAAGGCTTTCTATACTAAAGGGGGCTTTATACGCTACGATATCGCTAGCAATATCGCTAGCGAGCGTACCTGCCCCCGTCGTTTGTGCGTCACAGGCAAATCTCTGCCCATGGCGCACAATATCGTTAACACCCGTCACACATACTTACCTTTCTAGCGATATCGCTGTAGGCGGCGAACAACCTCTTTGTTAAGGGGGAGGTTCTTGCGCCGTCACAGCGACGTCACACAGCGGCCGACCAATAGAAGTAGAGGGTCGGAGACTAGCCGCATTAACGACACGCCCACCTCATTGCCGGATGACACAGGTAAGCTGTAGTTCATCGTTCCCGGGGTGTCACACGTAGCGATGTGTGCTGCCTCAGGAATGACAAACAACCTACGTCCACAACGACCAACGAGATTTTGAAAATGAACGACGTGTGAACGATCAACTGTTAGGTGAGTATTTTTGATTGTTAACACTCGCTCGGAGCTGTTACACGCAACGACGTCGCTAACGACACCGGATGTGCGTCTCGAATTCCGTGACCCCAACGACATATCGTTAGATATGTCGTTGCGTGTAAAGCCCCCTTTAGAATCATAAATTGTCCCTATTAAAATATATGATGAAATGGCATGATGAAAACATCGACAACATACACACAAATGCATCACACAACAGGCCCTTCTGGTGGCCAACAAATTCCAGGATCCAAAAGTGGAAATAGGAGCTCTGGATCTGTGTCACACTAGGTACGGGGAAGTACCACACATACGGCGACAGGGAAGACGATCCCTGTGTCTAAAGAAGGGGGAGATGGTGACCCCTGACCAAACCTTCTGCTGGCCCCTGATTCCCCTGACCAGCCTAGATATTTTCTGCACCTATGCGCCGAGCAGGATACCTGGCCCCGGCTGATCCTACACTGGGCCCTAAGTAAGGAATAGATGGAATGAGCACTTAGTCAACCACACTAAGCTGTAAAGAAGACACAGGGAGCACAAACAGGGGAAGTGAATGAATAACTTATCTCCAAGAAGACTCAGAGAGATTAAGAGCAACAAATAATGTTTCTTCAGATTAATTCAAGCTGACTGCTTGCTTTCAAGGCCTGTATAGGAATATAACTCTATCACCAGCAAACACCAAGGGAAATGTGGGTATTTAAGGACACAAGGGGAAGTGATGATGATTAATAGCTGAAAAGTGAGGATATCTGCAAGTTCCTAAAAGGAAAGGGATTAACCCCAAGCAGAGAAGATATATAAGATACCATTTACACCACATCAGGAAGAAAATAATGTCAGGGAGCAGTTTGTGTAGCCTTAGGGGTACTTTACACGCTGCGACATCGCTGCCGATATATCGTCGGGGTCACGTCGTTAGTGAAGCACATCCGGCGCCGGTAGCGACATCGCAGCGTGTAAAACAAATGAGACGAGTGTATCGGGTGGTAGAGTGGCGTGCTGCCAGATACCCACACTCACTGAACTCAAATGATATCTGCGCACATGGGTGTGTTGTCGGGCGGCTTAAATCAAATTAACTCTGCCTCAAACACAACGCCCAGTCTGCCGTGACATCACCCGTGGGCCAATCCGATGTCTCCACATCAGCAGCCCTGCTGACTTCACACCAATCAGATGCATTGACGTCAGAAGCCCCGCTGACGTCACACCACCAATCAGGTGCCGCCATGTCACGGGCATACGTGGTAGCCTGCTTTTGGGACAGTCTCAGTGTGAGAACAGCCTGTCTGGCGATGTGCAGTGGAAGCCTTCATGAGCCTGATTTCAGAACCAGCGACACACTGCACATCATGTAAGCGCCGTTACCGGCACCCATGCTGAGCAGCAGGTCCAGCAGCCGCCATGAAATGGGAGACCAAAGTGCCTGGAGATAACCGGGATCCATTCTGTGCAACAGGGAAGCAGTGAAGTGTAACAGATAGTGCCAGTATAGCACTGGCTTTAGGTTATGTATGAAAATCCTGGTGATTGGTTCCCTTTAAAGGGAACCTATCATGTGCAATATGCACACAGAATGATGAGCAGTTCTGGGTGCATATTTCTAATCCCTGCCTAACTGTCCCTGTATCTAGTAGTATACATAAAGAGATCTTTAGGAAAAGTATTTCTAGAGATCCTTTATATTATGCTAATGAATGCAGGAACTAGTCGCAAGGGCTGTAGTTCCTGCAGTCATTCTGCCTTCTTAGCATATTAATGTGCCACCCCCGTGCCAGCAGCCGCCGCTGCTCGGATCCGGACCTTCTAAGGGGGTGGCTCGAGGGTCTCGCGGACACGCCAAATAAAAGGGGGGGACGTAGATGTATGGGCTAGGCCATATTAAGTTTGTGACGCCACCCACGGTGTGTGGTGAGGTGGGACACCACCGCTGCTGTTATGGGGCACCCGGGGGAGATGTTGTGGCAGCTAGTTGTTAACCCCTCCGTGGGTAGGGATGGTGGCCCCGGGACCCAGTGTCTCTGTGCAGGGTATAGCGACCACAGGGAGTGTTTGTGTACTCACAGTTAATAAACCACACAAGTCTCTGGTAAACCAAGGTGCTGGTGGCCGGTGCCGCGGCCAGTTGAATTCGGGTCCCCCAACCGGCTGGTGGTCTCTATCCTTTTCTCTGCACTGTTTTGTATAAGGTGGACTGCCTAGCGTGAAACTCAGGAGTCCGCTCCCAGCTGGATGTGGCCTAAGGAGCTGTGCCCGCAGATGCGGGCCTGTGGGATCTATGGGCCCTGGCGGTGACCTCTTATCCCTATCGGTGGGCTGTTGTCTTCTATGAGGGACTTTGGGTGGGACAGAACCTCTAGTCTTGGCCTCAACTGGTGAATTAACCAGTCCGCTTGTTTCCGGTTCTGGCTTCAGGGTCCAAGTATCCCTTTTTGTGCTACGGTTTCCAGGTTGGTTCCCTGTGTCGGTACCGGTGGGCTACAACCCTGTCTCGGTCCACTTTGGTTCTGCCGAGCCGTGTTCCCGTCTCCTGCTGACGGAAACCACCGTCTGCCTCCTAGCCAGAGGCACCAGGGCTCCTACCCTGGTATCGTTCAACTTGAACTTTCCTGCTGGAGCTACACTTAGCTCCAGACCACACTCCTCTCCAAACTGAACTCTAAACTCTTCTGTTTGTTTTCCGCCCCCAGGCTGTCTGGACCACTGGGTGGGCGTGTTCCAACCGCCTGGTCATGCCCACTGGGGTGTCTGTTTTTCCCTAAGGGGGGGTGACTAGGGTTTCTAGGTTGGCTGTATGTTTCCTAGTGAGGGAAGGTGTTATGCGGGGGCCTATTTGTGACTACCTGGTTTTGCCAGGGCGTCACATTAACACACCCACAGAGGCATGCTATTCAATGCCCATTGCCCAGCATCATCAGTGGTGACACCCATACCTGTATCCTTTGTCACCACCTCAAAGATGTCGGGCTTAGGGTCATGATCAGAATGCCTGGCACTTCCAGTCATGTGCACTACACCTCGCTGAAGACAGGACACTTCATAGTGAGCATGACCAGAAGTGCCAGGAATTCTGATCATGCGCACTGACCCTATACCCAGCTTTCTGAAGCGGTGCCAATGAACATAGGTACGTGTTTCACTGCTGATGACACTGGGCAATGGGCATTAAATAGCATGTTAGCTCGTCCCTGTAGGAGTGCTAACATACTAAGAGGGCGGAATGAGTGCAGGAACTAATGCCCTTGTGACTAGTCCCTGCACTCATTAGCATATCATAAAGGATCTTTAGAAATACTTTTTCTAAAGATCTCTTTATGTATGCTGCTATATACTGTACAGGGACTGATAGGCAGGGATTAGCAATATGTACCTAGAACTGCTTGTGGTTTTGGGTGCATATTGCACCTGACAGGTTTCCTTTAAAATAATTAGGCAAATATTACAGTTAATGAGACACTGTAAACTACTGAGTACTGGGTGTGTAATTTTCTAAAGAAACCTTTGCATTCAAGCGCAGACAGTATGAATCTATTACCACCATATACTATAGCACAGAATGGACATTTTTCAAGGTGAAGCAGACGGTTTAGTCGATTATAAATAACAGCAACATGTTATAGGTATGAGGTTATTTCATATCACTATGAGACTATGTATGGATCTCCAGTAATATACAAACCTGTCATAAAGGAACATTTCTCAAATCTGCACCTCTATTACTTTTTCTGTGCAGAAAAGCAGACAAATGCAATAATTGGTAAAGATGGCATTTTGCCCTTAATGGCGATCTATTTCATTCAGCAGCCTCCAGCTAATAGGACTGTTATTTACTTCTTTCAGGAAAAGTACTGAATAGTGTGAAATGCGCTAGTCAATAATGTTGGATAGCTAGATAAATAATACTTATACTATTTTCTGACAAATCCTTCCGGATGAAAAATATAAATAACACAGAGCTATTGTCAGCTTACTGACCCAGAAAATATCATTTCACAGGAAAGATTACGATCTGAAAGCCTTAGAATGGTAAATATCTGAGGAAATTCTATAAGAGAAGGTTCATCTGATTGGTAAAGTGCAGCGGTCAGATGCCCAGTATGGATGCAGAGACATTATTTGATTATTTGGAGGACGTTCTAATAAATAAACGTACATTTTGTATGTCTTAGACACTTTTGTAAAAGAAGTCGTAAAATGTGCAAGTTTGTTAATAGTGCTATTTTGTTCATTTTATATGAAAAAATGGTGTATGGCAAGACAGCCTTCAAGCTGGTGTAAGGAAGCGAAAAGTGACTTTTACCTATTGGTGCAAAACCAAACCCACAGCGAGGGTCAGTTAGCTCAGTTTCTACAGTAAATGTCTCATATGAGGTGACAGGATTGATAAAGCTGTCACAATACAATCTTCATCCCCCGTGACAAAAGAAAGACCCAAAAGAGAACAAATCTAAAGACAGTGCTAATAATTAAGGCCCTGCCAGCGCTCTTGACTTGCCGAACAAAAGTACACTTTTACTTAGAACGCTGCATTGTTTAATTTCTCTGCTACGTCTTCTGTAACCACTTCTCAAGTCATTAAATTGTGTTCTAACACCACATATTTTCGAATATTTCTAGGGGGAATAAGTGAGGAATAGAACAATGTAGACTTGTAAGAATTCTCCACAGACCATTACTGTTAAGGTTAAGATCCCACAATGAGTTTTTGGTGACTTTCTGATGCAAAGAATTCTCGATGTGTAAAAAACGCAGCATCTTACAGATCCAGCAAAGTGGATGAGATTTATCCCATGCCCACTGTGCTTTATTTTTTGCACAACATAAACTGAACTGTTGTATTTGTTTGACATCCACAACATGTGACATTCTCTTGCGGGCTTGCTGATTTTTATGTGAAGATTTTTTCAATAGAATTGCATTAGTTGGGGAAAATCTGCTGGTAAAAAATAATATATCTGGTTTTTTTTAATGTGTTTCCATTGTGGAGACTCACCAAAAATGCAAGTAATCTGCACAAGATTGTAGCAATAAAATGTTATCAAAACTAATCACCAGGAAGTATAAATGTCCCTCATCCTGGTATTTATGTCCCACATCCTGGTATATATGCTCCCATGCTGTTATGTATGTCCCCTATGTTCCCCATCCTGGTATATTTAGCCTTCATACTGGGCCCATACTGGTATATAAAGTATGTACCCCCATCGTGGCATATATCTCCCCTATCCTGATATATGATCCCCATCCTGGTATATATATGTTCCCCATACCAATGTATAAAGAAAAAAAACACATTCTACTTATCTTCCTCAGCTTTCACGTCCTGTAACGTCCTCCTCTGTAGCCGGCAGCTGACATCGGCATGCCTGCTATGATGACACATGATGTCACTGCCATGTGATGCCAATGACTGGAGCGCTGATGTTAGCAACTGGCATCTGTTTGGTCAGCATCATGTATTGTAGTGCAGTGACCAAATGGGTCTCTGTGCTGTGATGCATTTCAGCCGGGGGTGCATTTGAACCCAGGACACCAGTGCTGCAAAGCAACAGTGCCACCAAGCTGAACTAGGCTAGGATCACATGACTGTTGATTCTCTCATCTGAGAGAATCAGGTCAATAATGTTAATGACACTCTGATCAAATCCTGATCAGAGTTTGGTCCGAATGTCAGTTTAGTGTTATCCAATTCTCGTGGATGCAAGAATCAAAGCACAAGTAAGGAGAAGATGGAGAACAAAATTTTTGTCTATGGAAATTGGACTGTGTGAAGCCCCACAGGTGTAGTGTCGGTGCATTACCTTCAGGGACTCCACTCAGCTGGATCTTGTCACAGGTAGGAGATCTTCTTCTTGTCGTGACGCCACTCTCAGTATTGCGGCCAGTAGGGACCGCCACTGCAGGTTGAGGGACGCCTGGGGCTGATGGTGAGTGCAGTTAGTTGGAATAGCCTCCTGAGAGTGAGGCAAGCCCCAGGGCCCTGTGTAGATGCGTAGTACTACAAGTCGCAGAATGACTCACACAGGCAGAAATGTCTTTCAAGGGCTTTACTCACATTTGATGGCAGGGTGAGTAGCCCGGGCGTAGCTGAGATGAACCAGGTGGGAACCAGGTATCCTTCAGGCTGACTTTATGAGGGTGACTACCAACTCGCCTTCCTTAGCCCTTTTTGTGTTTGGAGTAACCCCGACTTTGAGTCCCTATGGGGGTCACCCAGGGAAGATGCTGCAGCCTCTCTCCCCTTCGTTTGCCGTGTGCTTGTCGCCTGGGCCAGATCACTCCAGCTTCTTGCCTCCTGTGACCTATGGGCCCTAACTGTGGCTACGTGGCTGCGGCTTTTGTGGTGTTGTGGTGTGGGCTTTGAGAGCCCCACACCGGCAGGTTTAGCAAAAGAAAGCTGGATCTATCTCCGCTTCGGGATCTGCCGCCCGTTTGGGCCTGGTACTCTCTAGCAGTCTCCTTACTTCCCACTCCGTGCTCTCTCTTTAGCTGAAGATGGATTTCGGGTAGCACTCCTAGTTGACCGTTCTCCCCCGTCAGTAGCCACTGCGCGGGCGCTGTTAGACAGCAACAGCCCCACAGGTCTGCTCCTCACTGAGCCCTATGGAGTTCTGCTCTAACTGACTCACTGCCCCTCCTCTCCTGTTCTTGCCTACGCCACCTAGCAACCAGACTCTCTTACCACACCCCTTGAGAGGAGATGGAGGCTTTTGGCCCCCTCCACTATTCCAGTGAAGGTCAAGGCTTTTCCCCCTCCTGGGATCCCCAGGGGTCCTCTCATGGGTACATGTGTGAGACCTGATCACTATGCGCCTGTGTTCCACACCCCGGTCAGCCTTCTGGATTACCTGTATTGTACTGTCCCCAGCATGGGTGCAGTACTCAGTGGTGCCTGACCAGGTCAGGGGCGCCACATTCCCCCTTAGTTATCACCAGCACGTCCTCGGGCTGCAAGACAACATTTTAAAATGCATGCATAAAACATTAAAACATGTAAAACATTTTTAAAAGCACCAGGTACCATACATCACCACCCTCCACCCACAAGTCCGTTAACCCACCCAAAACCCTTTCACGTTGGCCGCGGCTTCAGCCACTTCTGGCAGGATGTAGAGGCGGCTTACATGGGCTGGTGGTTTCAGGGTATACCTGGCCTGGTGGACCCGCGCCTTCAGCCTCTTCTGGCAGGATGCAGAGGCGGCCTCCACAGTTGGTGCTGACCAGGTACCCTCTTTGTGGTGGAGAGCCAGGCCCCATAAACAGGCATGCTCTCTGGTCGCAGGTGAGCCAAGGCCCTATATACGGACGGGCTCCTCCTGGTTGCAGACGAGCCAAGCCCCTAAACAGGCTGACTCTGGTGGTGGTGGTGCCCTCTGGTGTAACTATTTACACTGCGAGAGTTTGTGGCTATAGCCAGTTCATAGCCTTAAGGTTTATTTCTCACATCAGTTTATGTGGGCACATTCTTAAACTTGTAAAACGTTGCAAAACAAACTTTTTCAAACTGGTAACTTGCTTTACTTTACATGAACTTTATGCAGATTCCTCTTCACCAGGGCTTGGGCCTGTAGGGCTGCGGCACCTGTTGCTTTCTTGGCCTCTTTCTTCATCTGTTGTTGTCTCATCTGCAGGTTCCTTGTCTCTGCTTTCTCTATCTTCATCTGTTTCCTTTCCTGTATCTGTTTCTCTTTCCTGTAGCATGGGGTGGCTGTAAGGTTTGCTGGTACATAGTGCTACGTCAAGCGCGTACAGTCCTCTCTCGCCTTGATGCATGGTAAACTGTACTGAATCCCCCATCTTTAGGTTTCTGCCAGGGTGTCCTCTAGGCAGATGAGCGCTCACATCTCTTCGGTTGACAAATATCTCTTCCTTCACACCAGGTGCTACAATGAATCCATATCCACTTCTCAAATTGAAATCCTCCACTACTCCTCTGCAAAGGGGTCCTCTGGCCTGGGCTTTGGCTCTTCTCAGGAACCTTTTCTCCTGTAGATCTCTGGCTGTGACTTCTCTCTGCTCTGGGGATGGCGGTGCAGGGGACAGCGTTGTTCTGTTGCGACGCCTTGTCTTGCGGCCTGAACTCTGCGTAGTACAGCTTGCAAGCTCCCAGGTGAGACTTTTAGGCAGATCTTCGTCAGCGGACGGTGTCAGGTCCTCCTCATCCCAGCGGGAATAGGGCAACATCTCCGGCTCTGGGTATGGATCCACTGCTGGTGGCTCCGGAGTCAGCTCCTCAGCTTCCTGGCCTCCTCTCCCCCTTAGTTCTTCTTGGCACTCCTTTGGTGGCAGTGCTGGGGATGGGCTTTCTTCAGCTGGTCTGAGCGGTGGACTCTCTGGCGCGGCTGCAGGGGTTGCCGGAATCTCCTTGGGGGTATGCGGAGGGAGCAGATACCGATCCACCATCTCCTGTGGGAACTGGGCCTCTAGGTCAGCCTTCAGCTTCCAGTATTCGGGGTCCTCTCCTATCAGGGTCTTCCTAGCAGGGACCTCTCTGGACTGGGGAGCGGTGTCTGCTCTGGCCTTGCAGGCCGGGGTAAACGGTGATGCAATCTCTTTGCGGGCCGCGCCCTGTATGGCGGCGGCCTGGTCTTGGCGGGCCGCGCCCTGCATGGCGGCGGCCTGGTCTTGGCGGGCCGCGCCCGGCATGGCGGCGGCCTGGTCTTGGCGGGCCGCGCCCGGCATGGCGGCGGCCTGGTCTTGGCGGGCCGCGCCCGGCATGGCGGCGGCCTGGTCTTGGCGGGCCGCGCCCGGCATGGCGGCGGCCTGGTCTTGGCGGGCCGCGCCCGGCATGGCGGCGGCCTGGTCTTGGCGGGCCGCGCCCGGCATGGCGGCGGCCTGGATCAGTGTCGCTGTTGCAGGGGGCTCTGTGCAAGCTGGGCTGGACGTCGCTGCAGCAGTCTGGGCTTGGCGGGCCGCGCCTGGCGTGGCTGCGGCCTGGTTCAGCACCTCACTTGCGGCGCGGACGAGCGTTGCTGCGGCGGTGGGGTCTCGGCGGGCCGGGCCTAGCAGGGCGGCGGCCTGGGTCAGCGTTACGCCTGCGACACGGATGAGGGTCGCGGTGGCAGCCGGTTCTTTGCGGGCCGGACTGGGCGTTGCTGCAGGGACCGGGTCTTGGTGGGCCGAGCAGGGCATCGCTGCGGCCGCTGGGGCTTGGAGGGCCGCACCTGGCGTGGCTGCGGCCTGCTTCAGCGTCGCCGCACCGGACGCCTCTTCGGGGACCGCGGACGCGGCAGCAGGGGTCGGGGCACTTGCACTGGCCGGGGCATTACTCGACTCACCCACCGGTGGCAGCATCGGGGTCTGCGTCGTCGCCGTCCTGTCTGGCACTCGGCGCGCGGCTCTCCTTTCATAGGCCCGAACCGCCGCGGTCATCTCCAGCACTTCCATTCGTTCTTCCCGGATCTGCTCCACAACCCGGGTCTCCAATCGGTCGCAGAACTGGGCCAGCTCCCGATACCACCAGGCAGCGGAGCCTGGTTCTGGGTTCCTGCGGTCAGACGCCATTTCTTCTGCGCCGTCTTCTGCACGATCTCCCAGCAGTGGACTCGCCGTTGCCTCTGATAGCAAGCTGTTCAGTTTCTGCTCTGCCTCTTTCAGCAGCTCCTCTCCCAGCAGCAGGCTTCTGGCTCCCTTTCTGTCCCGACGTCTCTGGACGCTTCCACTCTCATAGCTGGCAAGGTCAGAACTCTGCAGGGGATCTCTGGGTAGCCACACCTCTTCGTGGGCGGTAACTTCTCCCAGCGCGGGCTGCTGTTGTTTTTCAGCGCGCTTTTCATGGTGGCAATATGGCGGCGCTTCCAATTTTTCAAGCGGACCGCCCAGGCACATGGTCACCTGTCTGAACAGGTCTAGTCCTTATCCTGTTCGTGACGCCAGATGTGAAGCCCCACAGGTGTAGTGTCGGTGCATTACCTTCAGGGACTCCACTCAGCTGGATCTTGTCACAGGTAGGAGATCTTCTTCTTGTCGTGACGCCACTCTCAGTATTGCGGCCAGTAGGGACCGCCACTGCAGGTTGAGGGACGCCTGGGGCTGATGGTGAGTGCAGTTAGTTGGAATAGCCTCCTGAGAGTGAGGCAAGCCCCAGGGCCCTGTGTAGATGCGTAGTACTACAAGTCGCAGAATGACTCACACAGGCAGAAATGTCTTTCAAGGGCTTTACTCACATTTGATGGCAGGGTGAGTAGCCCGGGCGTAGCTGAGATGAACCAGGTGGGAACCAGGTATCCTTCAGGCTGACTTTATGAGGGTGACTACCAACTCGCCTTCCTTAGCCCTTTTTGTGTTTGGAGTAACCCCGACTTTGAGTCCCTATGGGGGTCACCCAGGGAAGATGCTGCAGCCTCTCTCCCCTTCGTTTGCCGTGTGCTTGTCGCCTGGGCCAGATCACTCCAGCTTCTTGCCTCCTGTGACCTATGGGCCCTAACTGTGGCTACGTGGCTGCGGCTTTTGTGGTGTTGTGGTGTGGGCTTTGAGAGCCCCACACCGGCAGGTTTAGCAAAAGAAAGCTGGATCTATCTCCGCTTCGGGATCTGCCGCCCGTTTGGGCCTGGTACTCTCTAGCAGTCTCCTTACTTCCCACTCCGTGCTCTCTCTTTAGCTGAAGATGGATTTCGGGTAGCACTCCTAGTTGACCGTTCTCCCCCGTCAGTAGCCACTGCGCGGGCGCTGTTAGACAGCAACAGCCCCACAGGTCTGCTCCTCACTGAGCCCTATGGAGTTCTGCTCTAACTGACTCACTGCCCCTCCTCTCCTGTTCTTGCCTACGCCACCTAGCAACCAGACTCTCTTACCACACCCCTTGAGAGGAGATGGAGGCTTTTGGCCCCCTCCACTATTCCAGTGAAGGTCAAGGCTTTTCCCCCTCCTGGGATCCCCAGGGGTCCTCTCATGGGTACATGTGTGAGACCTGATCACTATGCGCCTGTGTTCCACACCCCGGTCAGCCTTCTGGATTACCTGTATTGTACTGTCCCCAGCATGGGTGCAGTACTCAGTGGTGCCTGACCAGGTCAGGGGCGCCACAACTGCACTGGTATGTCCTCTGAGTACAGTCAGACGTTTCCCACACACCCATAGTCTTAAGTGGGTGAGTGACATCTACGATTTTTTTCTCATACCGAATTTGTTTGAGGATAAAAAGTATTGTTTGGCACTGCTCTACTAATCATTGTTCTGAGTGCTGTCTGATAAAAAAATTGGATAGCATTCGTCCGATTAATACGATAATGTGAGAGAGCCCTTAACGTCAATAAGTACATGTACATGCAGGTCTTAATAAATATGGAAACAACTGATTTTATTTATATAGAATTACTAAGTGTATAACAGAGTATGGGGTAGATCACTTGGGAAAGAGTATGGTTTCAAAGTAAGGAACAATGTAAAATTTAGAATGTGCCTGCAAATTGTTGATGCAGATACCAAGTTGTCAAAAAGTCAGTCAAGTTTGTTTAATATATTGTGAATTCTATGTGTGAAATTGTTGTATTACTTGTTTATGTAGCTTTTTGTATTTATATGAAACAGTAAAATACACTTATCAGAATCTATCACCAGATCAGTTTTTTGACTCATCTAAAGATACTAAGTTAGTGATATTTGGCTTTCAGGTGAATTTTCAGTATGATCCTAAAATGCCCTCTACCTTTTCAGGTGAACTTAATGGGATCTTCTCTCAACTTTTGAATGCACATGTCCATCTGTTCAATGTTTTATTATTTTCGCGCAACTTGCGATTCTCTAAGAAGGAGCTTAATGGCAAAATTCACAACGTGTGTTTGATCCATGAATCACCCAATAGATTTTGGGGTTCAATTAGAATTGGTATTTAAAGAGTCTTCCTCATCATGCTGTTCACATTTTTACATCATGAGACAAAGATGACACCTAACAATTGATCAACGGTACTTGCGAGGTTTCAAGCAGGATGTTCTCAGATGAAAGTGGCCACTGAGCTTATAGTGTCAGAGTTTTATCAGCAGGTTGGAACAGAGATACAGAGAGACTGGAAGAGTCACAGTAAGGCCCCTTTCACATGTCAGTGTTTCTGGTACGTTTGTGCTTTTATTTAAACGTACCAGAATCACTGACATACGCAGACCCATTATAATCAATGGGTCTGCTCACACATCAGTGATTTTTCACTGAGACTTGTCTCCATGCAGCGTACACCCGTGAATCACGAAACACGGAGGGACATGTGCGTGTTTTACACGTCAGTGAAGAACGTGTGAAACGGGCCTAAGGCATAGAAGTGAACATCCTTTGGCCACAACACACAATGATGACTGCTTTATTGTGAACAATGCCCTTCGGAACCAGATGATGAATGCCGCACAACTCCAGGAACATCTAAAAGAGGTGAGCGGGACCCACGTGTAATGTCAGACCCCATTCAAAACCATTTAAATCAGCGTGGTCTGCATGCTAGATGATCTGCAAGAGTACCTGCAAAACAACCAAGCACAGGCATCATTGTCTTGCTGGACGAGGGACCAGTGGGCCTCAGTATTGTTCACAGATGAAAGTTAATTCCTGCTGAGCAAAAACGATAACTGACAAGCCCCTACTAATTGAATAACATTATTAATCCAGTGATTGCACCCCTACATGAACAACACAGCCTTAATTTCATCTTCATGGATGACACTGCTCCTGTCACACGGAGTTTTGCTCAAAACACGCTGAGTGTCATGGCGGCATCACACGCTGTTCACACTACAGATTTTGACACTCCAGACTGTGGTTTCACTGGTGTTTCTGAGTTACACAGGCAGGCTCAGGCATCAACCAACTGTGTGCTTATTAATGGTCAGGCTAGCAAGAGTTAACCTCTGGTAGCCGACTGGTTAGATCTGGAATCACATGTTGGAAACCTATTACATTTACTCTCTGCCTTTTTATGATAGTGGAACCATTCTTCCCACGCTGACTATAGTTTATTGCTGTGTTGGTCTGTGTGCTGTTGTGTCCCAGTCCTGCTAGTAATTGTATTACTTTGTGCTTGGAGTTGTTGTGTAGTTCTCTTGTCTTATTGTGTGCTGAGAGATAGAGTTTTGTTTTCCCCTGTTTGTCTATTTCTGTTGGCTTTATCACTCCTGCCCTGACCCTCCCCAAGGGGTGTGGGAAGGGGGAATAAGATCACGGCTGGTCAGGAGCAGACCCGGAAAGTGGCTCAGACATCCTCACCTTCAGATGTAACTCTGAATTAAGGGATAGCTAGAGTCCCTTAGTATGAGGGAAAGTCTAAGAGCCCCTGGCCCCTGCCCTCCCCAATCACCGCGACAGCTCTGGCTCATCAAGGTTACATCATTAGGGAACTGCTGCATTTTGCCCTGCATTTTTCACCCATTGATATTAAAAAAACGCATAAAAAACCGCATGCATTTTTTGGCCACAGGCTGCGGTTTTGTGACCAAAGGGTCCAGTTTTGTGGTGAACACAAAACTGTAGAGTGCGGACATAGCCTAACTGTTAATGTGAATTTAGGTCATGAGTGTAGACTGGAGTTGATATTGCATCTCTTCTAACTTTTTATTACATGCAGATATTGGTGACTGATTTATTGCATTGTACCATCAGGTCATGAGGGGAACTGTCTACTCAGTTCCCTTGTCAGCATTACCTTGCAGAGTATCGTTTTATCATTGATAGGTTTAATAGCAGTTGGAAATGCACTACTATAACAGGTCACAAATGGCCTGGGGAGAGGAAAACACTTCTGTTCTCTCTCTTACCAGTTAGTCTGTGTTACATGACCCATGTGCTGCGCTGTAATGTTAGATCATTTTTCTTTTGAAGTATATAGACAAGCTTGTATGGCCACAGAGGCACAGAACAAAAATCTATAACAGCTTTGAACCACCCAGAAGACCAGCTTTCCCTCTAGGATCGATTCAGACTATCACATCATGATGGTTACAATAAAGCCAAAATGCGGTTAAACTATCAAATGGTTCGTTGTTTATTTAGAGCTGTAAGCAAGTATCTTATTACATTAATAGTGCATTACATTAAAAAATTAAAGAGGGGGTCCACGACACAGCATTGTGGCAACACATTGATGTAAAGCTCATATAAAAGGCTTTTTGCAAATACCTTGTGTAGTCAATTGTGCCTCTGAGCTGCGCTATTGCAGTCCACTCATCCCCATCACGTCACCTCTGAGATCCAGTGATGTCACGTTTATTTACCTCAGTATTTGTAACCAAAACCAGGAGTGGGTGCAAAATACAGAAGTGATGCTCGTGTTTCTATTATACTTTTCCTCTGATTGTTCCACTCCTGATTTTGGCTTACAAATAGTGAGGTAAAAAAACCTCACCAAATACTCAATGTGTGCATGTGTCTTATATCCACTTGAAATCTATACTCTATGCATGGAAATTGAGTTTCTTCCATCATTTTCACACTCTCTGCAGAAAAAAACTGTGATGCCCGTCACAAGGTGGCGCTAAAACAAAAGGCCGCGGAGACACCATCACATGTTTCTCAATGCTGGCAGGAAACTAGCCAGGTCTTTCCCCAGGAAGAAACAACCATGGGAAGGGCAGTCTCCAGTCAAGGAAACCTCCTATACCAAAACATGGTATCCATCCACAGACAGCAGTTTCGGGGTACTTGCCCCTCATCAGTGTGGAGTACGAAACTGGCAAGTGGGAGCATTGCCTAGTAGAAGACTACATAGGTAAGAATGGTTGACCTTGGGGAGATCAACATCCAACACCGCGGAGACACCATCACGTGTTTCTCAACGCAGTGACACTAGAACAAGGCCCCCTGGGAAAATATGCGCAAAACAAGAATGCTGCGTAGACACCATCACATGTTTCTTAATGCTGGCAGCAAACTAGCCAGGTCTTTCACCAGGAAGGAACAACCACGGGAAGGGCAGTCTCCAGTCAAGGAAACCACCTATACCAAACCATCCTTACCTATGTAGTCTTCTACTAGGCAATGCTCCCACTAGCCAGTTTCCTACTCCACACTGATGAGGGGAAAATACCCCGAAACAGCTGTCTGTGAATGGATACCATGTTTTGGTATAGGCAGTTTCCGGTTTCCTTCCCGGTGAGAGACCTGGCTAGTTTCCTGCTAGCGTTGAGAAATATGTGATGGTGTCTCCGCGGCATTCTTGTTTTGCATATTTTCCCAGGGGGCCTTGTTCTAGTGTCACTGCATTGAGAAACACGTTATGGTGTTTCCGTGGTGTTGGATGTTGATCTCCCCGAGGTCAACCATCCTTACCTATGTAGTCTTCTACTAGGCAATGCTCCCACTAGCCAGTTTCCTACTCCACACTGATAAGGGGCAAATACCCCAAAACAGTTGTCTGTGGATGGATACCATGTTTTGGTATATGCGGTTTCCTTGACTGGAGACTGCCCTTCCCGTGGTTATTCCTTCCCGGTGAAAGACCTGGCTAGTTTCCTGCCAGCGTTGAGAAACATGTGATGGTGTCTCTACGGCATTCTTGTTTTGCATATTTTCCCAGGGGGCCATGTTCTAGTGTCACTGCATTGAGAAACACGTTATGGTCTTTCCACGATGTTGGATGTTTATCTCCCCGAGGTCAACCATCCTTACATAATGTAGTTTTCTACTAGGAAATGCTCCCACTAGCCAGTTTCCTTATCCACACTGATGAGAGGCAAATACCCCGAAACAGTTGTCTGTGGATGGATACCATGTTTTGGTATTGGCGGTTTCCTTGACTGGAGACTGCCCTTCCCGTGGTTGTTCCTTCCCGGTGAAAGACCTGGCTAGTTTCCTGCCAGCGTTGAGAAACATGTGATGGTTTCTCCGCGGCATTCTAGTTTTGCATATTTTCCCAGGGGGCCTTGTTCTAGTGTCACTGCGTTGAGAAACACGTGATGGTGTCTCCGCGGTGTTGGATGTTGATCTCCCCGAGGTCAACCATCCTTACCTACAAGGTGGCGCTAGACACTACTTGGGTGAAAGGAATGGAGAGGTAGTCAGACAAGCCAAGGTCAGAAGCCAGGTGGTAGCAACGGGACACTGGGAGCAGACAAAGATGATGTCAAGATACAAGCCAAGGGTCAAGATTCCAGGAGAGTACATACAGGATACAGGAAGCAGGCAGAGACGTGGTCAAGAGGAGGTCCGAGGTCAGAAGCCAGGAGGTAAAGACAAAGACAGAGAAGCAGACAGAGAAGAATCAACAACAGTCCAGAGTCGAGAGCCAAGATCAGATCACTAAACACTACGGGAGCCAAGATCACTACTGTAAAAAAGGAAGTACGATTCGCAACGTTTCGGGCGTGTATGCTCCCCAATGAAGCATAGCAATCACCAGGAACAAGGAGCCTCTGCGTAGGCAACTCCCAGGACCAGCCTTGAACCCAGAGCTGATAGACAACTCATTCATAGGAGTTCAAGACAAACAACAGAGCATCCAAACCTGCACGATGGAACAGCAAGTACCAGCTCTACAGGAGAGCATGGCAGAGCATAACAACACAAGATGCTTCGCACATCAGAACCGTGACAAAAACGTTGCAAAAGTAAGTAGCAAACTATTCCTATGGATTCCACATGAAAAAGTCAGCAGACTAGCTAATCTATGCACTAATCTATGTGCAGAGCCAAGGTGAAAATTGCATATCCGTGGAAGAAAACTGGTTATTTCTGCCATGGATCTTGTAGTAAAATATTTGTCTGATTTTCAACTTATGAACATACTCTAAATTCACAATATAAGATACAACAGTAAAAAGAGTTGTGAATCTGTGAAATAATCTAGTTGTCTTCTTTGACGAATGTTATATCTAATCCCTAAAAATGAATGTACATAACTTCAAGGTAACATTTCTTGTATAACAATGCTCTAATGAAGAAATTTAATGAACAAAGTTTCCCAATCTGAAATGTGTTTTACTATTAAATTGAAATGTGGTTCTCACTCGTGAAAATAGTTATGTTTTACCATATTCAGAAAATCAGTAACCTGGTGTAAAACGCAGACAAAAGCATAAGTTAAATTAAAGATAAAAACCAAACAGGTAAAAGTTTATTGCATGAGTTCATGTATATAAAATTTACCAGTAAGAGCTAAGCTAACTTATAAACTAATTTAATTATGGGACAAATATTGTGAGACAATACACCATGCACAGTTATAAAATGTTTGCATGTGTTAACACTCTATAAAAAGCAAAAATATATATCAAAGGAAAGTATAAAGGAAAACATGAATGAGGAGGTGACAGACTGCAGCAGCATATTAGGTCAGTTACAGCAACATAAATATATCATATAAGAAGAAAAGAAATCTGAACTTTAAAAATGTTTCCAAATTAAATGATAATTTATTTTTTTAATTTTAAAAAATATGTATGATAATTTTGATGTGGGAAAAATGTTTACATTTAATTTTTAAAAATAATTCTAGAATAGAAACATAATTGCATTTTAGATCAGAAACCTCACCATAATATTTTCTTGATGGATAAAACCTGTTGACATTGTACATTTCTTCTTTTTTTTTTTTTTTTTTAGAAAAGAATGTTTATTCTTGATCAATTTTTTCGTTCATTCTCCTCAATTAGAAATACAATAAGAAAAAAAACAAGTTCCGCAAAATTCACCATGTACTGTACAAGCATACAAGCATACTTAAGTAGTTCTGGACCGTACATTGAAATTAAGCAATCAGGAAGTTTGCATTCAGAGGCGGACATATCATTGGTGCAAAACGTACAAAACTTTGCTAGAAAAAAAGGTATAGTTCGAGGTATACATACAAAACTTACATAAAGAAAGGTAACTCCAAATATGTATCACCAAAGACTGTATAAAGGAAAAACCAAAAAATACCACAGGACAAAAGAATTATATGCAAAGTGTAAACTTATTTATTGAAAATAGTAAAATGACTGTGAGACAACAAGAGAATTAAGAGTGGCTTAGAATGGAAAAAAGCAACCAGGCGAACAGAGTAAAAAAAAGCACAGCCACCAAACGACACCCAGCAGAGTGCAAATACAAAATAGCATATAACATCAGCACAACAGGAAATCCGGTATACATGAGAATCACCAGAAAATTGGCTCATAAGAAGCAATTGAGTCAACACAGATGCAGCTGAACACTAGATATAAATGATATAAATACAATGTATAGTTCACAAGCTGCGTGTGTGTAAAGGCCGCTTTACACGCTACAATTTATCTGACGATCTCGTTAGCGATGTGACACGCCCAGATCGTAGTTACGATTTGCCGAGATCGCACATAGGTCGTTTATTAGCGGTCACACGTAACGATCTCACAAGTGACGCAAAATCGTTCAGCGATATATTGTTTGCCCAAGGCGGTCATGTGGATGTTGTTCGTCGTTTGCAGGGTGTCAAACATACCAATATGTCCGCTGTGTTCCAAACGATGAACAATATTTTGAAAGTGAACGATGTGTCAACAATCAACGATTTTCAACCTATTTGCGATCGTTCAGAGTCACACGTAGGTGTCACACGCAATGACGTCGCTAATGATGACGGAAGTGTGTCACGGAATCTGTGACCCTGACGACATATCGTCCGATAAATCGTAGAATGTAACGCCGCCTTAAGACCCAAACCAGAGCAGTAAATACTACAGGAGCAGAAACATTCACAACAGATAGGCTGATAAACCCACACAGTACCTTGGGTCATGATGTGCTGAAGATAAAACCGTGGGGCGAGAGAAGGTTGTGTGCGCGTCGACGCACGTTTCACCATTGATGGCTTCATCAGGAGACATGGCTGCACAAAGGTAGGGGGCACTAAAATAAGAATTTGAATATGGCAAATCAGCATGCTCAGTGCCATGTTGTCCTGCCTCCGGATATGATGCTGCTGCGATGCACCGGGAATGATAGGAAGGAGGTGCACAGTGGCCCAAGATGTAAGGGGGCCAGTAATATCTCTAAAAAAGGTGGAATTGTGCATTATGTTAAGCATATGGCCCATATACTGTTCTTGCACAGGGTCCATTTACTGTCTGTGTCCGCCAGTGTTTGCATTCTACTCTGAATTGTAGAGCAGCTGTATGCAATTGTCAGACACAACCAGTATCCCTATAGAGAAGGCAATGACAAACTGTTACTGTACTGTATACACAGCGCACAAGTACTGTATATTCCGCAATAGGAAGCGCTGTTGTTGATTCCTGCTCTCTACACACTGGTCATGTGTTCACTGGGTCTACCAAGAGAGCAAGAGCTATTTGGTTCTCGGAGGCCAGGACAGCTCTTCTGTTCTAACAGAAATGGTCATTATTTAACTCCTTCCTGACCAGGCAATTTTCCATTTTTGTGCTTTTCTTTTTTCCTCCCCTTCTTACAAGAGCCCATACTGGGTTTTTTTTTGCTAAACGTGTTGTAGTTTTGAATTATATCATTCACTTTACCATTCAATGAACTAGAAAAGGGGATTTAATTTTATTTATTTTTTTACTTTTAGTGCCATTAGAGTACTGCAACCTGTGATCATCAAATTGCTCATACTATATTCTACAAAACCATAATCATGCATTGCATTGTAAAGATAAGTCTATATGAAGCCAAGCCACAGGCAGATCTTTGCAAGAGCACTGCTATGGCAAGCGGAGCTGGTGGTATGTGCTCCAGTGGAGCTGAAGACAATGAAAAGGAACAAAAGAGGGTGAGGGGGGATTATATATACGAACATAATATGGGGAGAGAGAGTAAGGGAGAAATGTGTATACAAACACAATATGGGTAGAGAGGGGAGGAGGGAGTGTATATATGGACACCCAAGAGGGTGAGGGGGGATGTATACGGACAGTATAGGGAGAGGGGGTGATAGGGAAATGTATACGAACACAGTATGGGGAGTGAGGGGGGAATGTATACAGACATAGTATGGGGAGCGAGGGGGAGAGTGTATACAGACAAACTGTGGGGAGCGAGGGGGTAGTGCATACAAACACAGTATGTGGGGCAAATGGGGAAAATAAGTCTTGAGGACACTATGGGGAGTGAGAAAGGAATTTGAGGATTGTATGGGGAGTGAGGGGGTAAATTTGAGGTCACTGTATAGAGACCAAGGGGGCAGGATTATTACGGACACAGTATAGAAAGTGAGATGAAAATGTAAGCAGACACAGTAAGGGAAGTGAGAGTGGAATGTATGCAGACACATAAGGAGTGAGGGGAATGAGTGTGGAGTTATTGAGGAGACAGTATAGGATTAGAAAAATGTGAGGGGGCACAGATTAGAGACCAAGTAGTGGGGTGGAAGTATGGAGAGGGAGCAGCATGGGGTGACAGTGTGAGGCCATAGCAAGGAAGGGGTGTGTGATGAGGGTGTACAGTATAAAGACTGGACCATATAGACAGTATAGAGGACAGTGTGAAAAGAGGGCACAATATGGAAAAAAAGAGGACATAAACCGTCAGAGGGACAGTGTGTGCATCATGTTTTCTGCAAAGAACACAAAGAAGGGCAATTATTTACTCAGGGGCACAGTGTGGGGCAGATAATTTTTATTGAGGAGTATAATAATCTTTCTATTATTTTTAAGGATTTCGTGCCAGGATGTGATTCAGAAGACTAGAGAAGATGAAAGTCTGCATAGACGAACTCTGGATGTGAAAAGTTATCATGGCATCTGGACAAGATGGAGAAAAGAAATAGAAGACTCCAATCTGAGACAACATCATCTGTAAGGTATTTGGATGTAAATGTTTATTTGCGATTCAAAGAGAAAAATCCAGCACGATTTCTACACTGCATTTGCTGATAAATAAGAGATTTAGAGCAAAACATTGCAATATTTTGAGCCACCCCGCCAACGTCACGGCAAATCCCATGGGGCAGTCCTACACTAAATATTATATTTTGTTTGGGGTGCCATATGGCCTCACACATCAAATGCAGAACTGCTTGAGGCAGCACTTACCTGGTGCTTTTCATTCCCGCGCCTGTGACTGAGTCACAGCTGTGGGCGGGACAGGCCCAGGCAAGTGCTGCTAGGATTAAAAAGCCCGTGGACAGGGCCAGTGGCTGTGTGTGTGAACAGTCACCAATAGCTAAACCAGTTTGCAGATAGAACAACCAAAAGAGGGTGCACGGCCTGGTGGAGGCTAACCACCTGCCTCAAGCAGTTCTGCATTTGATGTGTGAGGCCATATGGCACCCCAAACAAAATATAATATTTAGTGTAGGACTGCCCCATGGGATTTGCCGTGACGTTGGCGGGGTGGCTCAAAATATTGCAATGTTTTGCTCTAAATCTCTTATTTATCAGCAAATGCAGTGTAGAAATCGTGCTGGATCCTTCTTTTTGAAGTTTATTTGCGATATTGACATTAGTAGTGTGTTTTCTGTAAGGCACACATTCTGATGATGACTATTAACTCCCAGTATCATCTTACCATTGTTAAGTATCTCCTGGAAGTTGTAGGCTCAAGCACTACAAATATATATGGGACTGACCTGACATTACAATTGATATATCATGTACGGTTGATGATTCTGGTGATGTATTTCTGTACAGATGAAGGTTTTGATGCTGTGTTTCTGTACTGATGGAGTTATATGGATGTATTTTTATACTGATGGAGGTTATATGAATGTATTTCTGTACTGCTTGGGATTCTGATGATAAATTTCTGTACTGCTGGTGGTTCTGATGATGAATTTATGTGCCGCTTATGTGTTGCTGTGTTTCTCTACCGATTGGGCTTCTAATTATGTGTTTCTCAACTCTGGTGGTTCTGGTGATTTATTCATGTGCTAGTATTAGTTCTGATCCTGTACACAAGTAACAACCCATAGCTTGTAAGATTATGTTATACATGGCTATGTTAAAGAGTTTGACAACTACTTTAAAGAGAACCTGTCACCAGGCTTTTAACACCAAATCTCAGAGCAATGTAATGTAGGATCAGAGATCCTTATTTCAGCAGTGTTTCATTTATTGGGCTGCTAAGTGAAATTTTTATAAAATCACCGTTTAATCAGCAGCAGATTATCATTAGAGAACTACTTGGCATGCTGCCAGGTAGTCCAGCATTTTAATGAGTTTTTTATAACTGCTAGATCTGAGAAAACATTTATTTTATCAAAATGACAGCAAACAGCTCAGTAAGTGACACATTGCTGGAATCAGGGTCTCTGTCTCTACATTATGCTGCTTTCGGATGGGGTAGCAGGAACCTGGTAACAGATCCCTTTTAAGATTGATTACCTATCCATACAATAGGTCATCAATGTCTGATCGGCCAGGGTCCAGAACTCCGCAGTCCCCCGATCAGCTGTTTTCGGTGTCGGCAGCAGCAGCAGGTGGCCGGAAATTACCAGTTCCAAAGTTGCTCAATCTTTTGGTGCGTGTGGTCAGGTACTGCACATCTCATTAATAGGATGGGGATGTGCAGTACCTGGCCGCAGCCATTATCAGAAGATCTGGAACTGAGTAGTGATGAGCGAGTACTAAAAAGCTCGGGTGCTCGAGGCTTGGGCCGAGCATCCCAAGATACTCGTGTACTCGGCCCGAGCACCGAGCCCAATGTTATCCTATGGGAGACCCGAGTATTTTTATGAAATGACCCCCGGCAGCATGTAGAAACCCTAAAAATGTCACAAAAGTCTCAGAAGAGTGCTCAAATGACATGGCAACAGCATGGGGAAGATCCCTTGAAGCATTTATCACTCAAAAGTCACAGCTGTGAACAATTTTGTCCGCGTTTTACGCCATTTTTACGGACTCACCAGAAAACCTTCCAAAATGACACCAAAATTAATTTTCATGGCGGAAATGTTAAGGGCACATACCCAATAGTGAGATAGAGCTGGTGTATGTTACTTTTGGAGATTACATGAAAGATTTTACGTGAAAACATTGTGTGGCACTTCGATGTCCCTGAGAAGAGACGTACATGAAGGCCTCTTGAGTCTAATGTGCCCATTTTGAGGAAGTGGGTCTATTGTAGTATAGTTCTTTGGCAGGGCAGCCAAAAATTGGGAGGCTCCACGTTGTCCCTGGATAGAGACGTGCATGAGGGCCTGTAAACCTGAAGTGCCCATTGTAAGGAAGTGGGTCTATTGTAGTATAGCCCTTTGGCAGGGCAGCCAAAAATCGGGAGGCTCCACATTGTCCCTGGATAGAGACGTGCATGAGGGCCTGTAAACCTGAAGTGCGCATTGTAAGGAAGTGGATCTATTGTAGTATAGCCCTTTGGCAGGGCAGCCAAAAATTGGGAGGCTCCACGTTGTCCCTGGATAGAGACGTGCATGAGGGCCTGTAAACCTGAAGTGCCCATTGTAAGGAAGTGGGTCTATTGTAGTGTAGCCCTTTGGCAGGGCAGCCAAAAATTGGGAGGCTCCACGTTGTCCCTGGATAGAGACGTGCATGAGGGCCTGTAAACCTGAAGTGCCCATTGTAAGGAAGTGGGTCTATTGTAGTATAGCCCTTTGGCAGGGCAGCCAAAAATTGGGAGGCTCCACATTGTCCCTGGATAGAGACCTGTTAGGTTCTTAGTGCGTCCGTGCTTGCATTTAAAAACCGCACGTGTGTGCTTGTTGGTGGCAGCGTTCAGGTGCACTTGTGTGCGTTTTGCACAAACTTGGATATAACGCACAAGTCTAGTGAATACACATCAGCACAGCATTGCAAAATGCGCTAGGGCGTTGGCAACGAACAAGGAAGTGGACGTGATGGTGGTGCAGGCAGAGACCGAGGTCGCGTGCAAGCTCTAATTTCGCCACAACAAAGGGCCACATCTACTCGCTCGCACGTCCTGTCCCAAATTCTTGGGGACCGCAGCAGTACACCGCTCTTGAACCAAGACCAGTGTCAACAGGTTGTTAGTTGGATAGCGGATAATGCTTCCAGTCAGATTGGCACCACCACAAACACTCTGTCTTCCACACAGTCAAGTGTCAGTAGCCGTGATACTGCACCGCACATTTCAGAACCTGATCCTTCTTCCTACCACCAGGCCGAGTACACGTCCACGGACATTACTGATCCCACACTTGGACACTCGGAAGAGCTGTTCACGTTTCCATTCACACATTCTGGCCTCTCGCCAGCTCCTGTTGAAGTGGGCCATGACAAGATTGTATGTACAGATGCCCAAATTTTTGAGCAGCCACGTTCTCACGAAGTTGGCAACGTGTCTCAACAAGGGGTGGACGATGATGAGACACAATTGTCAGGAAGTCAGGAGGAGGAGCAGGGTGCGGAAGAGGAAGACGACGTGGTGGATGATCCAGTAACTGACCCAACCTGGCAGGAGGATATGCAGAGCGAGGACAGCAGTGCACAGGGGGAGGGAGGCGTAGCATCCCAACAGGCAGTAAGAAGCAGGGTGGTGGCCCCAGGCAGACGTCAGGCAACCGTTCCCCGGAACAACAACACGACACAAGGTGCCTGTACAAATGTTAGGTCTTCCCGAGTCTGGCAGTTTTTTAAGTTGGCTCCAGATGATTCTAAAAAGGCCATTTGCAACACCTGCCATGCCAGCATCAGCAGGGGTACCAAAACTAGCAGCCTGACCACCACCAGCATGATTAGGCACATGTCAGCCAAGCACCCGACTTTGTGGGATGTACAACAGAGTCGAGGAGCAGTGCTTGCTGATGTCACTGCTACGTCTTCGCTTGTTGTGCATGCGAGCCAATCCCCTGTCCATGCTGCCCGCGAACAAGCCTCCTCCGGCCCTGCACCTGCAGTTGCCCACGCAGAAATAACACCATCATCAAGCACGTCCTTGTCCCAGCGCAGCGTTCAGTTATCCATTCAGCAAACCTTTGAACGCAGGCGCAAATACACTGCCAACGCCCCACATGCCACACTTCTAAATGCTAACATTTCGCGACTGCTTGCGCTGGAAATGTTGCCTTTTAGGCTGGTGGAGACAGAAGCATTCCGCGACCTGATGGCGGCAGCTGTCCCACGTTACTCGGTCCCCAGCCGCCACTATTTCTCCCGGTGTGCCATCCCCGCATTGCATAACCACGTGTCACAAAACATCACACGTGCCCTGAACAACGCTGTTTCAGCCAAAGTCCACCTAACCACAGACACGTGGACAAGTGCTTGTGGGCAAGGCCGCTACATCTCGTTGATGGCACACTGGGTTAATATTGTGGAAGCTGGGACCCAGTCTGAGCGAGGGACGGAACACGTCCTTCCCACACCAAGTTTTGCAGGCCCTACCTCAGTCAGGGTTTCACCCACACTCTACAGCTCCGGAATGTCATGCTCCTCAGCCTCCTCCTCCTCCTGCGCATCCTCATCCACTTTACCCTCCAAACCAGTACCAAGCTGGAAGTGTCGCGGGCGGAGGAGGGGACGCTGCGCTCTCCCACTGCTCGGGTCCGGCTGCCGCTGCTCTACGGCTGCTGCTGCTCGGTGGCTCGAGCGATGGCCGGATCCCGGGGACTCGAGCGGCGCTCCTCGCCCGTGAGTGAAAAGGAGTAGTTTGGGTTTTGGGGATATTGTCCGTGACGCCACCCACGGTTGTGGTGATTGTGTGGACACCACCGCTGCTCTGGACGGGGATCCCGGCAGCCTGTGACAGGGAGCAGCTTTGTTGTTATTTCTCCCCTCCGTGGGTAGGGGGGTTGGTTGTCCCGGGGCCCGGTGATGGGGTAGAGATGGATGACAGGCGGGTTGCGGGGCCTGATGAGGTGCAGGGTCGCAGGGGCAGCGCTGTGCCGCACGACACGGAGGTACTCACTCAGCCCAATGATGATGACACAGTTCACGGTAAAACAAGCGGCTGGATGGACGGGTCCCTCGGACGGCTGCGGTTGTTCCTCCCTGCAGGTTAGTGATGACTGTCTCTCCCTGCACCTAAGTTCAGTGTTGGTAGCGATGGGTTCCCACCGGTAACCCGCTCCCCGACCTGGATATGGGCCGGAGGAGCCCCTTTTGCCCACAGGCGCTGGCCCTGGGAGACGGTTGCCCTTGGCGGTGGCGGTGTCTCCCCTTCACGGTTGGACGGTTGCCTTCTATCGGGACTTGGCTGTTTGGAAACCCGGAGGTCCCCTTCACTAACGGATTTGGCAAATTCATGGCGACACCAAGCCTTGCCGGGATCGGAAAGGCCCCTGCCAATGGTGCTGGCTTCTCTTTGTATACCGGTCCAGTACCGCCGGGTCACCACCCGTCCACGGTCCTTACGGCAGACTCCAATCGGCCTCCACTGCAGACGGTCACCACATCCTGCCAACCTTGCTGTCCTGTCCGGGCCACACACCCGGACCAACTTCAGGCTCTTTGCTGTCACTTTTCTCCTCTCTACTACTTTCCTCCTTCCACTTCCTTAGCTTAACTCTCACTGCCTGTGTTTTCCCTCCTCCAGGACTGTGAACTCCTTGGTGGGTGGAGACCAACCGCCTGGCTCCACCCCCTGGTGTGGACAACAGCCCCTGGGGAAGGCAACAAGGATTTTGTGTTTTGACTATGATGTGCCTGCAGGGAGTGTGGGGTGTGTAAGTGTTGTGCTCTGTGGCCCCTGGCTTGTCCAGGGTGACACAGAAGCACTGCAGCACTGCCTCGGCGAAGCGGCAACAGGCTGTGCTGAAGCTAATCTGCATAGGTGACAAACCCCACAATGCAGAAGAGGTGTGGACAGCTCTGAAACAGCATGCAGATCACTGGCTCACACCTCTGAACCTAAAGCCAGGAAAGGTTGTGTGTGACAATGGCCGGAACCTGGTGGCGGCTTTGAGGCGAGGCCAGCTGACACATGGTCCATGCGTGGCCCATGTGCTCAACCTCGTGGTTCAGCGGTTTCTAAAGTCATACCCAGAGCTGTCTGATCTGCTGGTAAAAGTTCGCCGCCTGTCTGCACATTTTCGAAAGTCACCTACTGCTTCAGCCGGCCATGCCGGCTTTCAGCGCCATTTGCATCTTCCGGCTCACAGACTGGTGTGTGATGTCCCCAAGCGTTGGAATTCAACTCTGCACATGTTGGTCAGGATATGTGAGCAGAAGAGGGCAGTTGTTGAGTACCTGCATCACCTAAGCCGTAGGGAAATGGGTCAAACTCCACACATAACACCTGAGGAGTGGAGATGGATGTCCGACCTATGTACCATCCGCCAAAACTTTGAGGACTCCACCAAGATGGTGAGCGGCAATGACGACATTATTAGCGTCACCATACCGCTTCTCTGCCTTCTAAAATGGTCTCTGCTCAAAAACAAACATGATGCATTGCAGGCGGAGCACGATGAGTTGGAGCAAGAAACAGTAGTGGGTGTGGATGATAACACACAGCCCAGCCTCGTCTCATCACAACGTGCAGTGGAGGACTATGACGAGGAGGAGGATGAAGACATGGAGCAACTCTCCGGCCAAATTGAGGATATGACATGCAGTCATATCCTCGGTTCAGCGTGGCTGGCCAGAGGACAGGGTAGATGATGATGAGGAGGAGGAGGAGGAGGAGGAGGACAGCATGTTCAGTCATTGTGTTGGTCAGGATACTGAAGTGATGGCTGTTAAGAGTCTGGCACACATGGCTGACTTTATGGTTAGCTGCCTGTCTCGTGACCCTCACGTTAAGAACATCTTGGCCGACAATCATTACTGGTTGGTAACACTGTTAGACCCACGCTAAAAGGAGAACTTTATGTCTCTTATTCCCGAGGCGGAGAGGTCAGGCAAAATGCAGCAGTTCCAGAAGGCCATAGTCACGGAAGTAGGCAAAGCATTCCCCTCACAAAACGCTAGCGGCATAGGTCAGGAATCAGTGGACAACCAAGGCGTACAACCGAGAGGGGCACAAGTCCAATCCGCCAGAGGTAGGGGAACAGTCTTTAAGATGTGGGACAGTTTTCTCAGCCCCTCACATACCACAGCCCCTGAGGTGCGGGGTAGTGCCACAAGAAATCCTAAGTTTGCCCAGATGCTCAAGGAGTACCTTGCAGATCAAACAACTGTACTCCGACATTCCTCTGTGCCTTACAATTAATGGGTATCCAAGCTGGACACGTGGCATGAATTGGCTCTCTACGCCTTGGAAGTCCTGGCCTGCCCTGCCGCTAGCATTTTGTCAGAGCGTGTTTTTAGTGCCGCAGGTGGAATCATTACAGATAAACGCACCCGCCTGTCAACTGAAAATGCTGACAGGCTGACTCTGATCAAGATGAACAAGGGTTGGATTGGGCCAGACTTCACCACACCACCAGCAAATGACAGCGGAATTTAAAGTTTGTAACGGGAATTTGCCATGTACCTCCACTCACCCATGGTAACACACTTCTGGACTTTGGCTAATCGCTGGACTGCTCCTCCTTCTCCTCATGCGCCATCATGATGACCGTTACAATAGTTAGGCCGTTGTTTCAGGTATACCCCCAGTGGTAAATTTTTTCGCCCATTCTTTCAGAATGGGCATTACAACGACAGGAGACCCGCTCCTTTGCAATGGGAACAATGTTTTGAGGCCCTCATGCACATCTCTATCCAGGGACAATGTGGAGCCTCCAAATTTTTGGCTGCCCTGCCTAAGGGCTATACTACAATAGACCCACTTCCTTACAATGGGCACTTCAGGTTTACAGGCCATCATGCACGTCTCTATCCAGGGACAATATGGAGCCTGACACTGCACACACATGCGTTTTTTAAATGCAAGCACGGACGCACTAAGAACCTAACAGGTTTTTAGGAGCGACAATTACTGAGAAGTCTGACACTATCAGACACTGCTGACTGACGTGTATTATACACTAGACTTGTGCGTTATATAATAGTTTGTGCAAAACGTGCACCTGTACGCTGCCACCGACAGGCACACACGTGCGGTTTTTAAATGCAAGCACGGACGCACTAAGAACCTAACAGGTTTTTAGGAGCGACAATTACTGAGAAGTCTGACACTATCAGACACTGCTGACTGACGTGTATTATACACTAGACTTGTGCGTTATATAATAGTTTGTGCAAAACGTGCACCTGTACGCTGCCACCGACAGGCACACACGTGCGGTTTTTAAATGCAAGCACGGATGCACTAAGAACCTAACAGGTTTTTAGGAGCGACAATTACTGAGAAGTCTGACACTATCAGACACTGCTGACTGACGTGTATTATTCACTAGACTTGTGCGTTATATAATAGTTTGTGCAAAACGTGCACCTGTACGCTGCCACCGACAGGCACACACGTGCGGTTTTTAAATGCAAGCACGGACGCACTAAGAACCTAACAGGTTTTTAGGAGCGACAATTACTGAGAAGTCTGACACTATCTGGACTGTTTTAGACTGTGTACACCAGCCCCAGATATGATGAAGGCTGGTATACGGTCACCACTAGGAATGGCTATATACCCTGCCTGCCTGCCTGCCTGCCTGCCTGTATACTGCTACAATAGTCCTGACAAGGACTCTTCTGGTCACTAGCCTGTATTCCGACCTGGCTATACCCTGCCTGTATACAGCAACAATAGTCCTGAGAAGGACTCTGCTCCTGTACTCCGGCCTGGCTATACCCTGCCTGCCTGTATACAACTATAATAGTCCTGAGAAGGACTTCTGGTCACACTGTTTGCAGCCCTGCTACGGAAATAACTATAAAGGGCCGCAAACCTTTCCCTGAAGCAGCAACACTCTCCCTGCACTGACTGTCTAGATGGCTGTGTGCAGAGCACAGCGCGCCCGCCGGTATAAAGGCTCGGTCACGCTGTGCAGGCCGGCCAATCACTGCAATTCCACAACTAACAGGGCTGTGGCATTGCAGTGGTCTGCCAGCCAATCCCTGCATGAGGGCTGGCTCTCAAAAGAGCGCCAACATGCAGGGATGAAGACCACGAGTACAGCACGAGTATCGCGAGATTACTCGGTCCCCGCCGAGTAGCCCGAGTACAGTGATACTCGTGCGAGTACCGAGTAGTAACAAGCATACTCGCTCATCACTAGAACTGAGCACTTCTGGCCACCTTCTGCCGCCGCCGGCACCTAGACAGAAGAGCACCTTCAGTAACCAGCTAATCCTTCTGAGGTGTAAGAAGGAAAAATATAGGAAATCATTTGTGCCAACTGCTATGGGAATGTACAACAATAACATTGGTGTTAAATCATCAAGGTGAATGTTTATTTCTTTATTTCTTCTACTTTTCAGTTTACCCACTGTGTATGACCTAATCTAATGTGTAATGTATTTCTGTCAACTCTACTGTCTTGTCAATTAAGTAATTCATGTTATTATTTAAGTGGTGCTGCTGTAATACCATAATTTCCCACGGGATCAATAAAGTGTATTGTATCGTATCGTATCATTCTCACTACTGGAATGGGGGAATCCTAAAAGTGTGCAGTACACGTGCTGTTAGCATCAGAAACTTGCAGTCGCCTAGAGTGAGTGCAGACTTTCATCTCAAACCTGGACAACCCCTTAATTAAGCACTGTTCCAACAGCGTGTAATATATTCCTGGTCAGAATTCAACTCTACTTGCTAGTTCCAGCAGTCATCACATGAACACTCTACTCATATACAATTTTCATACTTACGGTCATGTGACAACTGGCTTTTCTTTCTGCTTCTCTCAGTTTTTTACTGAACATTGAGTGAATTAGGAAGAGCAGCTCATCGGCATGTGACAGTAAGCGGTGCTTCACACACAGCGAGATCGCTGCTGAGATCGCTGCTGAGTCCCGGTTTTTGTGACGCAGCAGTGACCTCATTAGTGATCTCGCTGTGTGTGACACTGAGCAGCGATCTGGCCCCTGCTGTGAGATCGCTGCTCGTTACACACAGCCCTGGTTCATTTTTTTATTGTTGCTCTCCCGCTGTGACGCACAGATTGCTGTGTGTGACAGTGAGAGAGCGACGAAATGAAGCGAGCAGAGAGCAGGAGCCGGCGTCTGGCAGCTGCGGTAAGCTGTAACCAGGGTAAACATCGGGTAACCAAGGTGGTTACCCGATATTTACCTTTGTTACCAGCCTCCGCCGCTCTCACGCTGCCAGTGCCGGCTCCCTGCTCTCTGCACATGTAGCTGCAGTACACATCGGGTTAATTAACCCGATGAGTACTTTAGCTAGGAGAGCAAGGAGCCAGTGCTAAGCAGTATGCGCGGCTCCCTGCTCTCTGCACATGTAGCGACGTTATGATCGCTGCTGCGTCGCTGTGTTTGACAGCTAAGCAGCGATCATAACAGCGACATACAAGGTCGCTGTTGTGTCACAGAAAATGGTGACGTAACAGCGACGTCGTTGTCGCTGTCGCTATGTGTGTGTCGCGGGCGGAGGAGGGGACGCCGCGCTCTCCCTCTGCTGCTCGGGTCCGGCCGCCGCGGCTGCTGCGGCCTGCTGCTGCTCGGTGGCTCGAGCGATGAGCCGGATCCCGGGGACTCTAGCGGCGCTCCTCGCCCGTGAGTGAAAGGGGGTAGTTGGGTGTGGGGATGGTTTATTGTCCGTGACGCCACCCACGGTTGTGGTGATTTATTGGCACCACCGTTGCTCTGTATGGGGATCCCGGGAAGGGTGGTATGGAGCAGCCAGTTGTTGTGTTGACCCTCCGTGGGTAGGGGTTGGTGATCCCGGGGCCCAGTGAGGAGGTGGGAGATGCAGGGCTTGGTGGGCGCAGGGACGCGGGGGCAGCGCGGTGCCTTGCGGCACTGTGGTACTCACTCAGCCTGAGATGTTGACACAGTTTTACGGTAAACCACACGGCTGGAAAGACGGTTCCCACGGACGGTTGCACTTGCTCTCCCAGTAGGTAACGGTGATGTCCCTTTGACCTGCACCTAGTGTTTCTGTGTTGGTAGCGATGGGTTCCCACCGGTAACCCGCTCCCCGGCTTGGATATGGGCCGGAGGAGCCCTGCTTTGCCCGCAGACGCTAGCCCCGAGGAACTGGTGCCCTGGCGGTGGCGGTGTTCCTCCTTAATGGTTGGACTTTTGCCTCCAGTCGGGACTTGGTTGTTGGGGGATCGACGTCCCCTTCACTGACGGATTTGGCAAATTATGGCGACTCCTAGCCTTGCCGGGGTCCGAGAGGCCCCTGCCCTGGTGCTGACTGTCCTTCGTATACTGCTCCAGACCGCCGGGCCACTACCCGTCCGCGGTCCTTCCAGCAACCTCCGAGCAGTCCCCCTCCAGACAATCACCGCTGTTGCTGACCTTGCTGACACTGTCCTGCACTTAGCCGGACTAACTTCAGGGCTTTCTACGCTCACTTTTACTCTTTTTCTTCTTTGCTCCACTACCACTTCACTTTCACTTAGCTCCTCTACCACTTCCTTCTACTTTCACTTCCCTCACTGTTCTGCCTGGTTCCTCCCGCCTCCAGGGCTGTGTACTCCTCGGTGGGCAGAGCCAACCGCCTGGCCCACCCCCTGGTGTAAACATCAGCCCCTGGAGGAAGGCAACAAGGATTTTAGTAGCTTTGGTGTTCCTAACTGGGATGTAGGGTGTGGTGGTGTGATGACCTGTGACCCCTGGCTTGCCCAGGGCGTCACATTCCCCCTTAGCAAAATGCAGACCGTTCGCGGGCTGCCCGTCCAACACCGGTTTTATTTTCTGTAAATGTATAAAAGGTAACATATAAAACATAACATCATCCCACACGGGAGGTACATTTCTTAAACGTTACTAAACGGTTTTACGGGTACGGTTTCCGCTCTCTCCCACCCAAGCAACCTGGCCCTGATGCTGCCCCTAAAACCCAGGCAGCACCCCTTGACCCACAGTCCAGCACAAGTTACCCGAGCGGGATCTGTCCTTCCCCTCCAGAGGGTAGCCACCGGTTCCTTTGGTGGCTGGGCCCCAGCCTGCTCTGCTGAGGGCCCTCCCTCCAACCTGCCTCTCTGGAGGCGGCAACTGCGGAAAACGGTACGGTAAAACAACTTATTTAGAAGCCACTTAACGTTTGTGGTTGCCCTGCAAGTTCACGGGCTTGTCCATGGATAGTTCCCATGCTAACTTTTTAAACGGTCCCCACGGGGACAACGATGCCGGCTCCGGCCGGTTCAATCACTGTTAATCAGGTGAAGTACACGGTAATCATTTTGCTTATCATCACTTTAAACTTTCAAACAACACTCTGGTGGTCCCAACGGGGACTGGACAACGGTGCTCCGCTGCCCTACTCCAGACCTTCAGCTTCATCCGAGGGAGGGGGTGCAGGACTCACTCTGCTCTCCTGGCTGCCCCGCAGTTTGTCATCTAGGGCAAACCACCCCCTCTCTCCGCAGTGTCGGGTATACTGCACAATATCCCCCGGCATCAGATTACGGCCGGGGTGCTCCTCAGGCAGGTGGGCATTCACATCCCGCCGGGCTACAAACACTTCGGCCTCCAGGCCCGGTTCATAAATAAACCCGTAGCCCCGGCGGACATCAAACCGCCTCACCTGCCCCTCATACAGCGGGCCCCGGACACGGAATGTGGCCTAGCGGAGATTTTCTTTCTCCCTTATAGCTCGGGCCACCAGCTCGGCCTTCTTCCTCTCCCGCTCACCGATCTCCAGGCCCAGCGGTACCGGCTCCCTGTCCCAATACGGTGCTGCTGCGAGCTCCGGCGCACGGATCAGGCCCCGCGGGACATCTTGGACGTTGCCCACTGTCAGGGCTCTGGGCGGCAGGTCCCGCGGTGTCTTGGCCTTGGGCGCCGCCTTACAGCAACAACCCGGCGCCACCTCGGCCGGGGTGTGGGGGATGGGCACAGGGGCTTTCCGCGGCTGGGCCTTCGGCTCGGAACGGGTCACCAGCTCCGGCTCGGGGAACTTCTCAGGGACTGCCTCCGGTGCAGACTTCTGGGCCTTCCATGGCAGCACCTCCGACTTGCCACGGGCTCTGACTGCAGGTCGGTCCGCGAGGGCGGACGGGCTGGGTATCGCTACCGGTTGCGGTGGTAGCGGGCCTAGTGGCGGGGTCACGGCCTCCGGGACGGGTGGCGAAGGAGGCAGCGGAGGGAGAGGGTTTGGACCGGGTCCCTCAGCCGCAGCGACCGGTCCCTCGGGGACATAGGGGCGTGGGTCACTCACCCTCCCTTCCTCCACCTCCTCCTCGCGTCTCCGCACGGTGGCTATAACGTCCGCCATGTCGGTCTCCCACTCCTCCATGAGGAGCTGCATCTTGACCTGCAGCCTCAGGTAGAGCTGCGCGGTACGGATTTCCACCCACGCCGCGGTTCCCGGTGCGGGGCTACGGTGCTTCGGGACGGCATCCACATTCTGCTGGCAACTCCTTCCAGGAACAGGGTGACTGCAGAGTCCTGGCGTCCCTGCTTTTATAGCTGCGCTCACATGCAGCCAGCCGCCATCGCGTCCCCCTTAGCTTCTTTCCGGCCCCTCCTTTATTGGGGCGGAGTTTTGGCCTTCGCACCTCTGCTACTCGAGAGGACGCTCGAGCGGGAACTTTTCGCGCCAAAGATGGCGACTTCTGGAAATTTTCAGCCGGATACCTCCGGCGGTTACAAGGCGCACCTCTACCCAACGGCAGAGCGGTAAGATCCTGTTCGTGACGCCAAGTTGTCGCAGGCGGAGGAGGGGACGCCGCGCTCTCCCTCTGCTGCTCGGGTCCGGCCGCCGCGGCTGCTGCGGCCTGCTGCTGCTCGGTGGCTCGAGCGATGAGCCGGATCCCGGGGACTCTAGCGGCGCTCCTCGCCCGTGAGTGAAAGGGGGTAGTTGGGTGTGGGGATGGTTTATTGTCCGTGACGGCACCCACGGTTGTGGTGATTTATTGGCACCACCGCTGCTCTGTATGGGGATCCCGGGAAGGGTGGTATGGAGCAGCCAGTTGTTGTGTTGCCCCTCCGTGGGTAGGGGTTGGTGATCCCGGGGCCCAGTGAGGAGGTGGGAGATGCAGGGCTTGGTGGGCGCAGGGACGCGGGGGCAGCGCGGTGCCTTGCGGCACTGTGGTACTCACTCAGCCTGAGACGTTGACACAGTTTTACGGTAAACCACACGGCTGGAAAGACGGTTCCCACGGACGGTTGCACTTGCTCTCCCAGTAGGTAACGGTGATGTCCCTTTGACCTGCACCTAGTGTTTCTGTGTTGGTAGCGATGGGTTCCCACCGGTAACCCGCTCCCCGGCTTGGATATGGGCCGGAGGAGCCCTGCTTTGCCCGCAGACGCTGGCCCCGAGGAACTGGTGCCCTGGCGGTGGCGGTATTCCTCCTTAATGGTTGGACTTTTGCCTCCAGTCGGGACTTGGTTGTTGGGGGGATCGACGTCCCCTTCACTGACGGATTTGGCATATTATGGCGACTCCTAGCCTTGCCGGGGTCCGAGAGGCCCCTGCCCTGGTGCTGACTGTCCTTCGTATACTGCTCCAGACCGCCGGGCCACTACCCGTCCGCGGTCCTTCCAGCAACCTCCAAGCAGTCCCCCTCCAGACAATCACCGCTGTTGCTGACCTTGCTGACACTGTCCTGCACTTAGCCGGACTAACTTCAGGGCTTTCTACGCTCACTTCTACTCTTTTTCTTCTTTGCTCCACTACCACTTCACTTTCACTTAGCTCCTCTACCACTTCCTTCTACTTTCACTTCCCTCACTGTTCTGCCTGGTTCCTCCCGCCTCCAGGGCTGTGTACTCCTCGGTGGGCGGAGCCAACCGCCTGGCCCACCCCCTGGTGTGAACATCAGCCCCTGGAGAAAGCAACAAGGATTTTAGTAGCTTTGGTGTTCCTAACTGGGATGTAGGGTGTGGTGGTGTGATGACCTGTGACCCCTGGCTTTCCCAGGGCGTCACATGTGAACCCAGCCTTAATGTGCAAATCGCATTTGAATGAGCGGTCATATGATGACTACAAAAATCACTTGGGGGCGGGGGGGCGCCAAACAGATTTCTTGCTCTGGGTTCCGGTAAGCCTAGATACAGCTCTGATTAATCACTGCCTAGATGCGTCCAATAGACTATGCCTTTTCCACCAGCTCTCCCTACACTAATTGCAGCTAAGTACAATATTATTAGAAAGTAGAATAGATTTCAATTAGCCCTGAATAAGGCTTTTGGTTAACGTAGCAGTTGCAAGGTCTGTAAGGATAGATTCTCTGCCTATATGTAACTAATACACTATCCCTTTACAGCTTGCCCTACACTAAATGCAGATAAGAGCGGTATTATTATAAAATAGAATACATTTTTCATGCAGCAGCAGCAAGGTCTGTAAGGCTACAATCAGGGGCATAACAATCAAATGCACGGATTGCAACTGGGCCGGGGGTACAGGGGGCCACCGACCCCAGCACCTGTTTCAACTAGATGTGTATCTGAGGCACACATCGAGCTGAAATGCATTGCAGCACATAGACCTGTCAGGTCCCTGCAATGCAATGAGCTGGCCACCAAATAAGGATATAATTATTCACTGCTCCCCATGCCCCGAAATCCCTCCCACCTCTTTGCACTGCAGCCAGTTGCTAGCATGAAAGAGGACACCGAAGGAGCAGAGGAAAAATGAGGATAATCATGTTTTGCTTTGTTTTTTACTTTGTGCAGCATGATACGGGAATCATATGTACTAGGATACAGCTAGGATGGGGACATTTGCCAGGATGGGGCAATGATGGGGACATGCAGTATATACCAGGATGGGGCCATTATGGGAACACTTATACCAGTATGGGGCTATGATGGGGACTTTTTTACCAGAATGGGGCCCTGATGGGGATATACACCAGGATGGAGACATATACCAGGATGGAGCTATGATGAGGATATTTATACCAGGATGGGGCCATGATGGGAACACATATACCAGTATGGGGCTATGATGGGGACATTTATATCAGAATGGGGCCATGATGGGTACATATACCAGGATGGAATCATATACTAGGATGGGGCTATGATGGAAACAAATATGCCAGGATGGGGCATGAGGCAGACATATATACCATACCAGGATGGGGCCATGATGAGGACTTATATATCAGGATGGGGCCATGATGGAGACATATATACTAGGAGGAGGCTATGATGGGGACAAATAAACCAGGATGGGGCTATGATGGGGACATATACCAGGATGGAGCCTGATGGGGACATATATATCAGGATGGGGCTATATATGTCAGGATATAGCCATGATAATGGTCATACACCAGGATGGGGCCATGATGGGGGCATATATACCAGAATGGGGCCATGATTGGGACATATATTCCTGAATGGGGCCATGATGCAAACACATATACCTGGATGGGGCCATGATTTGGACACATATACCAGAATTGGGTCATGATGGGCAAATATATACAAGGATGGGGCCATGATGGAGACATATAACAGGATGGGTGACATATTTACCAGAAAACGGCATAAGATCGGTGGCACTAGCACAGGATGGGGGTCATTACTACACCATGAAGGCAGAGGTGGGGGGCAATTCGTATGTCTTTATAGGATTTAGAATACTATAATGGCTCGGATATCTCACCAACATATGGGGGTGGGACCAGGCTCAAACTTTGCACTGTGGCCCATTAGACTAGTTAGAATCCTTGCCTATAATGTCTCAAATACACTATCCCTTCTCCACAAGCTCTCCCTACACTAATTGCAGCTAAGAGAAGTGTTATTAGAAAATAGAATAGATGTGAACTAGCCCCGAAAAAGACATTTGGGTTAATGTATCAGCACCACAGTCTGTAAGACTAAAATCACTGCCTACATGCCTCTAATACACTATCCCTTCTCCAGCAGCTAGCTCTACACTAAATGCAGCTGAGAAGAATTATTAGAGAATATAACTATATAACTTACATACATCTATATATCTGTATATGTATATATCTATATCTATCTATCTATCTATCTATCTATCTATATATATATACATATATATTTATTTACTAGAAGGTGGCCCGATTCTACGCATCGGGTATTCTAGAAATTATGTATTGTGTAGTTAATGTATGATTTTTGTTATATATATAGATGTTGTTGTGTGTAGTTGCCAAGTGTTTGTGTAGTGCGCTGTAAATGTTCTGGGTGTTGTCTGGGTGTGGCGGGGGGTGAGAGCGATGTTGTTTGTGTGTTGCATTGTTTGTGGAGCGCTGTGTGTCTGTAGCGTTGTGTGTATGTGGTGCTCTGTGTGTTGCGCGGTTTGTGTGGGTGTGGAGTGCGTGTGTGTGTTTTGGGGGAGGTATGTTTTGTGCAGTGTGTGTGTTGTGCGGCATGTGTGTATATTTGTGTGTGCCGCGGTGTTTGTGTGTTGGGTGTTGTGTGTGTGCGGCGTTGTCTGTGTGTGTGGGTGTCTGTGTAGGGCGGTGTTTGTGGTTCCCAGTGTGTGTGTGGTGTGTTGTGCGGTGCGTGCGTGGCGGTGTGTGTTTTGGGGGGAGGTGTGCACCCCCAATCGTGCTCCATCCCCCATGCTGCGCACCCCCCATCGTGCTCCATCCCCCATGCTGCGCACCCCCCATCGTGCTCCATCCCCCATGCTGCGCACCCCCCATCATGCTCCATCCCCCATGCTGCGCACCCCCCATCGTGCTCTATCCCCCATGCTGCGCACCCCCCATCGTTCTCCATCCCCCATGCTGCGCACCCCCCATCGTGTTTCATCCCCCCATTCTGGGCACCCCCCATCGTGCTCCATCCCCCACGCTGCACCCCCCATCGTGCTCCATCCCCCACGCTGCACCCCCCCATCGTGCTCCACCCCCCATGCTGCACTCCCCATCGTGCTCCATCCCCCATGCTATGCACCCCCCATCGTGCTCCATCCCCCATGCTGCGCACCCCCCATCGTTCTCCATCCCCCATGCTGCGCACCCCCCATCGTGTTTCATCCCCCCATTCTGGGCACCCCCCATCGTGCTCCATCCCCCATGCTGCACCCCCCATCGTGCTCCATCCCCCGCGCTGCACCCCCCTATCGTGCTCCACCCCCCATGCTGCACTCCCCATCGTGCTCCATCCCCCATGCTATGCACCCCCTATCGTGCTCTATCCCCCATGCTGCACCCCCCATCGTGCTCCATCCCCCATGTTGTGCACCCCCATCGTGTTTCATCCCCCCATTCTGGGCACCCCCCATCGTGGTCCAACCCCCATGCTCCACCCCCCATCGTGCTCCATCCCCCATGCTGCACACCCCCCATCGTGTTTCATCCCCCCATTCTGGGCACCCCCCCATCGTGGTCCACCCCCCATGCTGCACCCCCCATCGTGGTCCACCCCCCCATGCTGCACCCCCCATCGTGCTCCATCCCCCATGCTGCACTCCCCATCGTGCTCCATCCCCCATGCTGCGAACCCCTCAGAGAGGAGTATAATAGGAGGAGTATAATGGGAGGAGTAGTCCTGGGGAAAGAGTATAATGGGAGGAGTAGTCCTGGGTGTGGTGTACAGGTGCCCAACGTATGCGGGGGGCGTGGCCTAGCGGGCATCGTGTGCGGGGGCGTGGCCTCGCGGGCATCGCGTGCGGGGGCGTGGCCTAGCGGGCATCGCGTGCGGGGGAGTGGCCTAGCGGGCATCGCGTGCGGGGGCATGGCCTAGCGGGCATCGCGTGCGAGGCGTGGCCTAGCGGGCATCGCGTGCGGGGGGCGGGCCTGGCCAAACGGTTACTCCATGCGGGGGGCGGGGCCAGTGGGCATCGCGAGGGGGGGCCTGGCCTAGCGGGCATCGCGTGCGGGGGGCGGGCCTGGCCAAACGGTTAATCCATTTGGGGGGCGGGGCTGAGCGGCCAATCCGTGTGGAGGGGCGGGGCCAGGACGAGCCCAGCGGCCAATCCGACGGTTGTCACTGTAAGGACACAATTTTGGAGCAAGACAGACAGACAGACAGACAGATAGACAGACAGACAGACAGAATAAGGCAATTATATATATAGATACTCCACAAAACATTGCAAAACATGGCTGCTAATGGTTTCTATGTTTTCCGTGGTATGGCCATTCCATAGCAAAAACAAATTCCACAGATACTATAAATAAACCAGAGTACACGAGTTAAATGTGCAAAAAATAGTATAAACTTTATTAAATACCAATAGTCAAAGGGGTTAACAAAAATAAAACCACTATTTAAAACAAGCATGAAGGTGGCAATAGCAATCAGATTGTATATAGAACTAGAAGTGTGCACAAATTACTGCAGGTGTTTGTTTAATCTGTTAAAGTGGTGTCACACATAGCGACGCAGCAGCTATCACGACCAGCGATCTGACCTTATCAGGATCGCTGCTGCATCGTTACATGGTCGCTGGTGAGCTGGCCAACAGGCAGATCTCACCAGCGACCAGTGACCAGCCCCCAGCCAGCAGCAACGCATGGAAGCATAACTAAGGTAAATATCGGGTAACCAAGGAAAGCACTTCTCTTGGTTATCCGATATTTACCTTAGTTACTAGTGTCCGCTGCTCTCACGCTGCCAGTGCCGGTTCCCTGTTCCCTGCACTCCTAGCCAGAGTACACATTGGGTTAATTACCCGATGTGTACTCAAGCTACGTGTGCAGGGAGCAGGGAGCCGGCACTGGCAGCGTGAGAGCACACCGCTTAGCGCTGGCTCCCTGCACTCCTAGCCAGAGTACACATCAGGTTAATTACCCGATGTGTACTCCAGCTACATATGCAGGGAGCCGGCACTGGCAGCATGAGAGCGGCGGACGATAGTAACTAAGGTAAATATCGGGTAAAGGATTCAAGGAAATATCAAGGAAAGGGCTTCTTGGTTACCCGATGTTTACCGTGGTTACAGCTTACCGCAGGCTGCCAGACGCTGGCTCCCTGCTCCCTTCAGTTCGTCGCTCTCTCGCTGTCACACACAGCGATGTGTGTTTCACAGCGGGAGAGCAACGTCCAAAAAATGAAGCAGGACATTCAGCAACGACCGGCGACCTCACAGCAGCGGCCAGGTCGTTGCTGGATGTCACACACAGCGACAGCAACGGGACGTCGCTGCTACGTCACAGAAAATGGTGACTTAGCAGCGACGTCATTGTCGTCGTCGCTATGTGTGACACCACCTTTAGAATCAGACACTAAAGACAGTAGGCACCAGAACTCCAAGTGGACAAGACTTACTTCAAAAACAATGTTATGGGTATCATACCTTAAACTTGTAAAGTTCAGAAGTAACCCACAGTCTGAGCTCCAAGTGGTGGTGCTGGCACCCGGATATCGGACCTCTAGTCCCTCAACGCATGTTTCGCCAGGGAATTAATTGGGCTTTATCAGGGAGGATCTTTTTGGAGCTCAGATGCCTACTGTCATTAGTGTCTGATTCTAACAGATTAAACAAACACCTGCAGTCCTTTGAGCACACTCTTAGTTCTATATACAATCGGATTGCTATTGACCCCTTTATGCCTTGTTTTTAATAGTGGTTTTAATTTTGTTCACCACTTTGATTATTGAAAAGTTTATACCCTTTTTACATATTTAAGTCCTGTCTTCTAGTTTATATATATATATATATATATATATATATATATATATACATATATATATATACATATATATATATATATATATATACGTATATGTGTGTATATACAGTTAGGTCCAGAAATATTTGGACAGTGACACAATTTTCGCGAGTTGGGCTCTGCATGCCACCACATTGGATTTGAAATGTAACCTCTACAACAGAATTCAAGTGCAGATTGTAACGTTTAATTTGAAGGTTTGAACAAAAATATCTGATAGAAATTGTAGGAATTGTACACATTTCTTTACAAACACTTCACATTTTAGGAGGTCAAAAGTAATTGGACAAATAAACCAAACCCAAACAAAATATTTTTAGTTTCAATATTTTGTTGCGAATCCTTTGGAGGCAATCACTGCCTTAAGTCTGGAACCCATGGACATCACCAAACGCTGGGTTTCCTCCTTCTTAATGCTTTGCCAGGCCTTTACAGCAGCAGCCTTCAGGTCTTGCTTGTTTGTGGGTCTTTCCGTCTTAAGTCTGGATTTGAGCAAGTGAAATGCATGCTAAATTGGGTTAAGATCTGGTGATTGACTTGGCCATTGTAGAATGTTCCACTTTTTTGCACTCATGAACTCCTGGGTAGCTTTGGCTGTATGCTTGGGGTAATTGTCCATCTGTACTATGAAGCGCCGTCCGATCAACTTTGCGGCATTTGTCTGAATCTGGGCTGAAAGTATATCCCGGTACACTTCAGAATTAATCCGGCTACTCTTGTCTGCTGTTATGTCATCAATAAACACAAGTGACCCAGTGCCATTGAAAGCCATGCATGCCCATGCCATCACGTTACCTCCACCATGTTTTACAGAGGATGTGGTGTGCCTTGGATCATGTGCCGTTCCCTTTCTTCTCCAAACGTTTTTCTTCCCATCATTCTGGTACAGGTTGATCTTTGTCTCATCTGTCCATAGAATACTTTTCCAGAACTGAGCTGGCTTCATGAGGTGTTTTTCAGCAAATTTAACTCTGGCCTGTCTATTTTTGGAATTGATGAATGGTTTGCATCTAGATGTGAACCCTTTGTATTTACTTTCATGGAGTCTTCTCTTTACTGTTGACTTAGAGACAGATACACCTACTTCACTGAGAGTGTTCTGGACTTCAGTTGATGTTGTGAACGGGTTCTTCTTCACCAAAGAAAGTATGCGGCAATCATCCACCACTGTTGTCATCCGTGGACGCCCAGGCCTTTTTGAGTTCCCAAGCTCACCAGTCAATTCCTTTTTTCTCAGAATGTACCCGACTGTTGATTTTGCTACTCCAAGCATGTCTGCTATCTCTCTGATAGATTTTTTCTTTTTTTTCAGCCTCAGGATGGTCTGCTTCACCTCAATTGAGAGTTCCTTAGACCGCATGTTGTCTGGTCACAGCAACAGCTTCCAAATTCAAAACCACACACGTGTAATCAACCCCAGACCTTTTAACTACTTCATTGATTACAGGTACACATATATATATATATATATATATATGTATATATATGCATGTATATATATATGTGTATATATATATATACACACACTGTATATTTTTTATACACTGTACACACACACATATATATATATATAGATATATATATATATATATATATATATATATACAGTCAGGGCCAGAAATATTTGGACAGTGACACAAGTTTTGTTATTTTGGCTGTTTACAAAAACATGTTCAGAAATACAATTATATATATAATATGGGCTGAAAGTGCACACTCCCAGCTGCAATATGAGAGTTTTCACATCCAAATCGGAGAAAGGGTTTAGGAATCATAGCTCTGTAATGCATAGCCTCCTCTTTTTCAAGGGACCAAAAGTAATTGGACAAGGGACTCTAAGGGCTGCAATTAACTCTGAAGGCGTCTCCCTCGTTAACCTGTAATCAATGAAGTAGTTAAAAGGTCTGGGGTTGATTACAGGTGTGTGGTTTTGCATTTGGAAGCTGTTGCTGTGACCAGACAACATGCGGTCTAAGGAGCTCTCAATTGAGGCGAAGCAGAACATCCTGAGGCTGAAAAAAAAGAAAAAATCCATCAGAGAGATAGCAGACATGCTTGGAGTAGCAAAATCAACAGTCGGGTACATTCTGAGAAAAAAGGAATTGACTGGTGAGCTTGGGAACTCAAAAAGGCCTGGGCGTCCACGGATGACAACAGTGGTGGATGATCGCCGCATACTTTCTTTGGTGAAGAAGAACCCGTTCACAACATCAACTGAAGTCCAGAACACTCTCAGTGAAGTAGGTGTATCTGTCTCTAAGTCAACAGTAAAGAGAAGACTCCATGAAAGTAAATACAAAGGGTTCACATCTAGATGCAAACCATTCATCAATTCCAAAAATAGACAGGCCAGAGTTAAATTTGCTGAAAAACACCTCATGAAGCCAGCTCAGTTCTGGAAAAGTATTCTATGGACAGATGAGACAAAGATCAACCTGTACCAGAATGATGGGAAGAAAAAAGTTTGGAGAAGAAAGGGAACGGCACATGATCCAAGGCACACCACATCCTCTGTAAAACATGGTGGAGGCAACGTGATGGCATGGGCATGCATGGCTTTCAATGGCACTGGGACACTTGTGTTTATTGATGACATAACAGCAGACAAGAGTAGCCGGATGAATTCTGAAGTGTACCGGGATATACTTTCAGCCCAGATTCAGACAAATGCCGCAAAGTTGATCGGACGGCGCTTCATAGTACAGATGGACAATTACCCCAAGCATACAGCCAAAGCTACCCAGGAGTTCATGAGTGCAAAAAAGTGGAACATTCTACAATGGCCAAGTCAATCACCAGATCTTAACCCAATTTAGCATGCATTTCACTTGCTCAAATCCAGACTTAAGACGGAAAGACCCACAAACAAGCAAGACCTGAAGGCTGCTGCTGTAAAGGCCTGGCAAAGCATTAAGAAGGAGGAAACCCAGCGTTTGGTGATGTCCATGGGTTCCAGACTTAAGGCAGTGATTGCCTCCAAAGGATTCGCAACAAAATATTGAAAATAAAAATATTTTGTTTGGGTTTGGTTTATTTGTCCAATTACTTTTGACCTCCTAAAATGTGAAGTGTTTGTAAAGAAATGTGTACAATTCCTACAATTTCTATCAGATATTTTTGTTCAAACCTTCAAATTAAACGTTACAATCTGCACTTGAATTCTGTTGTAGAGGTTTCATTTCAAATCCAATGTGGTGGCATGCAGAGCCCAAGTCGCGAAAATTGTGTCACTGTCCAAATATTTCTGGACCTAACTGTATATACACACATTGATGAGGGTAAAACAAAACAACAAATGGCTGTCTTTGAATGGTTTTATCATGATGAAATTTTGAGACTATAATGATCTGTTGCTAGGTGCCAAATTTTAACTTCTAGAACAGATGTGTTTTCCATCCAGGCAAGTATAAGTGCAAAATGAAGTGAATAAGTATTATTTCCTCGCATTTACAATTCTGCTGCACAAAGATTAATTTAAAAGCTTGTTTCCCCATTTGGTGTAAATTCCCTTTGGGCGGATTTTATTTTATACACATTGTAATGCTATGCTTTCTCTTTTCTAATTAGCAACTATCTTCTGGATATAATCAGTACACCTCCCAAATTTATGCACATATTTGCAGACCATTTATCCATATTGCTTATATTTGATCAAAAATAGACTCTGAAATATCTAGAACACATTAGGATTTACTGCTTTGTCTAAATTAACCTGATAATGAAATATACATACGACTAAAATACTATGAATTAATATTTAGAATTCATGACCTATTTTGAATTAAGAAAAAATATAAACAGTTATAACTTTTTGTAGGTGCTTTGCAAATCGAAACTATCCCTTGTATAACATTAATGATTCAATGGGGGCCTAAATATATGTTGTGTTCAAGTAAAAAGATTGTGGTTGCCAATTTAAAAATTAGTCATTTCCTAAAACAAGAATATATCACCAGATTTTTGCTTTTTAATCTGAGAGCAGCTTAATGTAGGGGCAGAGAGCCTGATTCCAGGGATGTGTCACTTGCTCACAGCTTGCTGTAGTTTTAATACAATCAATGCTTTATCAGCAGGGGATTATCACTGCAGGGCTAGGTGTCACTTGCAAGGAATTCCAGCTAATTTGTGTAAGGACGCTCCCACCATCAATTGGCAGTTTGCTGACAATGTACAGCCTGCATAGGAAGCTGCTAATCAGTGGTGTGGTTGTGGTTTTACAGGACTCAGTATTAATAACACTGCTGCATCTACAGCAGAGAAAGTAGGGACTTAATCAAAACTGCATTAATGCTGAGCAGGCTATCAGTCAGTGCAAGGTCACTGTTCATGATAAGTAGCAAATCTCATCTTCACAATACATATTGCCTTAAGATATTACTGTTATGCGGATTTATGTTGAAATTACAGATGAGACGATCTTTTGAAATTTGCCGGCTTTGCCATAATTTACACAAACATTTGATTTTCCGTCGACCCAGAGCATAATAAATGTAATACGTAAATAATAAGAAAAATCATTATACAGACCTCACCACTCACCTCTTCAGCCACTCCTCTCCTCACCATCATCCATTCGATCCTTGTTGCTTCTTCTGATCCCCACCATTTGTTCTGAAATTCCCCTGGCCTCTCACACTAAAGGCCGCTTTACACGCTGCGACATCGCTCAAGCGATCTCGTTGGGGTCACGGAATTTGTGACGCACATCCGGTCGCTTTAGCGATGTCTTTGCGTGTGACACCTATGAGCGATTTTGAATCGTCAGAAAAACGGTCAAAATCGCTCATCGGTGACATGCCCCCCTATTCTCGAATATCGCTGCTGCTCGGTGTACGAAGTAGTTCGTCGCTCCTGCGGCAGCACACATCGCTATGTGTGACACCGCAAGAACGAGGAACCTCACCTTACCTGCGGCCGGCCGCAATGAGGAAGGAAGGAGGTGGGCGGGATGTTACGTCCCACTCATCTCCGCCCCTCCGCTTCGATTGGGCGGCGGTTCGGTGACGCTGCTGTGACGTCACTGTGATGCTGAACGAACCGCCCCTTTAGAAAGGAGGTGGTTCGCCGGTCACAGCGACGTCACAGAGCAGGTATGTGCGTGTGACGCTGCCGTAGCGATAATGTTCGCTACGGCAGCGATCACACGATATCGCATGTACGATGGGGCGGGTGCTTTCGCGCTTGACATCGCTAGCAATTGCTACGAGCGTGAAAATCGGACGAGTGCAATGCGAGAAAATCTTGCATTGCACTCGGACCCATGTTAGTCAATGAGGGAGAGCAGTTAGTCAGCTTTTCTCGCATCCAGAGTCTGGATGCGAGAAACGTGGCAGCATGCTGCGATTTTCTGCTACAGCCGTATCATTCACTTGAATGGGTGCAGGAGAAACATCAGTCTGCATTCGGATGTCATCCCAGTGCAGTGCGATATACACACAGGCTGACAATGGAGGAGATGGGGGGATTAACCCCTCCCTCTCCACCACAGCGCCCGCCGTCAGCTTCGCAGCTGTGACCCGATTGCAAGATCGGGTCACAGTCGCATGACACTCGGCTCATGCTCGCAGCAGAGCCTGAGCCGGGGGTCATTAGCATATCGCATCCGATACTGTCACATCCGATGCCATACTCTCGTGTGCGTCCAGCCTTACATCCGGCTCCATTGAAGCCTGGGAGCTTTCTGCGCAAGCACATGAAATATCACAACGTCATGACATGCACAAGCACCTTGCTCAACCATCTCTGGCCTTATTGGAACCCCGAAGTCCAAGCTCAGTGTGAGAGGCCCGAGTATATAAACACTTGTAACAGTGATAAGAATATTTGATGAGGACTGGACAGGTGACAATGAGGTGGAGAGGTGAGCGGTGAGGTGAGTATGAGTTGTTTTTTTAGCTTTTGATGGCCCTTTACAGTTCAGAAAAATGTCGCCATATTTCTGAATTCGAGCAAAAGCAAATAAAAAAAATCTGCATTTTGGCAAATGCAAATTTTGTAAAACTCAAGTCGAATTGAATTCCACTCAAATTTATTCGCTTATCTGTAAACTCTACCTAGATCACCAAGGCTAGAATAGCTACACAACAGGCGACCTCCTTCAACATAAGCAAATGCCTATATACGTCCTTGGTGACTGTTGTTACCTTCAGAAAATTTAGTTATAATCTTTCTCTGTGCTACAGGCATTGTTGTCCTCTAATTATGATCATCACATTTTGGGCAAAATAAAGGTTTTATGTTGATACACTGTTCTAGTGGCATGGCGTACCCCTTACAAAAAAAACGTGAAATGTTGATCAATTGTACTCGTAGATTACATTATTTCTGAAAAAAGCAAGTGATTATACATTGTTCTCTAATTTTGATGTCCAGTGTACAAATGAGATTCTATGATCTTTGGGTAGAACATAGTATGCTTCCAAAGCTTAGTGTTCTGCTTTGCGACAACTCTGTATTCAAATTGATCCCCTTGCTGCATGTATGACATCAGACTTAATTTAATAGCTCAGGTTGCCACTGTCCTCAATTCTGTCCTTGCTTCTCTGCTATTTAGCACTGGCTTCAATTTTGTTTTAACCAAAATTTAATTTGTTGACATTTGATATTGTTAGTGGTTAAGGACAGTCTACAGACCTTAAGGTAGTCAATAATCTTTTCTCACTCCAATTGCCATTTATCTCACAACAGTCCATTCCTCTCCCTCTCACAGTCCATTCCTCATCCTCTCCCTCTTGACATATTATCGTGTCGCTCTCTTTTTCCGCCCCGCTCTCCCAAAGTTATCACATTTAACATATGTAATAATGAACAGTATCTAGTCCCTTGCTATATCTCTGGTTGCCTTGAAGGACACTGTATGGCAGCCCAAGGTATAGCGATAGACCTAACAACCCCCCACCCTAACCCTTAAGGGTGCTTTACAAGCTGCGACATCGCTAACAATATATCGTCGGGGTCACGTCGTTAGTGACGCACATCCGGCGCCGTTAGCGACATCGCAGCGTGTGACACCAAGGAGCGACGATCAACGAGCAGAAAAACATGAAAAATCGTTGCTCGTTGACACATCGCTCCTTTTCAAAATATCGTTGCTGCTGCAGGTACGATGTTGTTCGTCGTTCCTGCGGCAGCACACATCGCTATGTGTGACACTGCAGGAGCGACAAACATCTCCTTACCTGCGTCCACCGGCAATGAGGATGGAAGAAGGTGGGCGGCATGTTCCGGCTGCTCATCTCCGCCCCTCCTCTCCTATTGGATGGCTGCCGTGTGACGTCGCTGTGACGCCGCACAAACCGCCCCCTTAGAAAGGAGGCGGATCGCCGGCCAGAGAGATGTCGCAGGGAAGGTAAGTCCGTGTGACGGGTGTAAGTGATGTTGTGCGCTACGGGCAGCGATTTGCCCGTGTCGCACAACTGACGGGGGCGGGTACGCTCGCTAGCGATATTGGTACCGGTATCGCAGCGTGTAAAGTACCCTTAAGTGACCATGATTGATCAATGGACTTAATTAGTTGCAGGAGAAGCTTTTCTGCTTGACTGACAAGATAGCCAGTACTGGTGTATGAGCTGCCACCACATCAGCAGCCGAGCTGCTCAGATCCGGATCCGCGGTGGCTGGAGGGGCGTCCGGACCCAGGGGTCGTGCAGCCACTCAAATGAAGGGGATATTTTCAGGTGATGGTGTATCTACAATTCGTGACGCCACCCGTGGTGTGTGGTAAGGTTGGAGTACCACCGCTGCCATTGGGGAGTACCCGGGGTGATGACAGGGGTCAGCCAGGTGTTGCGACCCTCCACGAGTAGGGGGGATGCCCCGGGACTCGGTGATGGGGTTAAAAAGTGCCGTTGAGGGGTGGAAGGGTCAGTTGTGTACTCACTCACTCCATGAAGCTGATACAGACAACTTGGTAAACCAAAGTTCTGGACACTGCTGCCACTGAGGGGAGCACGTTTGGGTCCCGTCCCCGGTGGTGTTGCCTAATGATCTGTGACCTTTTCCCTGGCACTTAGTCTGCTTCTTAGTTGGCCCCGGTAGCTTGAAACTAGTCGGGTCCCGCTCCCCAGTGTGGCAAACTGTGGGAGCTTGCTCTCAGGGTTCACGCTTGGGATTTCCTGGACCTTTTTGTGGAAAGTCCTATCCCCATCATTGCACTAGTACCCCGATTTTGGAGCGGGTGGAGAGTGGATCTTGAAGGCTCCGTTCTCGTCGGGTGAATTCTCAGGTTGCCTGAAGCTACTCCCTGACCTAGGGTCATTTTGAAATTTTGAAAAGGTCCTGCTGTATTTGGATGACGTCATTGTCTACTCCAAGACGTACGAGGGACATCTGGACCATCTTGCTGAAGTGTTTGAAGCTCTCTCCAAATACGAAGAATGACAAGACTCCCGTAACCCCGTTCACTTCGGGTGAAGAACAGGAAGAGTCCTTTCAGCAGCTGAAGTCGGCTTTGACTGGAGAAGAGATCCTAGCCTACCCCGACTATGGCCTCCCATTCATTCTATACACACATGCCAGCAATGTGGGCCTGGGTGCTGTCCTGTCCCAGATGCATCAGAGAATCAAAGAATTGATCAATTATTTGCTAAAAATCTCATTTTTTTATTATAGTATAGTTGGAATAAATCTGTGAATTTGCACTTTTTATATGATGCATGCCAATTTCAGATCGTGTTGGCTCCTTTTTATCTGTTATGACTGTAGTTATGCTACAATTTCTGGTGACTGACCATCACCATACCATGCATGCCTGATTTTGGTTTGCAATGTATTCCTCCTGTTGGTAGCTGTTCACATTCAGTTGCCTCACCCCTTTCCACAGGCAATGCTAATTAAGCACAATAGTTGGATCTGGTCCGCCTTTATCAATGGTTGCTGTCTGGCACTGGGAGGGTCAGTTCTGATATAGTCCTGGTAGGTGTAGAGCTTGCTCCACATACTGGGACCTGGGCTGGCCTCTATCCATAATTGCCTCTTTTGCAACATAGAAGCGGCTATATACAGGTTACAGGTATGTGTGCTCCATTATGGTTCTGCTTTTAACTTTATCTAGGAGGCCGCATGGCACATGAAATACATAATATAGGTTAGGACCCCCCTATTGAGATTTGCCGTGACGTTGGCAGGGGTGGCTCAAAGAATTGATCAATTATTTGCTAAAAATCTCATTTATATTACAGTACAGTTGGAATAAATCTGTGAATTTGCACTTTTTATATGATGCATGCCAATTTCAGATCGTGCTGGCTCCTTTTTCCCAGATGCAAAATGGCAGAGAGAAAGTGATTGCTTATGCAAGCAGAAAGCTCCGGCCGACGGAAAGAAACCCTGAGAACTATAGCTCCTTCAAGTTGGAGTTTCTGGCACTCGTCTGGGCAATCACGGAGAGGTTCAAGCATCTGGCTTCTGCAAAATTCACTGCCTATACAGATAATATCCCTCTGACCCACCTGGATACGGCAAAGCTTGGGGCTCTGGAACAGTGCTGGGTGGCTAGGCTATCGAATTATGACTTCCCCATCAAATACAGGGCTGGCCGTCAGAACATCAATGCAGATGCTTTGTCTCGAATGCCACACCTACCTGATGGAGGGGTGGATGAAGAAGTGTTGGAAGAAATTGAACTGCCTGCGTTCCATCAACCTGATAGTTTAAAGTACGCCAGACCATACAGTGGTCAGCAGAAGGAAGCCTTCGACCCGTTACCCCGCCATGGGTGTCAGGAAGCGCAAGACAAGGAACCTGCAGTCCGGCTAATCAAGATGCTGAGTCCCCAGACTGACTCCAGGTTGGAGCCTACTGCCCCTGCAGAAGCGCCGCGGCTTTGGAAGGAAAAGGACCGCTTGTACTTACAGCAGGGCAAACTGTAAAGAGGGCTAATTAACCCTAAGACACACGAGAAGGTCTGCCAGATTGTGGTACCGCAAGCGTATGTGCCCGTGGTCTTGAAAGCTTATCAAGATGGAGCTGGACACTTCAGCTGGAAGAAGCTAGAAATGCTGCTAAGAGAACGGTTTTACTGGGTCGGAATGAGAGAGTCCATTGAAGCATGGGCCGGGATTGTGGTCCCTGTGCGATAAGAAGAAAGGATGGAACCAGCCAGAAAACCCCGCTGCAGCCAATTGTCACTCATCAGCCGCTGGAACTGGTCGCCCTAGACCATGTCAAGCTCACGCCAAGCCGGAGTGGCTACACATATGCCCTCACCATCGTCGACCACTACTCCAGGTTCATGGTGGTGGTACCCGTTAAGGACCTAACAGCCCACACTGCGGCAAAGGTCTTCCAGGCGTACTTCTGCCTGCCGCATTGTTACCCGGAGAAGGTGCTCACAGAAATCTTCCAGGAGTTCTGCAACTTGTATGGGTGCAAGAAAATCCGTATCATGCCCTATCATGTCCAGACCAACGGGATATGCGAGAAAATGAACCACCTGATCCTCAACCTTCTCAAGACCTTGCCCCTTGAAGAGCGGAACCTATGGCCTGAGAAACTGTCTGATTTAGTGGATATGTACAATAATATCCCTAGCAGCTCCACTAAGTGTACACCCGCATATCTAATGAGGACAAGGCCCGGAAGACTGCCGGTGGATTTGGAGTTACATATTGAAGTGCCTGAGACCATCCCGTCAACTACCGACTGGGACGCCAAGCGTCGGAGGCAGTACCGACAGATCCAAGAGTACGTGGAGCGGAACCTGCGCCAGAGCAGAGAAAAGCAAGAACAGCATTTTAATAGACAAGTCTAGGCTGCCCCCTTTGAACCTGGAGATGTCGTGCTGAAAAGGAAGAGAAGGCTGCAAAAATTGGATGACCAGTGGGAAAGGACCCCTTATGTTATCCAACCCACTGGTCGGGAAGATCAGAAGACGTATCTGGTTAGTCGTGACCAAGGGAGGACTACGGCCACTGTTTCTAGGGATCACCTGAAGAAGTGGCCAGAACCACTGAAGACAGTGGAGAAGGTTCCCACTCCCACTCCGGGCGCGGAGAAGAGGAAAGAGGTGAGCCACACTGTTATGGGTGACTTTCCAGCTGATTTGCCTATACAGAATGGAGCGGTGATTGTTCCCGTTATAATGTTCCCACAACCCGTGGAAGATACAGAGCCAGAGAGGTTTATCAGCCACTCACCAACGCAAGCGCCCAGGGATGCACCTACACCACGCCCCCGTAGGTCCCTACCTACTATACCTAACATTAGGGAAGAGGAACCCGTAACTCACTCTACCCCACCAGTCCTAAGTGAAGATAGAGGGCTAAGAAGGTCCACACGCCCTAACTTAGGTTAGCCACCACTCAGGTACAGAGAAACCAAAGTTTAGTGAGTGGTATCTGTTTGCTGTATAAATAGTGTGTGTGAATGAATTCCGATCAACCGAATACTTCACCTTATTACCAGAAGATGAGTAAAAGGTAGCGGTTTCCGGCTACCCCAGTTGTTTATCCCGTTAAAGTATTTCTTCAGTTAAAATGGACCACGGCCGAGAACTGGCAGGCCAACCCAAATACTTTTGGGCTTTGTAAATACCCCCTTATCTACCTTCTTGTTGCTCGCCACAGTCTCTGGAGAGGCTGATTGGAGGAAGGGCCTGTGGTAGAGTAGGCCGAGGCCCAGTCACCACTGCAACCGGTGACAAACCTCCAGGCCAGGGGTCCCCGGACTTGGGGCCCGTGACAAGGACTGCCGGGTGAGGAACTTTTTACCCGGCTCGTGTGGGCGTCACCCGGACCCGTTCCTGGACTTGGGACAAGGGGTGTGCACCAGTATTAGCGGTGGCACCAGGGAACAGGTTGTTTTGGGTAGGGGCAATGAGAAGGTGGCCCCTTCCGTTCCGTTTGCAATGTTTAAGAATTGTGCCTCTCGTAAAGGGAAGAAAAATGTGTTTTTACTTGTTGAAATGTTATTATACTTATTATCCCTTTTTCTACTTTTCTACAGTTCCGGTTACAATAAATGTTGGTGGCCGGACAGCCCGTCGACGATATGTATTTAACCAAGGGGGAATGTGACGCCCTGGCAAAACCAGGTAGTCACACAGTAAGGCCCCCGCATAACACCATCCCACACAGGCTTACATACAGCCGACCTGAAACCCTAGTCACCTTCCCCAGGGAAGGAAAGACACACCAGGGGTCGGGACCAGGCAGATAGAGAACGCCCACCGAGGAGTCTAGAGAACCCGGGGCGGGAAAAGCAGTAGTTGTGAGTTAAGCTTGGAAAGTCTAAGTTGAAGGTCAAGTGGAGTGGAGAAGTGAAGGCTGAGACAGAAAGGAAAGGCGTCGGGGTTGGAGCCCCGGCGTACTGGCTAGGTGGCAGATGGTGGTCTGTATCTGTCAGGAGACGGGAAGACGGCTGCCGGAGATCCGAGGTGGAGCGGGACAGGGTTGGAGCCCGCCAGTACCGACACCAGAGAACCGACCCGGAAACCAAGCACAGAGGGGGTACTTGGACCCTGAAGCCAGGACCAGAACCAACGGCCTAGCTAATTAACCAATTTAGAGCAGGATTATAGGTCCTGTCCCAACCAAAGTCCGAAAATCAGACAACAGCCCACCGCGGAGGATAAAGGGCATCCACCTGGGTCCGGTAGATCCCACGGGCCAGCGTCAGCGGGCAGGCTCCCAACAAAAGGACCGGGAGTGGACTTCCGTGTTTCACACCGGGGTGTCCACCACACCAAACACTGAGTGCAGAGGAAAGTGATACAGACCACCAGCTCGGGTGTGGGATCAGATACACCCGACCGCGGCGGCTGGCCACCAGCACCTTGGTTTACCATTGAACTTTTATGGTTCATTTAATTGTGAGTAAACTAACATACCCCGGTCTGACCGGGCGCGCTGGTCCCTGCAGTCACAATCCTCAGCATAAGAGACACTGGGCTCCGGGGCATCCATCCCTACCCACGGAGGGGTTAACATCCAGCTGCCATCCCATTGTTCCCTGGATGTCCCACAACAGCAGCGGTGGTGCCACATCTCACCACACACCGTGGGTGGCGTCACAGACAGTTTACGGCAAATCCCGTACAAGTACGTCTCCTTTTATTTGAAGTGTCCGCGCGACCCCCGGGTCCGGTAGAATCCCTCGAGCCAGACTGCGGATCCGGATCCGAGCAGCCCGGCTGCTGGCACGGGGGCGGCACAAAATGGCTCCCTGCTACTGCACTAATAACTAACAGAGAGCTTTGTCATGTCATGTCATACTTGATCGAGCATCAAGGTGCTCAGGTATGTTCATTAGTCAATCCAGTATCGCAGGTGCTCAAGCACCATGCTCGAGTCCCCACCCCGCATGTTTCGTGGCTGTTAACCAATCAACATGCAGTGATTGTCTACCATACACGGTAATGCTGTAGGGATGTTGGCTACTGACATTACTGTGATTGGTAGGCAGCATCGGGTCTCATATAAGACCCGGTGACTCGATGCACAGCACACTCTCTTTCCTCTGGAAGCAGTTCAGGAAGAGTTGATCTTGGAGGTACAGCTTAGATAAGAGCAGGCATATAGGCAGTGTTTAATTGCTATTGCAGTAATTGTATACCACTGCTGCACCATTAAAACAAAAGTCCTTTTCAATTCTACATACCCTCCTTTCTCTAGTAAAACTGCTGTTACCTACATTCAGTGTAGGGATTGCTGGTGGAGGAGAGATAGTTTTGGATTAGAGGCATATATGCAGGGCCTATTGCCTTACAGTTCTTCTATAGGTATACTGCTGCTGGAACTTAAAATCAAGTTTTTTTTCACCTATATATTCTCTTTTCCCTATTATTACCAGAAAATGTACAGGCATATATTATATTAAAATGCGCAAGGCGTGTGGTAAGGGATGGTGAAGTGGACCTGCTGCTTATTCCACCCTAGGACACTCCAAGGCGCTCTCTACATTTCCATTTATTCATTTCAGTCTTGTCTCTCAACCTACACGTTTCAAGAGGAACATGAGGAGATTGTGTGTAGTGATGCCCAAATATGTGAGCAGCCACGGTCAAAAGAAGGGTGGGAATTGCAATTAGTGTCTCAAAAGGAAGATGATGATGAGACACAGTTGCCAACAAGTGATGTTGTTAAGACAAACAAGTCAGGAGGACCAGAGTGCGCAAGTGGAATATGAGGCGGTACATGATGAAGTCACTGACCCAGCTTTGGAAGGTGCCATGCAGGACAAAAACAGCAGCATAAATGGGGAGGGATCTGCAGGACCACAACAGGCGGGAAGCAATGGGATGGCTAGAGGGAGAAGGTGGACAACTGTACTTCATAGCAATCACTTATGGCAAATGGATGTGCTGCTGATCCTACACTCGGACACTCCAAAGAGTTCTTTGCATTTCTATTTATTGATTCTGGCCTCTCGCCCTGCACGTTTCAGGAGGGACATGAGGAGATCGTGTGTAGTGTTGCCCAAATATTTGAGCAGCCACTGTCAGAAGCAGATGGTGGGGAATGGCAATTAGTGACTCAAGATGTAGATGATGAGACTCAGTTACCAACAAGTGATTATTAATGGTACGTACTCGAACTGGGTCTCAGTTCATAGTGGGGTACCACAGGGGTCAGTATTGGGCCCGCTTCTTTTCAACATATTTATTAATGACCTTGTTGGGGGCATGCGGAGTAGAATTTCAATATTTGCAGATGATACTAAACTCTATATAGACAAAATTCCAGAAAACTATGCTCAAGAAAATCCCGGGGGTCCTAAGTGTCTGAGGGCCACATGGGTAGCACAAACTCATGATTATGCAATAGCAAGGAGAACAAACGAGTTTTTAAAGTGCAAAAAGTACATATTTATTAGGGATGAGGGTGACAATACTTGTAAGCGTAGATAAAAGTATTAAACCTGGACCACTCCAGGGACTACATTTGTGAAAGGCTAGATCACAACCATTGGAACAATCAAATACGTATATGCAATTCAAAAGTGCAGTTTCAAATGTGGCAAAGTATGGTATGTCTTCAGTATGTAAGGCATATAAGGCTTAAATAGCATGAGAGCCACAGATGATGCTAATATATGACATTACACATTCTGACAATAACCAATGACTGCGACTATATGGAACATAAAACAGCAATTTAAGGCTTGACAATGTTATTTTGTGTTAGGGGATCCAGAACCCGTCCCTCATGTATGTCAATCCTGCAGCTGCAGGGGTCATACCCTCAATTGCTGGATGAAGTCCGAGTAATAAAGTACACATGTACACTGGTGGTCCAGGGTCGTGGTCCCCAGGCTGCCCGACGTACGTTTCGATAGAAGTGTTGTTTCTCTTCTTCAGGGGATGGGGTGCCATGATGTACGTTCCACGAGTGCCGGTTTTTAAGTGGTGGCGCTGATTGCCGTACCCGGAAGTCACGTAGCGGCGCATGCGCAGATCCATCTGACAAATCTCGCGTGATGTGCCGCCGTCACGCTAATGCGTGCATGTGCGGGAGCGGGAACGCGTCGCCATAGCTCCCGCGCATGCGCAAAGCACCAGACAGCGGCAAAAGCACGGAGAGAGGCAGAGGACTCGGGCATGCGCACATGAGTGCCGGGGGCGGGTGAGTTACATGCAGTGATGGCATACATTCATGTTACAATTAAAGGGGCCACCACACAAAAATTTTTCCAAAAAATCCATGTAATTACATGATTATTTTGCCTATAGAAAAGGGAGAAACCAATTGAAAACCAGCATTAGAAAAACAGGACCAGAGAACAATTAAAATCAGTATTAAAAACACGAACAAGAATTATAGTGGGGCAAAGGTGATCACCCAGAACACGTCACACTTAGGGTGAATAGGCGGAGGAGACACATATTAGGTCACAAAAATGGGGCAAAGCTGATAGATTCATTGAGACCCATAGGGGTCATGGTATTCAATGTGAGAATCCATTTAGTTTCACATTGTGCCAAGCGTTTTTTTAAGGTCACCACCCCTGATCCCCCCATCTATCACATCGATACCTCTGATTTGTAAATGTGAGGGGTCACAGGAGTGGTGAGACTTAAAATGCCTTGGCAGTGTTTTCAATAATGTAATGTCAGTTATTGCCTTGGCTGCAGAAATGTCCCTGACATGCTCCCTGACCCTAATGCGAAGCTCACGTGATGTGAGCCCCACATAGGACAGGGAGCAGGTGCAGGTGCCAAAGTACACCACGTGTGTGGTTCCACACGTGATGTATTGTTTGATTTCATAGTTTTTCTTGCCATCTGAAGAGTGGAACTGCGTACTGCGAATGACATCTCTGCAGGCAAGGCAATGGCCACAGGGAAAGCAGCCCTGTAACGGTCCCCTAGAGCCAAAGATGTTAGTTTTGGGGGGGACATAATGACTTCTCACCAAGAGGTCTCTCAAGTTTTTTGCTCGCCTTGATGTCATTGCTGGGCGGCCCGTGAGGTTATTGGCCAACACTGGGTCGGTCAATAGGACCGACCAGTGTTTCGGCATTATGTCACGCATGGTGTTCCACCTCTCATTATAGGTCCCAATGAATCGTATCACTGGGTCATGGGTTTCCTGTTTTTTGGGGGGCTGGGCAAGTAGTTGTGCCCTCGGGGTCGTCCTAGCTCTATGATACCCGTGTTTAATGGTTCTGTTGCTGTAACCCCTATCCAAGAATCGGGCCCTGAGATCGGATGATTGTGTCTCAAAATTATTATCAGAGGAGCATATCCGCTTCATTCTAAGGAATTGGCCGGTCGGGATAGCACGGATGGTAGATGGATTATGGGCAGAAGACGCATGCAGTAGCGCATTGACCGACGTATCCTTACGGAAAACGTCCGTCTGGATTGACCCCCTGTCATCAACTGTAATCTTGTTGTCCAGGAAGTCAATCATACGACTACTGCATTTATAGGTGAGTTTAATGTTGAATTTGTTCTTATTCAACTGCCCCATGAATCGATCAAGCTGCTCCACCGGACCCTGCCACACAAAAAGAATATCATCAATTGATCGATTCATGGGGCAGTTGAATAAGAACAAATTCAACATTAAACTCACCTATAAATGCAGTAGTCGCATGGGCAGGTGAGTGCATGTGAAGCTGGCGTAGCGATAATTTTCGCTACGCCAGCTATCACACGATATCGTACCTGCGACGGGGGCGGGGACTATCGCGTGCGACATCGCAGCATCGGCTTGCGATGTCGCAACGTGCAAAGCCCGCCTTAGAGTCTCCCTTCAACCTTAAAAACTATGATACTATGATGTTGTTAAGTCAACAACTGAGGTGGACCACAGTGTATAAGTGGAAGACAAGGTGGACGATGAAGTCTATGACCCAATCTGGGAAGATGAAATGCAGAATGAGGACAGTAGCACAGATAAGGAGGGATCCACAGCACACTGCAGGAAGAGGCAGTGGAGAGGCCAGAGGGAGAAGGCGGACAACTGTTATCCATAGCACCCACACTCAAAAAGCTCCCAGGCGAAGGGTTAGATGTTCCCCAGTGTGGCGCTATTTTAAAGAATGTGAAGATGATAAAAGAATAGTCCTTTGCAACCTTTGCAACCAAGATCAGCAGGGACCTAACATCTATCAGCCTGACCACCAGCATGATCATGCACATGTCATCAAAGCACCCGACTAGGTGTCTGTTAGTCACACCACTACCTCTTCTGCTGTGATACATGCTTGCATATTCCCTAATCCTAATTTCCAGGAAACAGGCATGGATGCCTCCCAGTCTGCACTTGTCGCTGCACATTCGCAGTCACTAACTCTAACCACGTCCAATTCTTTGTCTCAGCACAGCGTTCAGCTGTCCCTACCCCAGGCCTTGAATCGCAAACATAAATAAACAGCCAACCCCCACAAGCCCAAACCCTAAACAAGCATATTTCCAGACTCCTTGCACTGGAAATGTTGCCATTTAGGATTGTGGACATTGAAACTTCCCACAACCTCATGTCGATGGCCATCTCTCGGTACTTGGTCCCCAACCACCACTATTTGTCTTACTATCCTGTCCCTGTCTTACAGAAGCATGTGTCCCATAACATCACTTGTGCCCTTGTGTCGCCCTGGGCAAGCCAGGGGACACAGGTCACAACACCACACGCACCCCACATTCCCTGCAGGTACACCAGCTAACCCACAAATCCTTGTTGCCTTCCTCCAGGGGCTGATGATTCACACCAGGGGGTGGAGCCAGGCGGTTGGTGTCCGCCCACCAAGGAGTTCACAGCTCTGGAGGCAGGAAGTTCCAGGAGAGTTGAGCCCAGGCAGGGCTTGTGTGAGGAGTTCAGCCAAGGGAGAGGAAGGAGTAGGAGTTGAACAGAGTGTAGCTCAGGAGGGAGCTAGAGTGAAGTGAAACATCAGTGAAAGTGACAGAAAGCCTGAAGTTGGTCTGTGGCTGTGTGCCCAGACGGAGTCAGCAAGGTCAGCAGACGGTGGTGAAGGTCTGCAGAGGGACTGTCTGGAGGTTGCTGGAAGGACCATGGAGGCTGTGTGCCCGGGGGTCTGGAGCAGTATACAAAGGGCAGTCAGCACCAGGGCAGGGGCCTTTCGGATCCCGGCAAGGCTTGGAGTCGCCGTAAATTGCCAAATCCGTCAGTGAAGGGGACGTAGATCCCCCAACAAGCAAGTCCTGATTGACGGCAAAGGTCCAACCACAACGGGGAAACACCGCCACCGCCAAGGCACCAGTTTCCCAGGGCCGGCGCCTGCGGGCAAAGTGTGGAGCTCCTCCGGCACAGATTGCAGTCGGGGAGCGGGTAACCGGTGGGAATCCACCGCTACCAAACAGACATTTCAAAGGTGCAGGGAAGAGACCGTCACCGCTAACTGCAGGGAACCGCAGCACCGTGAACCGTCCGAGGGACCCGTCCAACCAGCCGTTTGTTTACCGAGAACTGTGTCGTGTTTACTGGCTGAGTGAGTACCTCAGTGCCGCAAGGCACAGCGCTGCCCCTGCGCCCCTGCACCCCACTGGGCCCCGGGATCACCAACCCCTACCCACGGAGGGGCAACACAACAACTGGCTGCTCCGTATCACCATCTCCTGGATTCCCCATATTGAGCAGCGGTGGTGAAATCACCACAACCGTGGGTGGCGTCACGAACTATAACAATCCCCACATCCAACCACAAAACCCCCCTTTTCACTCACGGGCGAGGAGTGTCGCTCGAGAAACCCCGGGATCCGGCCCACAGCTCGAGCCACCACTGAGCAGCTGCCGGACCCGAGCAGAAGGGGTGAGCGTGGTGTGCTGACACCCTCCTCCCCGCCCGCGACAACTTGGCGTCACGAACAGGATCTTACCGCTCTGCCGTCTGGTAGAGGTGCGCCTTGTTACCGCCGGAGGTATCCGGCAGAAAAATTTCAGAAGCCGCCATCTTTGGCGCGAAAAGTTCCCGCTCGAGCGTCTTCTCCAGCAGTAGAGGCGCGAAGGCCAAAACCCCGCCCTGAGAGAGGAGGGGCCGGAAAGAGCTAAGGGGGACGCGATGGCGGCTGGACGCATGTAGCTGCGGCTGTAAGAGCAGGGACGCCAGGACTCTGCAGACATGCCGTTCCTGGAAGTAAAGAAGAAGCCATCATGTGGATGCCGTCCCGCGACACCGTAACCCCCGCGCCTGGAACTGCGGTGCGGGTGGAAATCCGAACCGCGCAGCTCTACCAAAGGCTGCAGGTCAGGATGCAGCTCCTCATGGAGGAGTGGGAGGCCGACATGGCGGATGTTATAGCCACCGTGCGGAGACGCGAGGAGGAGGCGGAGAAAGGGAGGGTGAGTGACCCACGTCCCGATGCCCTTGAAGGGCCGGTCATCGCGGCTGTGGGGCCCGGTCCAAGCCCTCTCCCCCCGCTGCCTCCCTCGCCACCCGTCCCGGAGGCCGTGACCCCGCCACTAGGCCTGCTACCACCGCAACCGGTAGCAGTACCCAGCGCCCCCGCCCAGGCGGGCCGACCTGTAGCCGGAGCCCGCGGCACACCGGAGGTGTTACCGTGGAAGATCCCGAAGGTTGAACCGGAGACATCCCCTGAGAAGTTCCCCGAGCCGGAGCCGATGACCCGCTCCGCGCCGAAGGCCCAGCAGCGGAAAGCCCCTATGCCCATCCCCCACACCTCGGCTGAGGTAGCGCCGGGTTGTTGCTGCAAGGCAGCGCCCAAGGCCAAGACACCGTGGGACATGCCGCCCAGATTCCTGACAGTGGGCAACGTCCAGGATGTCCCGCGGGGCCCGACCCGTGCGCCGGTGCTGGCGGCAGCGCTGTATTGGGATAGGGAGCCGGTACCGCTGGGCCTGGAGATCGCCGAGAGGGAGCGGAAGAAGGCCGAGCTGGTGGCCCGAGCTATCCGAGAAAAAGAAAATCTCCGCCAGGCCACGTTCCGTGTCCGTGGCCCGTTGTACGAGGGGCAGGTGAGGCGGTTTGATGTCTGCCGGGGCTACGGGTTCATCTACAAGCCGGGCCTGGAGGCCGAAGTGTTTGTAGCCCGGCGGGATGTGAATGCCCACCTGCCTGAGGAGCATCCCGGCCGCAACCTAATGCCGGGAGACCTTGTTCGGTACACCCGACACTGCGGAGAGAGGGGGTGGTTTGCCCTGGATGTGAAGCTGCGGGGCAGCCAGGAGAGCAGAGTGAGTCCTGCACCCCCTCCCTCGGATGAAGCTGAAGGCCTGGAGTAGGGCAGCGGAGCACCGTTGTCCAGTCCCCGTTGGGACCACTACTTTGTTTGTTGTTTGAAAAAGTTTTGAAAAATGATGAAAATGATTACCGAAGTTTCACCTGATTTACTTTGTGATTGCAACCGGCTGGAGCCGGCACCGTTGTCCCCGTGGGGACCGTTTAAAGCTTTGCATGGAGGACTATCCATGGACAAGCCCGTGAACTTGCAGGGCAACCACAAACGTTAAGTGGCTTGTAAATATGTTGTTTGCCGTTACCGTTTCCGCAATGCCGCCTCCGGAGAGGCAGGTTGGAGGGAGGGCCCTGAGCAGAGCAGGCTGGGGCCCAGCCACCAAAGGAACCGGTGGCTACCCTCTGGAGGGAAGGACAGATCCCGCTCGGGTACCGTGTGCTGGACTGTGGGTCAAGGGGTGCTGCCTGGGCTTTAGGGGCAGCATCAGGGCCAGGTTGCTTGGGTGGGAGAGAGCGGAAACCGTAACCGTAAACCGTTATGCAACGTTAAAGATATGTGCCTCCCGTTAAGGGAAGATTTATTAAAAATGTACATAATTTACCGTTTATCATGTTATACCCTTTTACATTTACAGAAAACAAAAAGGAAAATAAAACCGGTGTTGGACGGGCAGCCCGAGGACGGTCTGCGTTTTGCTAAGGGGGAATGTGTCGCCCTGGGCAAGCCAGGGGACACAGGTCACAACACCACCACACCCCACACTCCAGGTAGGCACATCACAGCTAACCACAAATCCTTGTTGCCTTCCTCCAGAGGTTGATGATGCACACCAGGGGGTGGGCCAGGCGGTTGGCTCCGCCCACCGAGGAGCTCACAACACTGGAGGCAGGAAGAGACCAGGCAGATAGCTCAGGGACGAGCTTGAGTAAACAACAGAGTTCTGTCAGGGAGGAGGAAGTGGAAGGAGTGAAGTGAAGCCCAGGCAGGGCAAGTGTGAAAAGCTCAGGGAGAGCTTGAGAGAGGAGTTCAGTTAGGAAAGTAAAGGAGTAAACAAGAAGGAAGGAAAGCCTGGAAGGTCCAGCTTTGTGAGGGCCAGAACAGCAAGGTCAGCAACGGCGGTGACTGTCTGGAGGGGGACCGTTTGGAAGTTCCTGGAAGGACCCCGTTGGCTGTGTGCCCGGTGGTCTGGAGCAGTGTTCCGAAGGACAGTCAGCACCAGGGCGGGGGCCTCTCGGACCCCGGCAAGGCTAGGAGTCGCCAGATTTGCCAAATCCGTCAGTGACGGGGACGCAGATCCCCCAACAACCAAGTCCCGATTGAAGGCAACAGCCCAACCCGTATTGGGCTTTAGGGGCAGCATCAGGGCCAGGTTGCTTGGGTGGGAGAGAGCGGAAACCGTAACCGTAAACCGTTATGCAACGTTAAAGATATGTGCCTCCCGTTAAGGGAAGATTTATTAAAAATGTACATAATTTACCGTTTATCATGTTATACCCTTTTACATTTACAGAAAACAAAAAGGAAAATGAAACCGGTGTTGGACGGGCAGCCCGAGGACGGTCTGCGTTTTGCTAAGGGGGAATGTGTCGCCCTGGGCAAGCCAGGGGACACAGGTCACAACACCACCACACCCCACACTCCAGGTAGGCACATCACAGCTAACCACAAATCCTTGTTGCCTTCCTCCAGGGGCTGATGATTCACACCAGGGGGTGGAGCCAGGCGGTTGGTGTCCGCCCACCAAGGAGTTCACAGCTCTGGAGGCAGGAAGTTCCAGGAGAGTTGAGCCCAGGCAGGGCTTGTGTGAGGAGTTCAGCCAAGGGAGAGGAAGGAGTAGGAGTTGAACAGAGTGTAGCTCAGGAGGGAGCTAGAGTGAAGTGAAACATCAGTGAAAGTGACAGAAAGCCTGACGTTGGTCTGTGGCTGTGTGCCCAGACGGAGTCAGCAAGGTCAGCAGACGGTGGTGAAGGTCTGCAGAGGGACTGTCTGGAGGTTGCTGGAAGGACCATGGAGGCTGTGTGCCCGGGGGTCTGGAGCAGTATACAAAGGGCAGTCAGCACCAGGGCAGGGGCCTTTCGGATCCCGGCAAGGCTTGGAGTCGCCGTAAATTGCCAAATCCGTCAGTGAAGGGGACGTAGATCCCCCAACAAGCAAGTCCTGATTGACGGCAAAGGTCCAACCACAACGGGGAAACACCGCCACCGCCAAGGCACCAGTTTCCCAGGGCCGGCGCCTGCGGGCAAAGTGTGGAGCTCCTCCGGCACAGATTGCAGTCGGGGAGCGGGTAACCGGTGGGAATCCACCGCTACCAAACAGACATTTCAAAGGTGCAGGGAAGAGACCGTCACCGCTAACTGCAGGGAACCGCAGCACCGTGAACCGTCCGAGGGACCCGTCCAACCAGCCGTTTGTTTACCGAGAACTGTGTCGTGTTTACTGGCTGAGTGAGTACCTCAGTGCCGCAAGGCACAGCGCTGCCCCTGCGCCCCTGCACCCCACTGGGCCCCGGGATCACCAACCCCTACCCACGGAGGGGCAACACAACAACTGGCTGCTCCGTATCACCATCCCCGGGATTCCCCATATTGAGCAGCGGTGGTGAAATCACCACAACCGTGGGTGGCGTCACGAACTATAACAATCCCCACATCCAACCACAAAACCCCCCTTTTCACTCACGGGCGAGGAGTGTCGCTCGAGAAACCCCGGGATCCGGCCCACAGCTCGAGCCACCACTGAGCAGCTGCCGGACCCGAGCAGAAGGGGTGAGCGCGGTGTGCTGACACCCTCCTCCCCGCCCGCGACACCCTGACCAATGCAGTTACTGGGAAGGTCTACTTAACAACTCAGTTATTGGGAAGGTCTACTGAACGACCGACACATGGACAAATGCTTGCCTCCAGGGATGTTATATTTCCCTGATGGCACACTGGCTAAACCTCATGGAGGTTGGGAGTCTGAGCCTGGGACGGTATACATTCTATCGACCCTGAGAATTGGGGGACCTAGATCCATCAGGGTATCTACCACCTCCTACACCAGTTCCTGCACCCACTCCTCCTCTATCTCTGAATTGTCATCTCGAGCTTGTCGTCCATATAAGTCTGAAGCTGGAAGCACTGCAGCACTGCCTTGGTGAAGTGGCAACAGGCTTTGCTGAAACTAATTTGTTTAGGTGATAAACAGCACACTGCTGCAGAGTTAGGGCAAGTTATAACAGAGCAAATAGATCTGTGGATCTTGCTGCTGAACCTACAACCAGGCATGGTCGTGTGTGATAATGACCATAACCTGGTGTTGACTCTGAATCTTGGCAAGCTCGCACACATACTATGACTGGCCCACATGCTCAACTTAGTGACTCAGTGGTCTCTGAAAACCTATCCAGGTTTGCCTGAGCTACTTGTGATGATACTCCACTTGTGCACCCATTTCTGCAAGTCAGCTACAGCTACCGCCAGTCTGGCAGTGCAGCAGCAGTGCTTGCAAGTGCAAGCTCACCGACTGTTGTGTGACGTGACCACATGTTGGAACTCCACACTGTACATTTTGGCAAGGCTTTTTGAGCAGCAGAGGGCTGTAGTTGAATACATGCTACAACATGCCCGTTGATATTCCAGTCAGCCTCCGCACATAAGAGCCGACGAGTAGTTATGGATGTTTGATATCTGTGAGATTCTACAAAACTTTGAGGAGTCAACAAAGATGGTGAGCAGCAATCATGCCATAATCAGCATAATCATTCCGCTTCTGTGTCTACTCAAACACTCACTGCTCACAATTGAAGAGGAAGCTTTGCATGTAGACCAGGTGAAGATGGAGGAAGAAATTACACAGGGTGATATTACTCAACCAGTCTCATCTAATCTTCTCAGCACATATTGGGTGATAATGAGGAGGGGGCTGAGAGGGAGGAGGAGGAACAGGAGATACAGAGGATACTACCCACACCAGCTTCATCCCATCTATTCAATGTGGATGGACTGAAGAGGAAGTGATGAAGTGTCGTCCTGCTGGTGGGGACAGAGAAGTCTTGCCTGTTTGGAGTCTAGCACACAAAGCTCACTTTATGTCTTGCTAACTCACCTGTGACCCACGTGTTATATGCATTTTGGAAAACACTGATTACTGGTTGTTCACCCTTTTCAACTCACGATACAAGTAGAACTTTTTATCTCTCTTTCCTGTGGCAGAGAGTGTTAGTAAAATGGTGCAATACCAAAAGGGCCTAGTCAAACAATTAGTACAAAAATTTCCATCTGACAACGCAGAGTTCATAGTTCCTTGGGCATCCAAGGAAAAGAGACATGGAAGACACACCCCAGGTCCAACAGAGGAAGGGGAACACTATCAAAGGGCTGTGGCAGTGTCATTAGACCTTCACGGCACCTAGGCCTTGATGTGTGTGGTAGTCTGACAAGGAGGGAAAAGTTTTGAGAGATGGTGAAGTAGTACCTAGTTGACCATGCCATCTGAATTTCAGATGAAAAGCTGAAAACGGTCCCTGCACCGGCTGTGATAGTTACCGGGTCCACGTGCCTGCAGGCCAAAAGAAGCAGCCTGAGGGGGCAGCATGCAGCCCACGGGCCGCATGTTTAAGACTCTTGCTATACACTATATACAGAGCACCTGTATATAATGTCACTGGTGATCATTGTATTACCTGTACACATTGTACAGATCTCATGTTTATAAGGTCACCAGTGACCTGTACACTGACTCTGTATAGAGACTTTTTAGTATTGGGTTTTTGTTCATGATCATTATTGTAGTAGTATTATTCGGTTACTATGTCATGGTAATATGTGGTCTGGTCATGGTGTGGTGGTAATTTTCCCTTGTATGTGGTATTATATGGTCACTATGTGGTCTAGTCATAGTGTCACGGTATTTCTCTATTGTATGTGGTATTATTCGGTCACTATGTGATGGCAATATGTGGTATGGTCATGCTGTAGTGGTATTTATCTCTTGTATGTGGTTGTATTCACTCATTATGTGGTGTTAATATGTTGTCTGGTTATAGTGTGGTGGTATTGCTCCCTTGTATGTGGTATTATTGGTATAATGGATTGTGTTGTGTATGGAGGTTACTTTTTATCTCTGATATCAATAAGGGGAAGATTCTTTTTTTCCAACAGAAATTAAATACTTGAAAAGTTTAACATCTCCCTGTCTTGTTACTATTACACTGTAGCAAATATGCACTTACAAAGGTTCTCCGGTGAAAGCAAGTAATCACCTCTTCTAAGGCCATGTGTATACGTTGAGTATTTGGTAAGTATCTTACATCAGTTTTTGTAAGACAAAAAGAGGAATGTTAAAATCAGAGGAAAATATAATAGAAAGACGTCCAACCATCCCTTCTGCATTTTTCACCCACACCTGATTTTGGATTACAAATACTGATGTAGCAAACTGACCAAATACTGAAAGTGTCAACATAATCTAAGGCTACTTTCACACATCCGGTTTGAGCCCTGCGGCTCAATCCGGCTGTGAAAACTATGCAACGGATGCGGTGAAAACACCGTATCCTTTGCATCAGTTTTTACATGCGGCCGGTCCGGTTTTTTCCGGTTGCGGCATGCTACTGAGCATGCGCAGTGGAAAATACCGCATGCGGCGACCGGATGCGTTTTTTCCCGCATCGCGCCGCATCCGGCCTCCATAGGGATGCATTGAAAAATGCGCCGCAGCGGCCGGATGCGGCGCGATGCGGTGTTTTTTGCCGGAGCAAAAAACGTTGCAGGGTACGTTCGATCCGGCCGCCGCATCGGCTAAATCTGCCGCATGCGGCAAAAACCGGACCGAACGCAAGCCCCTACGGCACAATGCGGCACTAATGTAAGTCAATGCAAAAAAAAAACGCAATCGGCGTTACAAAAGCCGGTTGCGGTTTTTCTGCAGAACGCCGTATTGTGCCGTAGAGCAAAAGTCCGGATGTGTGAAAGTACCCTAAGTGATATCTTAGGGTACTTTCACACATCCGGACTTTTGCTCTACGGCACAATACGGCGTTCTGCAGAAAAACCGCAACCGGCTTTTGTAACGCCGATTGCGGTTTTTTTTTGCATTGACTTACATTAGTGCCGCATTGTGCCGTAGGGGCTTGCGTTCGGTCCGGTTTTTGCCGCATGCGGCAGATTTAGCCGATGCGGCGGCCGGATCGAACGTACCCTGCAACGTTTTTTGCTCCGGCAAAAAACACCGCATCCGGCCGCTGCGGCGCATTTTTCAATGCATCCCTATGGAGGCCGGATGCGGCGCGATGCGGGAAAAAACGCATCCGGTCGCCGCATGCGGTATTTTCCACTGCGCATGCTCAGTAGCATGCCGCAACCGGAAAAAACCGGACCGGCCGCATGTAAAAACTGATGCAAAGGATGCGGTGTTTTCACCGCATCCGTTGCATAGTTTTCACAGCCGGATTGAGCCGCAGGGCTCAAACCGGATGTGTGAAAGTAGCCTTATTCACCAGTGGGAGTCCGAGCTGGTGGGACCCACACTGATTGTCAAAATGTGCCACGTTTATCCTCATTAGAGTAGAGCTCATTTATGACTCGACCACTGATTCATTAATTCCCTCAGTGGCTACTGAGCGCTGTTTTTGGTTATTTCTGGCCGATGATAACTTGTTTTTATTAAAGAACCCCTTTAATGCAAACTACCATAATAGTACATCACACTTATGGTGTATACAGTAGATGTGCAGGAGCTGCCTGTGTTTACAGTTGATGCTTCACTATATCGGGGATAGCAGCTAACAGGTATTTGCATATCGCTGTAGAGTGGACCCCTGGAGTCAATTTCCCTGTGGGTCCCAGACACCACAGTTCGAACCTGTGTGTCAGTCAAATTGTAACCTAAAGCTCTAAGGCTCCAATGCAAATATATATATATATATATATATATATATATATATATATATATAAATAGATATAGATATATAAATAAAAAATAATCTATCATGTTAAATTTATAATACCAGTATCCTCTTTTGCAGTTGGACAGCCTTTGTACTATCATTGTCACCATATGCTACCTATGCACACCTTACAGATATGCACATGAGTGAGGATGATAAATATCATATCATACAAACATTAAAACATGCAGGAATTCTAGAATAAGTACTAATAACAGTATTTATAATAAGGTCTTCTTTGCGGTTCTCCTTACACACATGCTGGGAGGTATATGCACATCTTGGGGCCTATAGTAAAGTCATCACTAGAGAATGGTTTAATTGCTTAATCATATAAATTACAGTCACTTAATCATTTTAATCACCATCATCTAATTAGTACAGAGTTATGGCCTCAAAGCTAACCGTTATGCAAATGTTTGCTCCACTCCATGCTATTACCGGTCATATTTCCCAATTCATAGCTGACAATGAGGGATGACTGGAAGAAGTGAAGGTCGGTAGTGTTCTCGTTAGTCTGGTAGGATTTGTGCAAATATCAAATATGAAAACTTTGATTGGTAATTAATTACTTGTACATTTTACAATATTCATTAAATAGCAAAACATTGTATAATTTAGAGCATATTAATTGTCAGATAATATAAGCAGTGGATAATGTAGACCTACAACAACTGTAGGATGAGAACCATATCTCTGATCAAACTCTACTAGAACGTATTTCAAATATAAATAATAAAAAAATTTCACTTCTCCTTCCTGGATAATAGCAAGGTTTTCTTATCCAACTGCTTTAGTTTCTACAATTATAAAATTTGTAATTCAGTGACTGTGAACTATTGCCAAGTTGGTAAAGATAGCCCCAAAAAAGGGTAAAAATGAACATAATTACATATATGATTAACTTGGACCATTCATGAATCAAATAAAATTTAATTAGAGGTTATCCAGGACTTTTATTTGCAATATGGCGCTAACCACTTAATGGTAGTTAATTTTAAACTTCCTACCTCTTCTGCCGTGGGGTGATTCTCCAACGTCTTCTGATGTCAACTTGACAGAGCAGTTATTTCTCTTGTGATCTACTCTATTATTCGGGCGTCACATAAATGTCATGTTGATTGACAGCCAGCTCAGCCTAATGAATTGGGGAGCGAGATGTCGATCAAAATGACATTGGCAGTGACACCGCATCTATGGCAGAATGGCAGAGAAGGAACTTTTCGGTCACCGTGATGTCACAGGAATTAGGAGAATCACAGTCCCTTACCACTCTGAGCTGGGAAAGATATTTGCATGGCAGAACAGGCAATTATTGAGTTTCTCCAAAAATAAGAACCCTACCCTGAAAATAAGCCTTAGCAGGATTTTTTTGGCCATTGTGGTGTATGCTTAACTTATAAGCCCTACTCCAACAATAAGCCCTATACATACTATGTTATCATAGTAATTTTGAAATAGTGCTTGGGTAGCCCTTTCAGGATATGTAACTTTTATTGGCGTATGTTTCCCCGTTATGTTGCTGTAAGTCCCAGAAGTTTATAGTCACATGCCAGCTATCTAATGGAAAATGAAGAAAATGAATGTTCACCCTTTCCCTTATCCACCACTCTTTGCTGGTGTCAGTAATTGGAACGAGTGTTATTGGCAAATGAATAGTCACCCCCCTTCTCCTACATTAATCCCGCCCCCTCCACCATGCCGGCGTTCGTCATTGTAACGGGAGTTAATGACAAATGAATATTCGCCCACCACTCTGTGCAGGCATCAGTGATTGAAAGTGTGTCAATTGCAAATAAATATTTACTCCATAATCCCACCCACCCATCTGTGCTGGCATGAGTCAGAATGCCGCATTACTGCCTGAAAATCACATCACAATTCTTGGACTGGCCGGCGGCTGTCCTCATCTGAACATGATAGCTGCATAGAAATACACATTGATACGCTTGGGTCAGAAGAGTTGCCGGCTAATCTGAGCATTGTGATGTGATTCTCAGGCAGTAGTAAGCCTGACTGAATCCCTGATTATGACAGAGAGGGATGGGCAGCAGAAGGGGTGAATATGCATTTACCTTCACACATTCCAATCATTGACGGTGGCGCAAAGAGCTGGGTGGGGGAAGAGAGTGAATATTCATTTTCCATTAATGAGTGACCCAAGCACTGACAACAATATCAAATATAACACATTCCCTGAAAATAAGCCCTACCGCATCTTTTGGCGCCAAAAATCATATATGACTCTGTCTTATTTTTGGGGATACACGGTAGTTAGCAACTACCTGTACTTAACTGCTCATCGCTATAAAAAAAGTTTCCTGATAACCTTTTTCAGTTTTTTAACATTGGTCAACAAAGAAAAAGACTCTTTAGTGTCAGAGTAAAAAAAATTCTACAAATGGATCAACATTTATCTCAATGAATAAACATAGTACAATTAAAGTATCACTCAAGGATGTAACAATCACAGTTGCAGAGATCTTGACATGGCCCATGCTGTAGGGTGACCTGCCAACCCAAGCGCCTACTTCAGCTGGATATGCATCAAAGATTACACATTCAGTTGAAGTGTATTGCAGTGTAGCGAGCCATTGGGTCCCTTCGTCACAATAATTGCTGCTGGACAATTAGAGGCCAGCAGCTGATGCCTTGGAGTGACGTCATGCGCTATAGCAGGCATTCTGATGTAGGCTGCCTACTTCTGCACCGACTGCAGAGGAAGATGTTGCTTGACAGGGAAGCAAAGAAATATGAGAAGAATTTTTTTTTATGCAGAGGCAGAAAGGGGGAGTTGCACCAGGATGGGGGACATATATAGCAGGATGGGACGAGAATGGGGGACATATAAACCAGGATGGAGGACATATAGACCAGGATGTAGGACATATATACCAAGATGAGGACAGGATGAGGGACATGTATACCATGATGGGCCCAGTAGGGTGGAGATATATACCAGGATGGGCCCAGGATAGGGACATATATACCAGGATTGGAGACATATATACCAGGATGGTAGACATATGTATGTGGATGGGGCCCAGGAAGAGGGACATTAGTACATAATGAAGGGGGAGTGCAATACATAAATCTGACCAACATGGGGGGGGAATGGGGGGCCGAAAACCAAATCTTGCACTGGGTCAAAACAAACTAGTTTCACTATTGACCTCTTTACCGGGGCATCACTGGGACCAGTAAGTCAAATGAAAATACCACTGTTTATAGTGATTCCAGGACAAATAAATCTGTAAACTGAAGGTAAAATTAGTAAGCACCATCTTACCAAATTTTCCAATAATACCTACTTTATAGGAATTTCGCACAAAAAAGCGATCAGTGGACCATATACAAATACTTTACATGAGCAGAAGATAAAGTTGCCGGTGTCCAAAAATATAAGTTTACATAACAATATATGTATAGTTTACATAAGAATATGTGCAGTCTGTGCATTTCTTTCATTTTTATTTAAAAAACTTATGTTTGGATTTTAGCAAAGGAAGTATTCAAACCTTTGTCCAAAATGAAGGCTTTCTTACTTCTTGCTGTCATGACTATATCCAGGCCATGTCCTAATAGGAGATGCATTATCCATGTGCATATCCCAAAGATCATGAGAAGAGACACTCTATGTAGAGTCCTATACATACTGGCCACATGACATGGGGCATTACCCTCCACCAGGAGGACACCAAATCCACTGCACAAGCATAAAGTCTGACAATGGCTTTTAGGGTTCTCTCACATGACCTAACTGCAGTCTGGATATTATTGGCTTTCAATTGGAGGTTTAAGTGACCCTCCAAGGATGAAGGGAATTTTGTTACTTACCGTAAATTCCTTTTCTTCTAGCTCTTATTGGGAGACCCAGACGATTGGGGTATAGCTACTGCCTCCGGAGGCCACACAAAGCACTACACTAAAAAGTGCAAGGCCCCTCCCCTTCTGGCTATACCCCCCCGTGGTATTACGGGTTCTCCAGTTTTAGTGCCAAAGCAAGAAGGAGGAAAGCCAATAACTGGTTTAAACAAATTAACTCCGAGTAACATCGGAGAACTGAAAAAACCGTTCAACATGAACAACATGTGTACCCGCAAACAACAAAAACATCCCGAAGGACAACAGGGCGGGTGCTGGGTCTCCCAATAAGAGCTAGAAGAAAAGGAATTTACGGTAAGTAACAAAATTCCCTTCTTCTTCAGCGCTCTATTGGGAGACCCAGACGATTGGGACGTCCAAAAGCTGTCCCTGGGTGGGTAAAGAAATACCTCATGTTAGGGCTGCAAAACAGCCCTCCCCTACGGGGGTGTCACTGCCGCCTGCAGGACTCTTCTACCTAAGCTGGCATCCGCCGAAGCATAGGTATGCACCTGATAATGCTTGGTGAAAGTATGCAGACTGTACCAGGTAGCTGCCTGGCACACTTGTTGAGCCGAAGCCTGGTGTCGTAATGCCCAGGACGCACCCACGGCTCTGGTTGAGTGGGCTTTTAGCCCTGAAGGAACCGGAAGCCCCGCAGAACGGTAGGCCTCTAGAATTGGTTCTTTGATCCATCGAGCCAGGGTGGCTTTAGAAGCCTGCAACCCCTTGCGCGGACAAGCGACAAGGACAAAAAGTGCATCGGAACGGCGCATGGGCGCCGTGCGGGAAATGTAGATTCTGAGTGCTCTCACCAGATCTAACAAACGTAAGTCCTTTTCATACCGGTGAACCGGATGAGGACAAAAGGAAGGCAAGGATATATCCTGATTAAGATGAAATGAGGATACGACCTTAGGGAGAAACTCCGGAATGGGGCGCAGCACTACCTTGTCCTGGTGGAACACCAGGAAGGGAGCCTTGGATGACAGAGCTGCCAGCTCAGACACTCGCCGAAGCGATGTGATCGCAACGAGAAACGCCACCTTCTGTGACAGGCGAGAAAGGAAACTTCCTTCAGAGGTTCGAAAGGCGGCTTCTGGAGAGCAACTAATACCCTGTTGAGATCCCATGGATCTAACGGCCGCTTGTACGGGGGTACGATATGACAGACCCCCTGTAGGAACGTGCGCACCTTAGAAAGACGTGCTAGACGCTTCTGAAAAAACACGGATAGTGCCGAGACTTCCCCCTTAAGGGAGCCGAGCGACAAGCCCTTTTCTAACCCCGATTGCAGGAAGGAAAGAAAAGTAGGCAATGCAAATGGCCAGGGAGACACTCCCTGAGCCGAGCACCAGGTTAAGAAAATCTTCCACGTTCTGTGGTAGATCGTAGCAGAGGTGGACTTCCTAGCCTGTTTCATGGTGGCAACGACCCCTTGGGATAATCCTGAAGACGCTAGGATCCAGGACTCAATGGCCACACGGTCAGGTTCAGGGCCGCAGAATTCCGATGGAAAAACGGCCCTTGGGACAGTAAGTCTGGCCGGCCTGGTAGTGACCACGGTCGGCCGACCGTGAGATGCCACAGATCCGGGTACCACGATCTCCTCGGCCAGTCTGGGGCGACGAGTATGACGCGGCTACAATCGGATCTGATTTTTTGCGCAGTACTCTGGGCAAGAGTGCCAGAGGTGGAAACACATATGTGAGCCGGAACTGCGACCAATCTTGCACTAAGGCGTCTGCCGCCAGAGCTCTGTGATCGCGCGATCGTGCCATAAATGCCGGGACCTTGTTGTTGTGCCGAGACGCCATTAGGTCGACGTCCGGCACCCCCCAGCGGCGACAGATTTCCTGAAACACGTCCGGGTGAAGGGACCATTCCCCTGCATCCATACCCTGGCGACTGAGGAAGTCTGCTTCCCAGTTTTCTACGCCCGGGATGTGAACTGCGGATATGGTGGATGCTGGATTCGCCGGACTTCCTGGAAGGCTTGCCGACTGCGCGTCCCTCCTTGGTGGTTGATGTATGCCACCGCTGTGGAGTTGTCCGACTGGATTTGGATCTGCTCTCTTTCCAGCCACTGCTGGAAAGCTAGTAGGGTAAGATACCCTGCCCCGATTTCCAGAACATTGATCTGAAGGGTGGACTCCTGCTGAGTCCACGTCCCCTGAGCCCTGTGGCGGAAACAAACTGCTCCCCACCCTGACAGACTCGTATCTGTCGTGACCACTGCCCAGGATGGGGGTAGGAAGGATCTTCACTGTGACAATGAGGTGGGAATAAGCCACCATTGCAGAGAGTCCTTGGCCGTCTGGGAAAGGGAGAATTTCCTGTCCAGGGAGGTTGACTGCCCGTCCCATTGGCGGAGAATGTCCCCTTGCAGTTGGCGCAGATGAAACTGCGCAAAGGGAACTGCCACCATGGCTGCCACCATCTTCCCTAGGAAGTGCATGAGGCGCCTTAAGGGGTGCGACTGGCCTTGAAGGAGAGACTGCACCTCTGTTTGCAGTGAACGCTGCTTGTTCAGCGGAAGCTTCACTATCGCTGATAGAGTGTGAAACTCCATGCCGAGATACGTTAGTGATTGAGTCGGTGACAGATTTGACCTTGCCAAATTGATGATCCACCCGAAAGTCTGGAGAGTCTCCAGCGTAACATTCAGGCTGCGTTGTCATGCCTCTTGAGAGGGTGCTTTGACGAGTAGATCGTCCAAGTAAGGGATCACCGGGTGTCCCTGAGAGTGCAAGACTGCTACCACTGCTGCCATGACCTTGGTGAACACCCGTGGGGCTGTCGCCAGACCGAATGGCAGGGCTACGAACTGAAGATGGTCGTCTCCTATCACAAAACGTAGAAAACGTTGGTGCTCCGTAGCAATTGGCACGTGGAGATAGGCGTCTGTGATGTCTGTTGAGGCAAGGAAGTCTCCTCGAGACATTGAGGTAATGACGGATCGGAGGGATTCCATCCGGAACCGCCTGGCGTTCGCATGCTTGTTGAGCAGTTTTAGGTCCAGAACAGGACGGAAGGAGCCGTCCTTTTTTGGAGCCACAAAGAGATTGGAGTACAAACCCTCGCCCTCGTTCCTGAGGGGGGACAGGGATCACCACTCCTTCTGCTCTTAGAGCGTCCACCGCCTGCAGCAGGGCATCTGCTCGGAGGGGAGGTGGGGCCGTTCTGAAGGATGGAGTCGGAGGACGAGAACAGAACACTGTCCTGTGCACGTGAGCACAATGTCCGTCACCCACCGGTCTGTGACCTGTGGCAGCTAAACGTCGCCAAAGGCGGGGGAGTCTACCATCAACCGCGGATGCGGAGAGAGAGAGAGAGCTGAGAGACATGAGGAGACCGCCTTGGTAGCGGTTCCTCCGGCTGCCTTCCTTGGGCGTGATTGAGCCCGGCCGGAATCTGAGCCCGTCTGAGGTTTTGTAGCCCTTTTGCACGAGGACAATTGGGACCTGCCCGAGCTTGGGAAGGACCGAAACCTCGACTGTACGTTTAGGACAGCATTAATAGGGTAAGTCGCAGTGCAGACATTACGGGGTTACGGACGCCTCTGCGGTACAGATGTACATGTGCTCAAGGCCAGCTGCGCAAGAACAGCTGAAAAGGTTAGGTTGCCTATACGGCTGTGAATGCCGGAGCAACCGACACGCCGATAGCCTCCTAGACAGATTTCAACCAGAGTCCATCTGTCTGTGAATGGCATCTTTAATTGAAGCCCCATCTCCAGTGCAACTATGGCTCTAGACGCAAGCCTGGAGATTGGAGAATCCACCTTTGGACCCTAGGTCCAGCGCTTGACCACGTCAGGGGAAAAGGGATAACGTGTATCTTAAAAACGTTTGGAGAAGACGCTTATCTGGTAAGCGTGGTGTTTCTGGACTGCTTCTCTGAAGTCAGCGTGGCCAGAAAAATACTCAATATCTGTTTGAGATACTGAAAAGGGACTTCTCCTGCTGTGAAGCTGACTCCTCCACTGGGGGAGCTGAGGGAGAAAGATCCAACCTTCCATTGATGGACGCTATAGGATCATTCCGTATGGCGTTACCATCCGGTGTATCCGGATCGATAGCGATGTCAGGATCAAAGTCCTGGAGAGCTGCCTTATCATACAGAGAGTCCTCCTGGGACCCCCCCGTTCCAAATGAGGTTGGTCAGGAAGATTGCCCATGGCCTGTCTGGACTGCAAGTCTCTATCTTATGACAATATATCTGTCGAAACTGCAACTCCGTCCCTGTCCTTGGACAGGGATGACAGGTGGTTTCTTTGGCCACGACTAGTAGAGACCCCGGCAGACGAAGTGCTAGAGACCCCGGCAGACGAAGTGCTACAGGGGAGCATGCACACAATGGGACGGTGTCATGAACAGCATCCCATGTAGTAAAAACAGCACTGAAAATCTGTGTTGCTTTTTTGCCGCTGCCGACTAGCCATCTAGAAGTATATAGCCAAGATTGGTGACCGTACAGTGCAATGTATAGCATACAAGCATAAAGTACAAATGAACACTGCAGCACAAGCAATACAAGCAGCATAGAAGCCTGTGCCCTGGCACCTCTGCTCTTCTGCTGCTGTAGACTAGTCATCTAGGGGAATATAGCCCAGAAGAGTGACCATACAGTGCAATGTATAGCATACAAGCACAAGTACAAATGCCCACTGCAGCCCATGCAATACAAGCAGCATAGAAAAAAACCTGTGCCCCAGCACCCTTGGTTTTCTGCTGCTGTAGTCTAGCCATTCCAGGAGAATATAGCTAAGACTAGCGACTGTACAGTGCAATGTATAGCATACAAGTATAAACACAAATGAACACTTCAGTACGTGCAATACAAGCAGCCTAGAAAGCCTGTGCCTTAGCACACCTGCTTTCCTGCTGCTGATGTGTCGCTCTCCAAGCGGGCATATAGCGACCTATGCAGTTAAAATACACATGTACACACTGCAGTATATATTGGGGTCAGCACTATGTGTGCCGCTTACCGCCCGCCTATAAGCGGGTGTATGGTCGCCACCGTCCTGCCTGGTTGCCGAAAGTCCGAGCTCGGACTGCAGTAATGGCTGCCGGCGTCTTCCCCAGCTCGTGTGAGGAGGGGCGGGCCGTGGGTGTGCCCCAAGTCAGAGCGGGAATCCGGCGTCCGACAGTGTGCAGTGAGAGGGCTGGAGCATGTAAATAAAGCTCCAGCCCTCGGCGCTGCTGATTGCTCAGCGTCTGTCTCCTTCCCTGAGTGACAGGGAGGGGGCGGGAACGAAGCGGCACTAGGCCGCAGAAGCCGGGAACTGGATTTATAAGCGCCGCCGCCGTAAAAGCGCGGTCGGCGCCCAGTCCCCGGCGAACTACAAGTCCCAGCCGCGCCGCCGCTCCCGGAGCGTCCGGCGCGGTAGTTCCCAATACACAAAGTCACTCAGCAAAGCTGCAGTGACTGTAACCCTTTACTGTCCCCGGCGCACTAGCACACCCAGCAAGTCTGGAGTGTGCTGTGTCTGTGTGTCCGGGGACACAGAGTACCTGTAATGGTGCAGGGCCATGTCCCTGAACGGTACTCCAGCTCCGTATCCAGCAGGTTCAAATGGGTCTGTGGATGGAGCCCGGCGTCAGAGCTTTGAGGCCGGCAGGATCCCACTTCCTCAGAGCCCCCCAGGGGGATGTGGAAGGAAAGCAGCATGTGGGCTCCAGCCTCCGTACCAGCAATAGGTACCTCAACCTTACAACACCATCAACGGGTGAGAAGGGAGCATGCTGGGGGCCCCATATGGGCCCTCTTTTCTTCCATCCGAAATAGTCAGCAGCTACTGCTGACTAAAATCTGTGGAGCTATGCATGGATGTCTGACCTCCTTCGCACAAAGCTTGAAAACTGGAGAACCCGTGATACCACGGGGGGGTATAGCCAGAAGGGGAGGGGCCTTGCACTTTTTAGTGTAGTGCTTTGTGTGGCCTCCGGAGGCAGTAGCTATACCCCAATCGTCTGGGTCTCCCAATAGAGCGCTGAAGAAATTACTTTTCTTGCAGATTGAGACATCTATTATAAGGAAGAACAAAAATCTGAATGTGTAAATGAAACCTTAATAGGGTGGTTTACTACTTAGCATTACTAGCCCCATTGATATAAAATTTAGAAACAAGGCTTCTCTCAAATACCTTGTGTTGGCAATTCTGCCTCTGAGTGGCACTATTGCGATCCGCTCATCCCCATCACGTGACCCCCAGCTCTGTGACCTATGAAAGCCGGTGATGTCACGTCAACTTCCATTTGACTCGACATCACGAAGACGGAACCCAGTCTTTCTGAGTGACTGAGCTGTGGGTGGAGTTCCACGCACATCACAGCCCAGCATCACTCCTGCTTGTGGTGCTCTGCAGAAAAGTAGAGAGCAGGGAGATGCTAGGATGTGTTGAGTGGTGAAACGTTGCCCACAGCACAGTCACTCACAGAGACTGGGGCCCACCTCATTGATGTCACGTCAACTTCCAATTGACCCGACATCACCGACTTTCAGAGGTCAAATACCCGGGGGTCATGCGATGGGGATGAGCGGACCGTAATAGTGCTGCTCATAGGTACTATTGCCAACACAAGGTATTTGAGAGAAGCCTTGTTTCTGAAAATTATATCGATGTGGCTAGTGTTTGTTGAAGAAAAAAAGATTGGGTATAGAAGGCAGAGACTTTTAATAAAAAGGATATGTTATCAAAGCTCACCTAGACCTATATCTATCCGAATATGGTGGACGGTGCCAGGCACAGCAGGCTGGATCCTAGTGTAACAATGATTATCAAGAGAAGTGGAAAAAGCCAACAACCGTCTTGGAAAAAGAAAAAAGATTGGGTATAGTAGGCAGAGACTTTCTAATATGTAGTAAATGTAAACATATTGAATTATCAGAAATTCTCATTACCAAATGGACCAAATCATAATATGAACAAAAGAGGGATGGCAAAGTCAATCCACTCGAATTACTTTTCTATTTGTTATCCTGTCTAATAATGGACTATGATCCCGAAACCCAGATGTTGGTTTCCTCTGCACGTGATCTAGTGAATTAAACTGATATCTATCAAATCACAAAATGTGATTAAACTACACTTTGCACAAAAACTTAACAACTTTTCAAAGCATTTTACATTCTGGCATGAACAGTTGGATGACGCAGCCATAAGTCATCTGTTGTATAAGCCACTTCAAAACTATAGAAACCATTAAATAAGTCTAAACCAATCTCTTTGTATTTTCTTCCATCCCTTATCTCTTGTATTTGATGATTAACCTAAGTAAATGATTTCCCTTGTAATTATTGAATGTTACTATTGGATGTCAGGAGTATCCAAGTGATGGACCTTGGGCTATTTGTACCCCAAGTCTCCTCCATTCCAGACCTTCTATATGACAGATCCATAATAGTATCCAACCTGTGAACACATAATTGTAACATATCGTCTCTTTTCTCTGAACAGTACTGTGATAGTGTATTAATAGCGATGTATAGGAAGCTGTGTTATGGTAATTTGTATCCGAACCGCTGTAGTCAATTTATACAATTCTGCAATGTCCCTATTAGACTAGATATGGTATATTCACATATACTATAGAAACATTGAATATGTTAGGCATCAGCTGTACAATGAGAAATAGCAAGTCCAATTTACAAAATTGCTGATTTCTTTGCCATTATGCTCTGCACAATATAAATGACCTTTCCATACTGCTCATTAGAAATGCTATCTCTTGTGCCAGTATTGTACTGTACACTATTGTACATAGATCACTAAATAAATGTGCGCAGGACGTGTACTGCAGAGAATGCGGATAGATTTTTTTTGCCATTTTCCAGATGAAGCCTGAGCTGTGATATAATATTTAAATGAGCCCCTGTGTCTCCGTGTAACTCATTATTTGACAGCGGCAACTTGAATTCGCAGATAATTCTGAAGCTGGAAACAGACATTCTGCTTGGTCCTGAGAGGACCTCTTGATCCTTTCTACATTCCTCCCAACATACATCATTAAAATATTCATGAGTAAAGTGATTGCTGAGGGATTGCCAAAGTTAGCATACAACAGTGCTTGATGAATGCTTCAATGAGCACAAGGACCCAACACTTCCTTGCTGTCCAAGAGAAGGATAGGGAAGGAATACAAGCACTGAGGCTTATCAGGAGGAAGCACCAGAACTGTAATAGCCCGATGTAATTCACACTCTAACAGTATAGATGTACACCACTCATCAAGTGCAAAAACATACACACGTGTGTGTGTGTGTGTATGTATATATATATATATATATATATATATATATACCGTATTTTCCCTTTATAAGACGCACCGGATTATAAGACGCACCCCAAACTTAGACATAAAAAAAGGTAAAAAAAAGAAAAATGGGGTCCATCTTATAATCCGGTGTTCTCTTACCAGAGGGGGGCAGCAGTGGTGGTGAAGCGGGGTCACAGGAGGCAGCGGATTTGCTGGCAGGCACGGCGGGTCAATGGCAGCAGCGTCCGGGGTGGCAGGAGCCGGAGGATCCATGGTGGTAGGAGCCGCGGGGCCCGTGGTGGTGGTGGCAGCAGCAGCGTTGGCGGGTGAGTCATGCAGCAGGCCGCTGCAGTGAGTGTCCCAGTGTCCGCGGTCCCGGTTCAAATAATGGCGCCTGCGCAGATGGAGCTCTCATCCAAGGGCTCCATCTGCGCACGCGCCCGCTGCCATCAATTGAAACTGGGACCGCGGACAAACTGGGTAAGTTGCTGCACAGCCGTCCGCCCCGCAAGCACAGAGTGGCAGCCAGCAGGCTGGCCGCCCACCCTGCGTGCAAGCGGCCGGGTACCTGTGCTTGCGTGCGAGCGGCAGCCATCTGCCGCCCGCACAGGCACCCGGCCGCTACCCGCACACAACACCCGGCCGCTGCCCGCACACAGCCGCCGCCTGCACACAGCACACAGCCGCCGACCGCCACCTGCATACAGCACACAGCCGCCGACCGCCGCCTGCACACAGCACACAGCCGCCGACCGCCGCCTGCACACAGCACACGGCCGCCGACCGCAGCCTGCACACAGCACTCGGCCGCCGACCGCCGCCTGCACACAGCCGCCGCCCGCACACAGCACCTGGCCGCTGCCCGCACACAGCACCCGGCCGCCGACCACCACCTGCACACAGCACACAGCCGCCAGCCGCCGCCAACACACAGCACCCGGCCGCTGCCCGCACACAGACGCTGACCGCCGCCCGCACAAGCACCCGGCTGCCGGCCGCACACAGCACCCGACTGCCGCCCGCACACAGCCACGGGTACCAGGCTGCCACCGCACGCAAGCACAGGTACCCGGCCGCTTGCACGCAGCCACAGGCACAGACGCACCCCCCATTTTCCTCTCAAATTTTTGGGAGGAAAAGTGCGTCTTATAAAGCGAAAAATACAGTATATACTGTATATATATATGTACACACACAATATTAGCATTAAACGGTATTCCCATCTCCAAGATTCAATCCCAATATGTAGTAGATGGAATAATAATAATATTAGCAAATACCTCCAATTAGAAATGTATTATTGCTCTCCTGATTCACAATGTCACTTACCTCGTGTGCAGGGCATTGCAGGAGCTTAGAAATCCATGGTTATCATGACACATAACTAATTAACTGTCACTATATGTGGTCGTGACCATGGATACCGAAGGTCCTGCAATGCCCTGCATATGAGGTAAGCAACATAGTGAATCAAAAGAACTATACAACATCTCGAATTGGAAGTATTTGCTAATATTATTATTACACCTACTACATATTGGGATAGAATCTTGAAGATGGGAATAACCATTTAATGCTATTATTAATTGTTTGTGTACATATATATATATATATATATATATATATATATATACAGTACAGACCAAAAGTTTGGACACACCTCATCTCTAGAACAACTATTAAGAGGAGACTGTGCAGCAGGCCTTCATGGTAAAATAGCTGCTAGGAAACCACTGCTAAGGACAGACAACAAGCAGAAGAGACTTGTTTGGGCTAAAGAACACAAGGAATGGACATTAGACCACTGGAAATCTGTGCTTTGGTCTGATGAATCCAAATTTGAGATCTTTGGATCCAACCACTGTGTCTTTGTAGAAAAGGTGAACGGATGGACTCTACATGCCTGCTTCTCACCGTGAAGCATGGAGTATAAGGTGTGATGGTGTGGGGATGCTTTGCTGCTGACACTATTGGGGATTTATTCAAAATTGAAGGCATACAGAACCAGCATTGCTACCACAGCATCTTGCAGCGGCGTGCTATTCCATCCAGTTTGCGTTTAGTTGGACCATAATTTATTTTTCAGCAGGACATTGACCCCAAACACACTTCCAGGCTGTGTAAGGGCTATTTGACTAAGAATGAGAGTGATGGGGTGCTACGCCAGATGACCTGGTCTCCACAGTCACCAGACCTGAACCCAATCGAGATGGTTTGGGGTGAGGTGGACCGCAGAGTAAAGGAAAAAGGGCCAACAAGTGCTAAGCATCTCTGGGAACTCCTTCAAGACTGTTGGAAAACCATTTCCGGTGACTACCTCTTGAAGCTCATCAAGAGAATGCCAAGAGTGTGCAAAGCAGTAATCAAAGCAAAGGTGGCTACTTTAAAGAACCTAGAATATAAGACATATTTTCAGTTGTTTCACACTTCTTTAAGTATTTCATTCCACATGTTTGAATTCATAGTTTTGATGTCATCAATGTGAATCTACAATTTTTAGAGTCATGAAAATAGAGAAAACTCTTTGAATGAGGAGGTGTGTCCAAACCTTTGGTCTGTACTGTATATATATATATATATATATATATATATACACATACACAGAATGTACAGTATATATATATATATATATATATATATATACTCACACATACACACACACACACATGTATATGTTTTTGGGTTGGGAGATGGGAATAACCCTTTAAGTATTGAGACATCACTCCCTATCCTAGTAATTCTAACCTGTTAAGTAAAGACCTGTGTATCTATCCATGGAAATACCTTATGAATAGTGTTGAGCAAGTAGTTAACTCTTCGTACTCGCTATGCTGTTAGCGAGTACTGTCCGCTACTGGCATATTCGTTACGAGTAGCGGGCGCAATGTAAGTCAATGGGAAATACTCGGGTAACCTGAAAGCCGTACTTTTCGTGCGAGTAGCGAATAGTACGGCTTTCGGGTTATTTGCTACTTAGCGATTTTGCAGACACACGGTCCACAAAAAACACAGGCACAGAATATAATGGGTATGCGAAAATCACAGAACATGTACTTGAAAAATGAACGTCTGAACGAGGTCCTATAGAGACAATAGTGAGCACATTTTACTTTCATGCTTACTAGTTGGGAAACAACTAAAATGAATGTGACTTATCAAATGAAGCGAAAAAACATTAGGTCTCAGCTTTCATATTAAATTTAACACAACATATTAAAGGAGAAAATAATTTGTATTGGTAGATGGAATCCATGTTGCGTTTTCATCCACTAGCGACAATGTAAAAATTAATGAAAAACATACTTTTTACTTTAATAGTATGGGTGACAATGAGGCATGCCAGCCAGCGTGGTGCCCTTCTCATAACCCTGTGACTGCCACCTTATAAAAGCCTTGTTATAAATGATAGCAGTGTGACAGTATCCCCTGCTACATCCCTCGTACAGCATTGTGGATTGTCTGTATCCCATGGAAATGCAGCCATGTTACACAGCAAAAGGGAGGGAAATACTGGTAAGCACAAGATACTGCAACTTACTAAGATTTTGTCTGGCTAATTTTCTCTTATATAGAACTGTACAAGACCAAACCATGGTCAAATCTGAACATCTTATATTGTTATAACTCCCAATTTCATTGCTGATTAAGTTGGTACCCTCCACTGAGGTTATTGAAGCAGTCTGGGATTGGTGCAGCCATCACTTATCTGGAAGAAAATATCATGCCTGGAGGTCAGGTTACAGAGACCAGGGGAACCGGTAAAAAGCTACATGGGAGTGTGGCGGCCCTGAGGCTTCAGTCGCCACAGAGTACTGCACCCAACATTGGGTGTAATGCTAAACCTGGTTCATGAGGATGTCAGTCCCAGTTTCACTACATTACACACTCAAATGCACACCAGGTTGCCCTGTTCCCACTGGGCTAGGGTCGGGTAATAAAGGGGTCGCTGACAGAGTGGCATTTACAAGATGCCCTCATACAGAGGCCTCAGTTCCGCTAATGTGGCGCCCTGGACAAGCCAGGGGCCACAGGTAACAACACACACACACCCCCCACCCCCAGCAGTTTCACAGCAGACATCCCCAGTGAAACTTGATTCCTTTCCTCGGGCTCAGACTGACACACCAGGTGGGCGGAGTCAGGAGATGGAGACGCCCACCCAGGAGTTAGCTGGCCTGAGGCAGGAAACAAGCCGAGACAAGTCTAGGAGAGTAAGAGAGAGGAGGTCTGCAGAGAGGCAGACGCAGACTGGGGCCTAGGATTGGAGCCTAGGGCCCTCGTGCAGCAGAGAGTCAGGCAGACGGTAGTGGCCGTCTGCAGCAGAGAGTCAGGCAGACGGTAGTGGCCGTCTGCAGGGAGCCGGGGAGACAGTTGGTGGAACCGTAGGTAGCCGGGGCTGGGCGGTGGCCCACCGGTACCGAACCGGGGAGCCAGCTGGAAGCCGGAGCACAGGAGGAGCGTGCACGGAGGTGGAAGAAAGGACTTACACCACCAAACTGGGTCAGGGGAGAAACAACAACCGCAGCCGTGTGTGGGCACCTGTCCATCCAGCCGAGTGTTTTACCAAGGACTGTGTCGTGATTACTGGCTGAGTAAGTACCCCGTGCCGTGCGGCACCGCGCTGCCCCCGCGACCCTGCACCTCACCAGGCCCCATAACCCGCCTGCTACCCATCCACCTACTTCACCGGGCCACGGGACAACCAACCCCCTACCCACGGAGGGGACAACTAACATCTAGCTGCTCCATACCATCAGTCCCGGGATCCCCGTCCAGAGCAGCGGTGGTGTCACAACCTCACCACAACCGTGGGTGGCGTCACGGACAATCTCCCTTACCAAATCCCCTTTTACTGTGGAGCCTGGGATCACAGACCGGGTCACGCCACCGTGATACCCACAGAAGTGACCCCGTGGCCCAGATCTGAGTACCCCTGGTCCCCGGGCGACACATTTGGCGTCACGAACAGGATCCTACCACTCTGCCGTTTGGTAGAAGTGCGCCTTGTTACCGCCGGAGGTGTCCGGCCGAAAGTTTTGCAAAGCCGCCATCTTGGGCGCGAAAAATTTCCCGCTCGAGCGTCTTCCCCGAGCAGGAAAGGCGCGAAAGTGGAGCCCCGCCCCCTGAAGAAGGAAGTGCTAAAAGAGACTAAGGGGGACGGGATGGCGTCCGGCCGCATGTGAACCGCGGCTGTGGAAGCAGGGACGCCAGGACTCTGCCAGTGTTTGGTTCCTGGAACACCGCTGCACGAGATGTCCCGTCCGTCCGGCACCGCTGAAACCTCAGTGCCCGCGGCCAACGCCCCGACCGACCCGTTACCCCTGTCACCGGTAGCGAAGCTCGCAGCGTCTGTGAGGGAGGGCCCAGGCCTTACCATCGTCACCGCCCTGCCACCGGTCCCGGCTTCCATCCCAGCCGCACCGCCGATGACGATGGCCCCGGCAGTCCGCCCGGCCGCAACGAGATGACGACGGCTCCGGCAGTCCGCCCGGCCGCAACGGCAGCGAAGCACCCATCCCGTTAACTATCTGGCCAGCCTGGTTCTGGACTGGGGTCAAGGGGTGCTGCCCATTTCTTAGGGGCAGCATCAGGGCCAGGTTGTTTGGGTGGGTGACTGAAGGACCCGTTCCACTGTTATTATTAAAAGTGTTTGATTACTGTTGCAACGTTAAAGTAATGTGCATCCCGTTGTGGGAAGATTGAAAATGCTTGTGTTTAATGTTTTAATCTTTTGCAGTTTAAAAAAAAGAAAAATAAAACCGGTGATGGACGGGCAGCCCGAGGACGGTCTGCATTTTGCTAAGGGGGAATGTGGCGCCCTGGACAAGCCAGGGGCCACAGGTAACAACACACACCCCCCCCCACCCCCAGCAGTTTCACAGCAGACATCCCCAGTGAAACTTGATTCCTTTCCTCGGGCTCAGACTGACACACCAGGTGGGCGGAGTCAGGAGATGGAGACGCCCACCCAGGAGTTAGCTGGCCTGAGGCAGGAAACAAGCCGAGACAAGTCTAGGAGAGGAAGAGAGAGGAGGTCTGCAGAGAGGCAGACGCAGACTGGGGCCTAGGATTGGAGCCTAGGGCCCTCGTGCAGCAGAGAGTCAGGCAGACGGTAGTGGCCGTCTGCAGGGAGCCGGGGAGACAGTTGGTGGAACCGTAGGTAGCCGGGGCTGGGCGGTGGCCCACCGGTACCGAACCGGGGAGCCAGCTGGAAGCCGGAGCGCAGGAGGAGCGTGCACGGAGGTGGAAGAAAGGAATTACACCACCAAACTGGGTCAGGGGAGAAACAACAACCGCAGCCGTCTGTGGGCACCCGTCCATCCAGCCGAGTGTTTTACCAAGGACTGTGTCGTGATTACTGGCTGAGTGAGTACCCCGTGCCGTGCGGCACCGCGCTGCCCCCGCGACCCTGCACCTCACCAGGCCCCATAACCCGCCTGCTACCCATCCACCTACTTCACCGGGCCACGGGACAACCAACCCCCTACCCACGGAGGGGACAACTAACATCTAGCTGCTCCATACCATCACTCCCGGGATCCCCGTCCAAAGCAGCGGTGGTGTCACAACCTCACCACAACCGTGGATGGCGTCACGGACAATCTCCCTTACCAAATCCCCTTTTACTGTGGAGCCTGGGATCACAGACCGGGTCACGCCACCGTGATACCCACAGAAGTGACCCCGTGGCCCGGATCTGAGTACCCCTGGTCCCCGGGCGACACACTAACTTAAAACCTGGGGGGGGAGGTGCAGCCAGCAGGGGGAGTTTGGAGTCACACAACAGTTAAAGGAGTTGTCCGACATTAGCTTACCAAAAAATGTTGAGTTTATCTGTGCTGTATTGTCATATAAAACACCCCTACATTGTTATTTTTTTGTTTTCTATCTTTTGTTCCTCTTGAATTATCCCTTTATTCTCTGCAGCTCTTTGTTTACATTCAGCACAAGCAAACTGACCACTTCCTCAGTCAGAGCTGGCACCACCCGGCTTCAGTGTCCAGCCTCACCCCCTGCCCGCCCTCACTGTCCAGCCTCGCCCCCTGCCCGCCCTCACTGTCCAGCCTCGCCCCCTGCCCGCCCTCACTGTCCAGCCTCGCCCCCTGCCCGCCCTCTGCCCGCCCCCTGCACACACATTCCCTGTCAGTATTCTGCCCAGCACCTGACCTTTTATCACTCTAGCAATGGAAATAACAGCCCCACATCGGGCTCTGCACCACACACACACACACACACACATTGAACTCTGCACCCCACATCACATCAGGCTCTGCAACCCTCCCCCCACCCACCCACACAAACACACACGGCGCTCTGTACCGACCCCCCCCCCTCACCATCGTTCTGTACCGACCCCTACCCCCATAGGAAACACATGTTGGCTACATTCACATGACCGTTCCGTTTTTGCAGTCCGCAAAAAACGGTCCATTTTTTTCACGGATGCATCCGTGTGTCATCCGTGTGCCTTCCGTTTTTTTTGCGGACCGCAAAAAACGGAAGCAGCAAGAAAGATAAATAGATGAGTAGATATAGAGATGAATAGATAGATATAGAGACAGAGATAGAGGGATGAATGAATGAATGAATAGAGGGATAGATAGATAGACAGATAGATAGATAATGGATAGATGAATAGATAGATGAGAAAGACATATATAATGTCCCACCTTCCTGCATATTCTAAGCTGGCACCCTTTAGTGACTTTCACGTGGCACTAAAGGCTGCTTAGCCTTGTATTTAGCCAAAAAAATAAATAATTAAAAAAAAAACGACATGGGGTCCCCCCTATCTTTTGTAGCCAGCTAGGGTAAAGCAGACGGCTGCAGCCTGCAGACCACAGATGGCAGCTTCACCTTGGCTGATAATCCAAAACAGAGGGCACCCCACGCTATTTTAAATTAAATAAATAATTTAAAACAAAAAACAAGGGGACCCCCCCAAATTGGATCACCAGCCGAGGTAAAGCAGACAGCTGGGGTCTGGTAATCTCAGACTAGGGAGGTCCACTGTTATTGGACACTCCCCAGCCTAAAAATAGCAGGCCGCAGCCGCCCCAGAAGTGGCGCATCCACTAGATGTGCCAATCCTGGCGCTTTTCCCCAACTCATCCCATTGCCCTGGTGCGGTGGCAAATGGGGTAATATATGGGGTTGATGCCAGATGTGTAATGTCACCTGGCATGAAGCCCTGGGGTTAGTGATGTCACGCATCTATCAGATACCCGACATCACAAACCCAGTCAGTAAAAAATAAAAAATAGACAACAAAAAAAGTTTTATTTGAAAAAACACTCCCCACATTCCATCTTTCACCAATTTATTGAAAAGAACAATCAAATCTAGGTCCGGCATAATCCAATAAGGGGGGCACATGACTATCCATACCATAGACAATGTCCCCCCAGTCAATGAAGAACAGAATGTTCCCCATTGGCTGGGAGAGCAATGCAGTGACCTGAGCTAACATCAATAGGTCAGCCCAGGTCACTGCAGGGGATGACGAGCGCTGCCAGGAGGTTAGAGGAGATCATTACCTGCTGTGATGATCTCCTCTTCACTCCTGTCACCGCTGTCACTGCCTTCTATGCGCGCCGCGTTCTCAGCAGTATCGCCCGTGACGTCACCGCTAGTGACGTGAGAACACAGCGGGCATAGGCGGCAGTAACAGCGGTGACAGGAGTGAAGAGGAGCTCGTCACAGCAGGTAATGATCTCATCTACCTCCTGGCAGCAGCGCTCGTTATCCCCGCAGCTGCCAGCACTGCAGGGTGAGAATCTGCATGCCGGCTGACACACACTGCAGTGAAGGCAGCCGCGGGGCTGGAGCGGGACACAGACTGCACGGGCACTCCTACTATCCTGAGCAGGGGGCCCGGTGCTGGCGGTGACACCGTGGGCGGGGAGAGTACTGGGTGCGGGGGAATGTGTGGGAGGGTGCAGGGAAGGGGGCGGGGACTCACGCACTGTACCCGCCCAGCAGGGCGGCAACAAGCTGTTCCAGATTTGCATGTCAACATGGTCCTGCCCATGTTGACATGAAATGACCGGAAGCAGCAAAATCGCGGCAGGAGCGGTCACATGACCACTCTGAGCCGGGGGAGAGGGGCTGACAGCAGGGCAGGTAAGTGGTCTCTATCTACTTACCTGCCCCAATGTAGCCTAATAGTGTAATAATAAAAAAAAGTCAAAATAAGCCGGATAACCCCTTTAACAAAACTAGTGAGCCAGCCTCACACAGCAGGCAGTCTTACAGAGTTCTCCAGCAGGAGATCAGCAGAGAAGTCGCATCTCACAGGTGCTCCAGTGGGAAGGAGGAGAAGTTCACAATGGTTGCCGCGGGGAGAAGGATCTCTGCTCCCCATGGAACCAACGCCACACAGGGCAGCAGGACCCTAGGGAAGATTATACTTCACGTTGGTTTTCCAGAATCTGCCTGGACGGGAAAAGTTTCAAGCTTCCCTGATCATACAGTGCCCGACAGCACAGTGCCATATAGGATCTGGGGTCTCGCTTCAAGCCAGGCCCCACATCGGAACCACGGCACCTGCAACTAGGGACAAGTGTACATCTCGAGAAACCCAGGGTCCCCTCGTAGCTTCAAGCCAGGAGATCCACAGACAGGCATTACAAGGAGAAACCCACCGAACACCAAACCGTGCTGATCTCTAAAGGGGTTCAGGTTCGACGGAGCCCATCATAGCAAGTGACTGATATTACCTGGGTGAGCAGCATCGCACCTTAAGAACTGTGAGTAAACCTGGAACCGCAACCATAGACTCTTACTCTTTAGTACCCGTACTGCCGCTCTCCGCCGCCATTACTACTCCCCTCATCATCCTCCCCGGTGGCCCACTCTACCTGTGGAGAGCGATATCATCCCTGGCTGCTACCTCCATCTGCCCCGGAGGACAGCGACAGCAGCTACGACCCATTCCCTGGCCGCATACCACAGGTGTCGTCACGACAAACACCTCATCACTACTACTCCCATCATCCTATCTCCCCAGCCATACTCCTGTACGCCTCGAGGCAATGGAGCCAGGCTTGGCCGCCCGTGACAAGCGACAGTCGACGATCTGGCGACGAGTAGGTTAATCAGCACCTGCCCATGGGGCGTTACAGGAGCATCTGGTGTTCCGCAAGGTAAATATTGTTCAGTTTATGTTAAAACATTTAAAGCTATTAGAAAAAGAATTTGAATGGCTGGACAGCTATTCTAAAGTCACATAAAGACATGTGAGAGGTGGCCTGACTAATATCGATGTAAAGGGCCAAGAATTTTTTCTATGTACAGTACAGACCAAAAGTTTGGACACACCTTCTCATTCAAAGAGTTTTCTTTATTTTCATGACTGAAAATTGTAGATTCACATTGAAGGCATCAAAACTATGAATTAACACGTGTGGAATGAAATACTTAAAGTGTGAAACAACTGAAAATATGTCTTATATTCTAGATTCTTCAAAGTAGCAACCTTTTGCTTTGATTACTGCTTTGCACACTCTTGGCCTTCTCTTGATGAGATTCAAGAGGTAGTCACCGGAAATTGTTTTCACTTCACAGGTGTGCCCTGTCAGGTTTAATAAGTGGGGTTTCTTGCCTTATAAATGGGGTTGGGACCATCAGTTAGTTGTGTTGTGCAGACGTCTGGTGGATAGACAACTGATAGTCCTACTGAAAAGACTGTTATAATTTGTATTATGGTAAGAAAAAAGCAGCTAAGTAAAGAAAAACGAGTGGCCATCATTACTTTAAGAAATGAAGGTCAGTCAGTCCGAAAAATTGGGAAAACTTTGAAGGTGTCCCCAAGTGCAGTGGCAAAAACCATCAAACGCTACACAGAAACTGGCTCACATGAAGACCGCCCCAGGAAAGGAAGACCAAGAGTCACCTCTGCTGTGGAGGACAAGTCTATCTGAGTCACCAGCCTCAGAAATCGCAGGTTAACAGCATCTCAGATTAGAGACCAGGTCAATGGCACACAGAGTTCTAGCAGCAGACACATCTCTAGAACAACTGTTAAGAGGAGACTTTGTGCAGCAGGCCTTCATAGTAAAATAGCTGCTAGGAAACCACTGCTAAGGACAGGCAACAAGCTGAAGAGACTTGTTTGAGCTAAAGAACACAAGGAATGGACATTAGACCAGTGGAAATCTGTGCTTTGGTCTGACGAGTCCAAATTTGAGATCTTTGGATCCAACCACCGTGTCTTTGTGTGACGCAGAAAAGGTGAACGGATGGACTCTATATGCCTGGTTCCCACCGTGAAGCATGGAGAAGGAGGTGTGATGGTGTGGGGGTGCTTTGCTGGTGACACTGTTGGGGATTTATTCAAAATTGAAGGCATACTGAACCAGCATGCCTACATCAGCATCTTGCAGCGGCATGCTATTCCATCTGGTTTGCGTTTAGTTGGACCATCATTTATTTTTCAACAGGACAATGACCCCAAACAGACCTCCAGGCTGTGTAAGGTCTATTTGACTAAGAAGGAGAGTGATGGGGTGCTACGCCAAATAACCTGGCCTCCACAGTCACCAGACATGAACCCAATCGAGATGGTTTGGGGTGAGCTGGACCGCAGAGTAAAGGAAAAAGGGCCAACAAGTGATAAGCATCTCCGGGAACTCCTTCAAGACTGTTGGAAGACCATTTCCGGTGACTACCCCATGAAGCTCATCAAGAGAATGCCAAGAGCATGCAAAACAGTAATCAAAGCAAAAGGTGGCTACTTTGAAGAACCTGGAATATAAGACATATTTTTAGTTGTTTCACACTTTTTTTGTTAAGTATTTCATTCTACATGTGTTAATTCATAGTTTTCATGCCTTCAATGTAAATCTACAATTTTCAGAGTCATGAAAATAAAGAAAACTCTTTCAATGAGAAGGTGTGTCCAAACTTTTGGTCTGTACTGTAAGTCCTGGAGAATACTGTTGCAAACTGGCAGTTAACACATGCTAAGTAAACCATTTTTTCCCCAAGTAATATAATGAAAAACACCATCTTTTTTCATGATTAAATGGTAAATATCAAGACACACTGCAGGGAAATCAAAGTGGTAAGTAACAGACAAATAATGCTACTAGAATGAAAGATAGAAAATACAAAACCCTAGTAGCTAATGGGCCATGTGAAGAAGACACCATATTCACCTGTATGTGACTCGCCCACCCCAGGGCCTTAGGTGACTCGGTGTCGGGCCGGACTAGTCCGGGATGGTCAGCGGTGGCGGGGCCCGACTCCGTGACCCTGGCGGAGTCAGTTAACGTGGCTGATGGCGGTATTGAGGGAGATGATGACGGGAGTTGTAGTTTATTGAAATTTGTGACGCCACCTGTGGAATTGTGCAGCTATGGAGCCGCAGCTGCTGGAAGGGACCTCCAGGGCTGATGTTGTGGCAGCTGAGGTGTTTTCTTGCTCCCCACAGGTGGAGCGGGTAACCCGGGGCAACCTTTGGAAAAGTCTATGATGTTTGTTGATGAGGTGCGAGACAAAGCAGATGACACAGAGCTTGCAGTCAAGATGTTTACTCAATGTTAGTCTCAACACTGCAGCTAACCGGTTACCCACGGTATGCAAGGATCCGCCGTCGTGGGCCTCCGCCGATCCCGAATAGTTCAAGGGTCAGTACCGGTGCACCCCTCAATGTGTTCTTTCTGGCTGTCTCGCTAGCGCCGAACTGCACTGGGCTGTCCTGTGCCTCCGCCACCGAGCCTGTCCAAAGGGTGGCTGACCTAGTTCTTCTATTGCTCCCCCTTGCAGGTGATCTGTGGCAGGTTATGGTCTCGGGCGCTTGAAGCGATCTCCCAAGCCTTCGGTTTCGCTAAAAGTAATGCTTTTCTTCTTCAGCCTAGGGACCGTCCCTGTGTTGCAGCCTGATCCCTCCACCCGGTATTTCTAGTGGAACAGGTCCACGAGACGTTCGTACTTCCGTGGCACCCTGGAATCCCTTCTATCGGTGTCACCTGGGCCTAGCAAGACCCCAGGATCTCCACCAGAAACCTCCTTCTGTCTTGGTCTTTCTGTCCGCTGTCACTGTCCTGACAGCCCACCTCACACACTCCTCAACTCCTTCTCTCTGACTGCACTTGAACTAACTGGTTCCTCTCACCACTCCCCCGACTCCTCCCACACTCCCCCTTGCTAGGCTCCACCCCCTCTCAGGTCAGTGAATGGGACTTAAAGCCCCATACCCAGGTATACTGGTCGCTACTCTCAGCATTAATGGAGTGCCTGCCTTAAACCCTGACCCGGTGTGTTACCTACCAATTGGTGTGTGCAGGTTTTGTCTGTGAACCGGTAGATGACCCCCTTCCTATTCAGAATGGGATACCACACCTCTGGCTGAGGTGCAGTACCTCTGTGGCGACGAAAGCCTCAGGGGCGCCACATATGCATTTGTCATGGATGTGGTTACCATTATATAGGCTATTTATGCATTTATATTTAACCCAGGTGTCTGTTCCACATCCATGTGGGCTTTTTTCCATTCTGTACTCCGTTTTTCAACTGGTGTATGGCCCGTCTTCATACCTGTAGGTTTTCATCTTGCAGCATTATTTATTATTTTTTATAATATTGGATGGCTTTATTACATTTGATTATTGAATCTATGTGTATTTTTTCATTGTGTTTGACACCGTACAAATACAGGGCTTTTTTGCAGTCTTTCAAACATTTGTACACTATTGTCATTTTTTCGGATAGGCTCCGCTCTTTGTGCTGTCATTCATGTCTTTTTAATTGTTTTTAACCTTGTTTTGTAATCAATAAAGGTGTTGTTTATATTTGCAATACAGGCGTGCCCCTGGTTTTATGTGCGGTGGCTTTTTCTTTGTTTTTCTTGTTGAACCATTAATATCATCACTCATAACCAGGCCTCAAAACTATGGAGCCTATACACTACATACTCTGGGACCCTTCCTTTCACTGTTTGGAGGGGTCTCACAATCAGGATCCCCATACCCACCTTTTACACATTTAAGTCATGCAGTAACAAGTATGGAACAAATTCCAAAAATATAGAAATTAAAAAAAAAATCATCCCAGTATTGTCTGTATGTGCTATTCCCAAATCTGCAAACCTGTGTTGGAAAAATGGAAGCAGTAATATAATTTTGCTGCTGCGAAAAGAATTGACACTGATGATGGGATAAGCGATAGGAAGCAATATGATTAAGAAAGAGAATGTTGGCATTATGTCTGGGCTGCTATTGGGGTGCTTCCTTGAGAAGGGAACTGGGTGTTGGCATTGTTGCTGCAGTTTTTAATTTCTTTTGCTTAGACCCCTTCACATGTCCATTTAAAAAACACACATGTTGCAAATTCAGTTTTGACCATCCGTATGTATGTGTTATCAGTTTGTCATCCGTGTGCCCTATTTGTGTGTTGTCCATGTCTAAAGAGGAAGCTATTCTTCTTGTGAGACTAAAGCTGGGTTCACACATAGCGACAGCGACAATGACGTTGCTGTTACGTCACCATTTTCTGTGACGCAACAGCGACCTTGTAAGGCCGGAGTCACACTTGCGAGAGACTCATGCGAGTCTCGCATCGCATTACCTGGCACGGCCACACACTCTCCGGACAGGAGCGTCTCAGCTGCATATAAATACATGTAGCCGTCCCGCTCCTATTAGGAGTGTGTGAGGCCGTGTTGGGGGATGCGATGCGAGACTCGCATGAGTCTTTCGCAAGTGTGACTCCAGCCTAAGTCGCTGTTATGATCGCTGCTTAGCTGTCAAACACAGCAGACGCAGCAGCGATCATAACGACACGCGTCGCTGTGCTACATGTGCAGAGAGCTTGGAGCCGTGCACACTGCTTAGCGCTGGCTCCCTGCACTCCTAGCTACAGTACACATCGGGTTAATTACCTGATGTGTACTGCAGCTACATGTGCAGAGAGCAGGGAGCCGGCACTGGCAGCTAGAGCGGCGGACACTGGTAACGAAGGTAAATATCGGGTAACCAGGGAAAGGTCTTCCCTTGGTTACCCGATGTTTACCCTGGTTACAGCTTACCGCAGCTGCCAGATGCCGGCTCCTGCTCCCTGCTCGCTTCATTTCGTCGCTCTCTCGCTGTCACACACAGCGATGTGTGCGTCACAGCGGGAGAGCGATGGCCAAAAAATGAAGCTGGACATTCAGCAACGATCGGCGACCTCGCAGCAGGGGCCAGGTCGTTGCTGGATGTCACACACAGCGACAGCGACGGGACGTCGATGCAACGTCACAGAAAATGGTGATGTAGCAGCGATGTCGTTGTCGTCGTCGCTGTGTGTGATACCACCCTTACACACCATTCCAGCATGCCAGTAGTGAGGAGACTTTAAGGCACAATGCTCCTCTGTGAAATATGCAAAGTCTCTCTTCAGTGAGGAAGTAGACAATCTGTAGTACCACCTATTGGAGGTATCAATCTTAAAAGTCAAAAGTGACCCTTTAACGAGTCTTGTCATATGACATAGGATTTATGCCAGATCAGAACCTCAATTTGCAGACACAGTGTTTCAGGTTGGCTGTCCCTCGTTAGTGCAAAGTATGATCTGATCTGGCTGTATGAGAGGCTAAGATGGGGTCTAAATGGGAAGCTATTCTCCTTGCGGAGACTGACACACGATTCCAGCATGCCAGTGGTGAGGAGACTTTAAGCCGCAATACTCCTGTGGGAAATATGTAAATTGTCTCTTCAGCGAGGAAGTAGAATAGCTTCCCCTTTAGACCCTGTCTTAGCCATTCTCGACCAGGCCGCAGCACTGCCAGAGCCAGCGAGACCAGAAGCAGTCGCATCACCTTCTCCGCTGGAGAAGGGCAAAGTGGCACTAGCTTCCCCTGCCAGACCAGAAGCGGTCGCATCACCTTCTCTGCTGGAGAAGGAGCAAGCTTCAGCACCTGATCCGGTGATGACAGCCCAGGCTACCACGTCATCGGGAGCCGCGGAGGAGGCCGCCGCCAGTGCTGACGATCTTCCCCTGGTACTGTGCCCAGTCGCTGTTGGGAACCCGGCAGTGAGCTACCCTGAACCAGGTAGCGGGAAGCCAGCAGTTGTCAACTAGGAGCGGGCACGGGTTGAGGAGGACACCCGTGGGGGCTGCCAGGCTATCATCACCCAGCTGGCCCAGGAGCAGGAGCAGTGGGAGGCACAGCGGGCGCAGACGGAGGGAAGAGACCTCCAGGAGAAGCAGCACCTGCGGCTCGCCACCTACTGCGCCCGGGGCATAATGTACCAGGGTGTTGTGGAGCGTTTCAGCCTGAAAAGGGGATGGGATTTCACTGCAGAGCCCGGCCTGAAGGAGGGAGTCTTCATCTCCCTCTGGGATGTGAGACCCCATCTCCCCAGAGGACACCCTGACCAGGATCTGTATGTGGGTGACAAAGTTGCCTACACCCGGCACTATGGAGAGTGGGGCTGGTACGCCCTTGATGTGGAGTTCCTTACAGAAAAGCCAACCCTCGCTCCCACTTCAGCACCAGTCCCCCAGCTGCCACCAGGAGGTAGCGCAGGTGCACGGGACCAGTGAGTGCACCCAGACTCTGAGTGTTGATCCGAGGATGCCAAGTGAACCAGATGGCCCCTTTCCAACACCCTGGTAGCTGTCACCTGTTATGCTACCAGTTTCTTTGTTTGACTGTTCCTGAAAAGTTAAAAATGTTGATTTAAACTGCTTAAAAGTGTTTTGAAAATGGACAATCGAAGTAAGAAGTTTACCAGTTTGTTTTGCTATAAAAATGGACCCCAGGCTGCAGGACTGGCAGCAGCCAACAAAAACTCTTAACCTGTAAAAAGTTGCGCCAGTTGTGCTCCACCAGAATACCACCAGCCGACCCTGTTAAAGCACCGCCACCAGGAGAGGCTGGGTGCAGGAAAGGTGCGGGACAGAGATGGTCCGGACCTGCTTACCAACGGAACCGGTGACCTGCCTCCTGAGAGGGTCTTGGGACCAGGACCTTTGGGTGGTGGGTGAAGAGAGAGGGGTACTCCAGTTAAAGTAATGTTAAAGCCTGAACCTCCCTGGAGTGGGAAGACCTGTTATGTTAATGTTTTCATGTAAAATAAAAAGTGTAACCAGTTTCACTTGCAGCCCGAGGACGTGCTGGAATTAACCAAGGGGGAATGTAGCGCCCCTGAAGCCCTCAGGGAGCTACAAGGTACTGCATCCCTCACCAGGATGCAGAGCCTACCCCCTAGGGACCCAGAAGCCCAGTGCCGGTTACACACAAACACTCCAGATAATCCCGGTTTTCCCCAACAATCCCCCATACAATGGTACAGGGCTGGGGTCGGGCCCATGGATGGCCGCCTAGAGGTGAAGCCAGTCCAGTCCACTAGTTGACCAGGTGGGAGGGGCGGACTGAGGACAGACAGATAGTCAGAGAAAGGAAGTTGAGGAGTGAAGGTGGACAAGAAGGGATGGACTGACTTGGGGTGAGCAGTAACCTGGTTCCCAGGAGAGTAGTTGCTGGTGGAGTACGGTGGAGTACTCCCAGAACTATATACCGATGGGGTATAGGACCCTAGGACAGGCAGAAGCTCCAAGCCGGCCTGTTAACACCTGCACACCAACGGGACCATCAAAGACCTTGCTGCCTCTAAAAATCCGAGGCTCAGTAGCAAAGAGAGAGCCGGAGAGAGGACCAGAGACTCCAACCTCACAGGGTTCACGCTACCGTCATACGGACAGCAGTGGAAAGAAACACCACCGGACGGGGACCCCCAGTTGCTTTACGCCACGGGGACCCACTAATCAGAGACAGGTGCATAGGAAGAAGGTGCCAGATTACTACACTGGCACTGGGACAAAGGGGACCTGAATGTGAAAGCAGTCGGCCTCGGGTGACCAGTTATTACCAGCAAAAGTTAGTAAAAACCCAGTTGCACTGAACCCTTGTGTAGACTACCTTCTTCCGGCACCCATCATTACACCTACCCTCTGGGGCTCGGCCTTGCTTGCGGAGGGCCCAACATCCAGGCTGCCATTAACACCAACTCTAGTAGTGGACATTGTGCAGTGGCGGCTCCATCCACATAGCCATAACACCGCACGTGGGCGTCACGTATGAACATTAATCTAATCCCCTGTAAATATATCCCTCTTTACAAAAAGGGCCCAGGGCACAGAACCGGGCAACGGCCACCAAAGGGACATTCCTCAGATATACACTGCCCGGGACAGAGTACCCTATATCCCTGGGCGCGACAATAATGTTACTAATGTCAGCACTCTTCAGAGGCACCGGGTCTCGAGCAGTGCAGCATGACCCAGAATTGCCCGTAAGCAGAGTCTATAGAGTGTCAGAATGATGCTCCTTAAACTTTATACGTCAGAATTCCTGGACGATGTCGGACCAGCTGGGATTTTTTTTTTCTTTTCAATAAAGTGGTGAATGAGGGAAAGTGTCTTATTTTATTTCTCTATGTTTGTGGGGGGTTTCAGATATTCTTTTTTGGACTACAACGGATTTGGTGGACTACAATGGATTACCTGGACTATGGCAGAACTGCATGAGATTTTTTAATTTTTTTATAAAATGGTAAACAAAGTAAGTTTTTGCGGAGTGTATATTGAAATAAATTATTTGTGTGTGTGTCTTTTTTTAACTAGTAGATTAGCAATGGGGGTGTCTTTCTATTACTAACACCAGATCTTGATGCCAGCTGACACTACACAGCTGACATCAACCCTATGAACCATTGCCTCAATTGCCAACGCACCAGGGCAATCGGAAAGAGCCAAGGTGAAGCAGTGGAATTGGTGCATCTAATGTTATATGCCACTTCTGGGGCGGCTGTTGGCTATTTTTAGACAGGAAAGCTTCAATGCCCATGGACCTTCCCAACTTTATAATTCCAGCCCAAAGCTGTCTGGACCCATAGACTTCTATTGGCTCTTGTCATCCGTGCTGATGCTAAAAAACAGACATGTCTCTGTCACAGTCCATGTGAAAATACATAGGTGTGAAAATCAACACAGATTTTAATGAGTATGTGTGTGAACGTCTCTCCAGTATGTGTGAAATCAGACACCACACATACTGGAAATATGGACATATGAAGGATGCCTCAGTTAGTGTGAATATTATTCAATATGTAAACTTCATTAATTTTAGGTTCTCCTTGATGTCTTCTCATAAGAAAAGATGTAGGCCCCAATCCATTAAGACTGTCATTGTACATGGGCTTGCTGCAGTATGATGGTGCTAATTCATTAAGTGGCGCATCTCTCAACTGGTGCACGCCAATGCCAGACATGTACTCCAGTTGATTAAAGACTGGAGTAGATTTCCGAAGTAAGGTACACTACAAAAGTGATGTAACTTTTCATGAATTAGTTGGGCATGTGTAGCCACCTCACGCTTACCATTCTCTACCCATATTAGCGTAGTTGATCAGGACTTTCAGGAAAATGCCAAAAGTTGCAATATTTTGAAGAAATTCTGAGTTGCACAAAAACATTGTGACTTATTAGGCTATGTGCCCACGCTGCGGATTTGCCGCGGATTTCCCGAAAATCTGCAGCAGCGGCACTTCCAAGCCATTTCAATGGCATTTTGGAAATGCTGTGTCCATGCTGCGGATTTTTCCGCTGCGGATTTGCCGCGGATTTTGATCCGGAAAAATCTGCAGCATGTCAATTGTTTGGTGCAGATTTGGTGCGGATTTTTGGTTTTGAATGGGGAAAAAAAAAAAAAAATCCGCATCAAAATCCGCGGCAAATCCGCGGTAAATCCGCGGCAAATCCGCGGCAAATCCGCGGGTGCGGATTTGCCGCGAAAGTCGCGGATTTTCAGGCAGAAAAATCTGCAGGTACATTCTACCGTGGACACATAGCCTTAAGGTGTTCTACACTAGAATTCTGGCATAAACATCTGAATGATTTGGTCCCTTAGTGTATAATTTATTTAGTTGTTTGTTTTTTATTCTTTTACTTTTTTTTTAAGTATAATTTTCATTTAAAAAGTCCCATTTTTTCAAGATAAGAAATGTCCTTATTTTCTGCTATGTTTTTATGACATCATGTTTTTATACAGTTGAATCATTTTACCATACTGGATAAAAAAGCTGTAGTAATCCTTGTCAAACATATGCCTTTCAAATAAAAAAAAGCTAAACAGAAACTAAAAACTGTATATGTAATGAAAACGCCAACCAGCATGTTTCCATTTCTGCAGTTTAATATACTGAGACCAGACTAAAGTAGAACTTAATATACTGGGAGTCCACCAGATGTAGTAATGGTCAGAGCTCTGTTCAAATGTGTGAAATGGATATGATTTCTGACATGCCTGGAAAACTCCTTTTGCCAAGTTGCAATTTTATTTTTTATTTTACTACTACTTGGAAAAATTGGATACAGACTCACACTTTACACAGAGACACTTACGATGCCAGGTTTACCAACACAGGCACAAAAAAATACATACCTCCAATAATATCATAACCTTAAGGACTGGATCTATCTCTGCAACACTTTTTATTGCCTCGATGTTCCTAAAATTTAACAAAAAACAAACAACTTTTCAGATAGTTTTTATAAAATATTGTGTACCATTTTGTGTCTACAGCTCTAATGTAGATCTATAGCTGAGTATTTTGATACTATAGTCATACTTGATTTCATATGTTTTTCATGTATGATATCCAAGTATAGTCCAATGTTTTACACGCAACAATAAACTTGAATAGGTGTGCATGATCCAATTTCTGGAGCCACTCGCAGCATGTTGTGATTGTATTGTGGCCCGATGCAGGAGTTGTGGACAAGGTACTCGTCTTCCATGCCCAGAATTGGGATGTGTGTGTATGTGATAGTACTTCAAAGTCTGAGATCTCTTGATGCACTTTGTGAGGTACCATCCCGTTTGGATCCTACAATGAGAAAAGCCAACCAGCTTTTACATACAGTGTCCTTTTTATAAACGACCAATCTGATGAACAGGGGATAACATGTTACAAATTCTTCATTGCCTTATATACAATTCACTGGCTCCTTTCCAAAGGTTACAGATAGCATTTAGTTCATGGCAACAAATACAATGAATGAGTAAGGTGACAGGTGTATTGCCTGTATTTTTCCTGTACTGGCTAAGCTGCGTCCCTCTTCTAGTGTCCTCAGCTAGGTAGATTCTTCTTCCTTCTCAAAAAATTCCCCTTGCAGCCAGCCAACACTGGACTCACTTTAAACAGTCTCTTGGAGCAGGTATCACCCACTTGCCTGTGATGCTCTGCCTCCTCTGTAACCGTTAAGTTTTCATATTTTTCTCTCTTGCAGGAGCCAAGTCTTCTCCATCAATGCATCTCCTGTTCTCCTCACAGCGGGCCCACACTTAACTCCTAAACCAGGAACTCTCTCCTCATGGGACCCTACCACTTTTTCCATGCTGGACTGGTCCTCGTTTACCCTGTAATGTGTGGCTAACAAGGAGTGCAGCCTGGAACGATTACACAGGTGACAATTGCTGGCATTACACATAAATATAAACATAACACACTAATATAGTTGGTGTCTTCAGGGGAAATGTGACAGTCCATCCAACTCCTTTCACAATTTTTTTCGCATGTCAATTTGAGACAAACAACACAAATCTGTAGTGCCCATAGTATAGCATTTGGTGCAAGTGCTATTGTTACGACTGAACCCTAACACTCTCATCGGGGTGGACAACCAGGAAAGCTGTAAAACCAGAGATCCACAGGTCACAAACTAGGCTTATACTTGCCCTAGACTTGACCCTGATTTGTCACTGTCCGACAGTGGAGGTTGGCACCCTAAGATCACGTAATGGCACCCGCATTCATCGACGGCTAATTCTGAGTGTCCTTAACTGCACACCCTAAGCTATAAACTAAGTGTAACGCACAAAGAAACAATGAACATAAATGCAGTGCACACAGGCAGAGGGTGAGACACAGGGCTAATAATGTGCAAACATGGTCTTACAAGAATGATGGAATACAAGAAACCAAAAAGAATAACAAAATAGTTGGAAACCCTCCCAAACATAAATAAAACAAAATAGAAAAAGTCACACAAACAAACTGCAGGGAATAGCAATAACAATGTCTTAGTAAGAAAACCTTAACCAAGAGGCTGGGACTCCAGACAAGCATCCATTCCAAAATATAGCCAGCACCGAAGCATGTGAGTAGTGAGTGTAAATAGCCCCTCCCAAAATGTGGTCGGGCAAACCAAATGAAAAAGTGCACACACCCTGAACAGAACTGAAAGAGGAAAGCAAATCATAGGAAAGACAAGACATCCTTCAGCAGTAGTTGGACCAATGCAAAACAGGCTGTGGTTCAATCAAAAAGAAAACCAACCAACAACCAGAGATCACTGGTTCAAACCCTGGAATGGAGCCATGACAGTACCCCCCTTCTACGAAGGACCACTGTACCCTCAGAAATCCCCAGTGTCCAGCACTGACGAAACTCTCTTTTCAGATGCTCATCATGAAGGTTCTTCAAATTGACAAAGGAATTATCCTCAAGATCGTAACCCTTACGAATATTGCAAATGGCGCCTGACCCGCCTGAATCCCAGAACTCGCTCCACTTCATACTCATGATCCTCCTCCAAATCCGCCTCAATAATGTCACAAAGGACAGGTGTCCCCATAAATCTCTTCACAAGGGTAGAATAGAATGACTTGTTGATTTTCCAAGTTACTAAGAGTTGAAACTTAACTGTTACTGAGTCAAAAGTTTAGTAATCCTGTAAGGATCTACAAAATTATGAGCAAATTTCCTAAAGGCCACTTTGAGCCATACATTTTTAGAGGTCAACCATACAAATTCCAACAACCCTACAAGCCTTTCTGTGGTTATCGTCTGTTCCTTTTATTAGTCGTAACCTTCATAACCAAAAGACCCCTTTCAACCTCCTTCCAAACTTCTGTATCACCGGGAGAAAATTTCTACTCCACTGGTACAGAACACTGCAACTCAAAAAAATTACCAAACATTAGATAAAACCCCCACAACAAATAAAAAGGCGAGGCTCCAATAGCTGTGTAAATATAATTATTTAAAGCATTTTCAGCAAGGGATAAAAACTCCACCCAGTCTTCCTGATTAGATGAAACAAAACATGTCAAATATTGCTCTCTTAGTTCATCCTCTCAATTTGTCCATTAGTTTCAGGATGGTATCCTGAGGAAAATGACAACTTTATCCTTAATCTAGACCAAAAACTGCATCGATAGCTGGCAGAACTCTCTTATCAGGCGATCAGCATGAAGGACCGCCGCTGAATTGATCCAGGAATTATCCTCATGACTGTAACCCTTACACTTACAACTAGATACTTCAGACTTCATCTGACCTGCCTGGATATCAGAACTCACTCCACTTCAAACTCCCGATCTTCCTCCAGTTCATAATATAAATGAAGTGCAAACAAGCAGTTGTTGAGAGACAGGGCTAGGAACATACAAACACAGTCGTACAGGAATGATGAAATAAAAGAAACCAAAAAGAATAACAGAATATGTGGAAACCTTCTAAAAATAAATAGGAGATAACTGGGAAGAGATTCACACAAACAAACTGCAGGGAATAGCAATTGCAAGATCTCAGTAAGAAAATCTTACCCGAGGAGCTGGAACTCCAGATAATCATCCATCTAGGAATATAGCCAGCACTGAGGCATGCAAGTAATGAGTATAAATAGCCCCTCCCAAAATGTGATTGGGCAAACCAAACAAGAAAGTGCACACACCTGAAAAGAAGTGAAACAGGAAAGTACAGCACAAGAAAGAAAGACAAGAGATCCTTCAGCAATTGGACCAACACAAAATAGGCTGTGGTACAACCAAGGGGGAAACCAGAGCTCTCCAGTTCGAACCTTGGAGTGGAGCAATGATAGTTATCTGATAAAACATAGGATAATACTCGCCCGAGTTATACTGTCATGTGAGCAAGTCCAAATAGTTAGAATGAGCTCACTTGAAGATTCTCAGCTTAATTATTCTGCAGCCAGCAATAGATAGTGAAACCCAGAAAGCAAACCATGAACATTTTATTAATGAAGCACAGCTGCAACATTGATTTTTAGCCCAATATATAAGCATTTAATGAAAGAAAATTGTCTTCAAAGGAGAACAACCACTTTAAAGAGAATCTAAAAGCAGAATTTCACCCCACAAACTATATGTGCATGTAGCTTTTGGAAAGTTAAGTGCAGCCATACATTAAACTAACCAGCCCGTTCCTCCATTACCAAAATATTGGCATTTGAATTGCTGTGTGATTTCAAGCAGAGGAAATGTCAGTTAAGCAGAAGAACATAGCGCTGGTCAGAAAATTGAGTTGGAGTGACACAGGCTTGGGAAGAACTTCCCAGCACCAGATGCACTTTAGCCTCATTTGCATATTGATTCAAACAGAGATGTCTCGGTAATGGAGGAATGCAGGGTGTCCCTAAAGTCTGGACATATAGGTAAAAATATATGTTTCCAAGAAATGAAATTTATTAACATATTATTCAATTGGAATATTAAATAACGTTTTCAATATAATTTCCATAATTTCCAATGCAAAGTTTGATGAGAATTGCAGAATTTACGTGAATTGTAATGAATTGATGTAGATCTTAGAAATACATGATTCAGGTGAAACCCCCGACAGATCTATTCTCTATAATGAGGCAGAAGAGTTATTCCAGACTCCGTTTGGCCTCTGTTGCGCCGTGTCCTTCTTTTCAAAGGTGCTCAAAAATGTTGTTGACTGCACTGTACAGGCCAGAAGGAGTACAGTGAATTTCCGTTGGGAATTTTGTCTGAATTACATTTTTCAGAGATTACATGTAATCCAAAGTGTAATCGCTCAGTGTTGAGCTCAGGATAAATGTAAGCTATTACTACAATCTTTGAAAGGGAGAATAAACAAAACAACAGCAGTTGAAGAATTGGCTTTATTACAATATTTTACGCTGTTCATCTTGCAGTAAAAGTGATATGGTGGCATTATTGCTCAGGTCAGTACGATTACAGCAATACCAACTGTATATAGGTTTTTTAGGTTTAGCTGCTATCACACTAAAAAATGTTTTTTTACAAAATAAAGTTATTTTGCATCACAGAATTTTTAAGACTTTAATTTTTTTTATTTTCCCACTGACAGAGTCATGTGAGGACTTGTTTTTTGCAGAATGAGTTGGAGTTTTTATTAGTACCATTTTTGGCTACATTATTTTTTTATCGTTTTCTATTCCACTTTTTGTAAGGCAAAATCAAGAAGAAACAGCAATTGAGGAATTGTTGTTTTGGTTTTTTTTTGCTTGTTTTCACACCATTCACCGTGTGGTAAAAGGGATAAAACAGTTTTTTTCTTCCGGTCAGTACGATTAGTGATAACACATTTATACTGATTTTTATGTTCTGCCACTTTTACACCATAAAAATAATTAGTTTTGCATTGCTATATTCTGAGAACTATCGCTTTTTTATTTTTTTGCTTACGAAGCTGATTGTAATTTTGTCTTGCAAAAAACAAGCTGCCAATTTCAGAGGTGTAATTTTGTTTACATGCGAATTTTTGATCTCGTTTTATTCCACTTTCTTTGATGATATGATGAAAAAGCATAGATTTTGCTGTGTTTTTTTATTATTGTTTTATATTGTTCACTGAAGGAGTCAAACAGGGTTACAATTTTATAGATTGGGTTGTTCTGGATGTGGCAATACTAAATATGTGTACTTTTTGGTTTATTTTTTTTACATAAATATACATATTTATTGATATTTTCATCTTTTTTTCATTAGTACTGCTGCCGCCGGAGTATGCCATTGCTGGCCCTAAACTGCCAAGCAGTTCTATGCCTGCTCCATCTTCACTTTTTACCATGCTGCTCCTGCTACAACCACTGCACAGGTCTATCTGCTACACACCTCCTCTCTGTCCACTGTGTTTCATAATGCGGAACTGTAATGCTGAAATGTATTTCTGCTGCCATTGCTAGCCCTAAACTGCTAAGCATCTTCTTGCTTGCCTTGTCCTAACTATCTACCATGCTATGCCTGCCACAGCCACTGTACAATCACAACAGTCACACGTGTCCTGGCTGCCCACTGTATTTTATAGTGCAAGACAGAATTTCTGATGTTGAGAAATGTACTCTCAAGAAGGCTTGGTGACAACAAGCCATAAATTATTCATGTTCAAAACAATACTCCTGTTTTGTCAAAAGGGAATCATTGTCAGAAGGCTTGATAACAAGCCTTTATAATTGCCTAATGATTTTATGATTTGCAAGTCAGTTATCAGTTACAGACACCAAAAATGACAATTTCTCACTCCTGGTTGAGAAGTCATAACATACAGTACAGCTGTTTTGTCTCCTTAATTAAAGGGATAATTTTTGAATGGCTTATGAAAAATCTACTGTCACTCTATTTAGTAAAGTGCACAGCTCTTTATATTCCCCAAGCAGTGATAATTGTCGCATCCAAACATGTAAAAATTACATTGTTTCTTCCACTTGTTCCACTTGTTTAGAAACAATAACAATGCATGATTCTAGTCCCCCCCTCCCCCAAAATAAAAAAAGTTAGGCAAAAATGTCTGACACTGCAGTGTGTTGTTAAATATGCTGTTGGTTACTTCTGGTGAACATTTGTTTTTCCATAGCCTGGTAAGTTGAAATCATTTGTACATTAAAAAGGCTGTATTTGAAAAACTTTAAAAAAAAACTATTAAAAAGGCTTTGTTTGCATTGCAGAGCCCAAACATGTTCAATTGACTACAAAGGGGGCTCACAGTGTTATACACATATTTTCGAGGGGATTAAGGGATTTTTAATTATGCAATTCGCACAAATTTATTTGCCTGAAATAAAATTTTAGGGAAAAATTTGGCAAATTCAAATTACAAAGTATCCACATCTACTGCTGACAGATTCCATTAAAGCATTACGTAGTCCACAGTCCAAATTAATGAGTTATCCATGTAAGCAGTGTAGTATTGCAACTCTCTTGCTGGTTGAGGGAGTTACAGGAAGCGTTTCTATTTAAATCTCTGGCTGGTTTATTTAATCATCATAAAAGGATCCACAGGAACACACTTAAAGTCTTTTCCGGGACAAAGGTGGTCCGCTCGCTCAGGTAGAGGGTTTCGCTCTTCTAATAATCAGAGCATAGCTTTGGAGATCTGTTACCTCCATACAGAGAACACAGAGTGATTCCAGTGGCTTTCATTTTGCCTCCTGGACAACAGCCTAAAAGTGGTGATATAATGAACAGCCGTTCCACCCATCTCTTTAGCTGTTCACAAAAAAAACATCCATTAATATGGCCGATTAACCCTTTCAACATCCAACATGTTGGAGCACGGCTTCACATCACTGAGGCTGAAAATCTCATTGATACATATCTCCCCTCTAGTATTTTACCAGCGACCATCTTACAGCAGGAATGCATACATTCTTCAGAACAAGAGAAGCTCTTTGTATTTAAGCTTTGCTTAAGTCAAATCATCATTCATAAAAGAATATAAAACGTTTGCTTATCTTTTTTTAACTGGATGCATGAAAATGTGACTTATAAACTGAACAATGTCTTTCTTTATATTGAACTGGGGAGGAGACAGGGTGATAAACTGAATTTGTACATTCACAGTCCCAACCATAAACTAGCAGTTCTAGATTTTGTAATAACAGAAAACCAGTTTTGCATTTTCTAAAAAACATTGACTGACCACACTTAGGGAGGGTTATAATGGTGTTGAATATTTTCCATTTGTATACAATCTGTGAATGTTGATTAGTGGAGTCCAAACTCATTAACGATTGTTTTGTAACCTTTTCCAGACTTGTGTGCTTCAACAAATCTTCTAAAGTAATCCGGAATGTAATATATTCACTCTATTTTGATTGCATCTGTACACAAAAAATTGTTTCAGTAGGCTTCTGCCTTGTGCAGGTGATCTTTAGCACCCTGCTCGCAGACAACAATGTTCTTTTTGGAGAGCAATGACTTTCTCCTTGCAATCTGGCCATGCACACCAATGTTGTTCAGCGTCCGTCTGATGGTGGAAACATAAACATTAACATTAGCTAATATGAGAGAGACCTTTAGTTGCCTAGAGGTTACCTTGGGTTCCTTTGTAAATTTGTGGACTATTATAAGTTTTGCTTTTGATCTTTATTAGCCGACCAGTCCTGGGTGAAAGTTGTAATATCATTGAATATTTTCCATTTGTATACAATCTATCTGACTGTGGATTGGTTAAGTCCAAACTCCTTAGAAATTATTTTTAAAACTTTCCAGCCCTATGAGTTTCAAAAATCTTCTGAACTTATCAGAAATCTCTGTTGTTCATGGTATTGTAAACTTACATAAACGTGTTATAAAGAACACATTTCTATAGACCCTTGTCCTTAAAATAAAACCCACTCACACCTGATTGTCATCCCATTGAATGAAGACACCAGGTTATGATTTCACGTTCAAAGTACCTGCTAATCCTAAAGGTTCACATACTTCTAACACTCAAATATGGGATATTGGATCATTTTCTAAATTTAAAAAAAGAATAAAGTCGAACATATTTATTTGTTTTATTTGGTTATTTTTATATACTTTTAGGATGTGAAAACCTATCCTAAAAGTGCACAGAAATGGAGAATACTAGCCCTGATATGATTCTCCCTCCTGTGCACTGCCTATCAGCAGGGGTTGGCACCCTGGAGTCAATATGGCACCCCCACTCACCATAGGCTGTCCCTGCCTCACCCTGTAAACCCTGCCAGAAAAAGTGCAATTGCTCAGTAAAGGTACAAAAACAAGGTGCTGATAATGCTTAATGTCGGGTACAGGGTAACGGGACTAAGAGGATCTCCTTATCTCTCCTGATGTATCCTGCCATGCCTGATGCCTCAACGCACTTCCCCAAATATAAAGGTTCCTCAGGAGGCTGGTAAAGGAATGCTTGGCAGGTTTTTCAAAAAGGCTTGATGGGCCAGTGTATTGTCTCTGTATGACACAATGGTTGAAGCAGGAGACCACTGCCTGAATGGGCAGATGGGATGAGCTGGATAAGAGTCCCATTTAAAGGATAGGTTCATATGCATTTAAGATTTCATACTATTCTATATTCATCCTTACCCCCATTAAGTATATGGTTACAATACACAGAATAAAATTTCCTACTTATTTTCTAAAATATTCTGACATTTCTGATATCCCTTCAATTTTACTTTACATTCTACAGTTTACATTTGTGTTTGCGATTTAGTGAATCTACTGAAGGCCTTAAGTCTCCAATCTTACTACACAAATTCCCCTTTTCCTGCATTTTATTGAAGTGATCATGTACTTTCTCCGATCTCTTTCCTTTTCTATTCAAAGGTGATTTTCCCACTGAGGAAGTCTTTAAGAAGATTTGTTGCTGTGTATTTTCATAACTAAGGCTAATTATCCCTTTACTTGTAGGTGTGATGTCTGCTACACTACTTATTGCTGCAGGCTTAGAAATAGACTATTTAACGCCTCCGGGACCAGAGATGCGTCTGCAGTTCCCTCACAAAGACTTGTTTTGCTCATATCAAGTCTTTGCCTTCGGGCTATGGTATTAGCTACAAGCAACTTGGGAGTCTCTAATATTACCACAGGAAATGTATATATCTCGTCCTATTACTGTCTGTATCTTCTTTATGCTTCAGTGAGTTTTTTTTTCTTGTCCCAGCAGGGAAACTGCCTGGTAGAAGGTGTGCTGGTTTCTTAGCTAAGTCTATAATTAGGTCCCTATCTGATTTAATCAGAAGCTAACCTTGTCCCTAGTTATACTGAAATCTTTACAAATATTTTCTGATTGACGCTCCACTGGGACAACTTGGTTGTGCACTGATTTTATGTTCCTTACATTATATATATCTGGAGGCAATGTCACTTCTTACGGAACACATCAAGTACAATTTTCTTTACTAGAATTGTGCCATTGAAATGTACGGCTGAAAAGTAAAAAATGTACTGTCAGATAATATGTGATGCTAAAATGCAATAATTAGTATTCTTTCAAACTGTATATTTTTGGAATTTGAGAAATATTAAAAATGAACATTTTCTAATAAGTATAATTGTTTAAATATTTTATTGTACACATTTAATATTATTTATTGTACACATTTAGTATTTATTGTACACAGGTTGGCCAAATAAATAGGGTGCCCCTATCCTGTTAGAATGCTAAAAAAAATAATTAAATTATATATTTGAGATTGCCTGAAAAATCTAGATGACAACTCAAATTTCTTTTTATTTTTTTTTTAACTATATATTTATTAGATTTTTCAGTATATATCTAGAAAAACGTTCCCCAAAAACTGGTCAAATTACACATATTTGAATTCAATAATATAAAGTACAATCAAAATTAAGGAATAAAAGTATATAAAGCTTGTCAAAACACTTATCCTAATAAGTATGATAAATGATATAGCTTTTATGTCTATAACCAAAATGGCAGGTAACAGTCTTTCAGTAATCTCTCTGTGTCCAATAAATGTCCAACCACGGGCGGACATATCATTGGGGCAACCTGGAGCCCAAGGGGTAAAGGGGCCTACTTCTACCCCCAAAGCAGATTGAATTGTGAATTTTGATGAGTTATTGGACTGAAAACGGTCCATATACTGTTTTTGCACAGGGGCCCTTTTCTGTGTCCCGCAGTGCTCCCAACAGACCCCAGATTGCTTAATAGCACTGCAATCAGATATCATGTATACAGGTATGTCATTTACTTCTAGAGAGGAATGGGTCTGCCTCTATTTACAAGCTATTAAACCTCACGCAGCTATAGTCACATGTAATACTAATTGTTGAAATTATTACAGAAAGGTAGAATATTAAGTATGTAAAACTTAGGATCTCAGTATATAAGGATACCTGTTACTTCAAGAATAATGGTTTTCACTATTCCCCAAAATCCCGGTATTCCAGTACAAGTCCAAAATAAATGAGATCCCCTTTCATAACCCCAAATCTCCTGCAACAATTAGGAATGTTATGTATTGGTGCCATGACCAAATGTTTCTACATAGACTAAATGTCATGTGTATACTGTAAATACAAAATGGATACAGCTGCACACTAAATGCCATCAATGTATAAGGGAACTCACTGGTACTACAGTGAGTTTCTTTCTGACTGAGCACTCCGCCCTATAAACCAGGCTGTGTTCATAATCCTTATACCAGGAGTCATAGCTGCCCAGACATGGAGGTTAGTCCAGATAGTGGCATTTCAAGTTAGATTTTTTTAGTCTAGCTGTCCAGACACGGATGTTTTTAACCTAGATAGTGGCATTTTAGTTAGGTACCCGGAATATTGAGATTTACCTTGCCATTGGTGTTTCCGGGCTTAAATGCATTGGCCAATTCATAAACTAAAAATCTCATTTTTTCATATACTGTAATGCAGTACCAGAGTTCCCTTATACATTAATGGCATTTAGTTTGCAGCTGTATCCATTTGTATTTGCTATGTTTTTTCAGCTGGCACCTATACACACTTGTAGGATGTGCGGGTCAGATTTTTGAAATATTTGATGTGTATACTGTAGACAGGCTCAGGATCAGAGTTCTCTATTTCCATCTAAGGCCAATCACATTTAAACGGTGTTATTTTCCTTTTGGCACTTAAGGGTTAACTTCTTCTCTGTGCTGCAGCACACTTATTCAGCTCATTTCTGGCCTGTATATAATCCCTCTGCTTCCTGGATGCTTCCTCTGCTTCCTGGATATTCAACTCAGTTGGAGCTAGCCCAGGAGCAGAGAGAACGTGTCTGTTGCTATCTGCTGTGATTGTTGTAAGTCATTCCTATTACCCCTTTTTCTTTGTACCCTTACCCGTTCACCTTTGGTTAATCCTTGGAGCAGGTTTTAGGTATGTGTGACTTTTGGTTTACCCTGTCCGTTGTTCTGTGTTGGTGAGTTTTTGTGATCTCTGTCCCGGTCAGTCCCCTGGGGGCTTAGTCATCAGGGCCAGGATTGGAGACAGGGCCACTTTGGTGGCTCAACCCTGACTACCTTCAAGTCTACCGTCGGGATAAGGGACAGAACAGGGTCCCCAGTCTTAGGGTCAGCTTAGGCGTCCCTGTGTCATCCCTGTCTCCCCGTCACACTAAATTTTAGTAGCTTAAATTGGTTTTCCTTATACATAACCTTTAGAAGTATTAGTTGCTTTATCCCATATTCACTGCCATATCTCAGATGATAGAGATTCCCTCAGGAAATTTTCCAATTTGTTTGTAAATTAATTTCTTCAGGACTGGGGTCAAGCAGTATCCAATAAATATCAGACATGAGGCCCTTAGTAGAGATTTTTGTCCTACATACGGTAATTTTGCAAATCCAGTAGGTGGTGAGAATTTATATGAAAAAAAGAGGCCATACATGTAGCGTCTTATTTGTAGATAACGGTAGTGAGATCTTAGTGTTAAATAAAAAAGGGATTGTAAAGTATTAAAAGGTAACAAAACGCTAGATCAGACATCAGCGATGTCAGCAAAGCAGATAAGCTGTTTATTGAACCAGGGTTTAGTCAAGACACTCTTCAGGCTGTTTGTCAGAGCAGGATTAAATGTTCAGACCTTAATGGAATTTTTTTATAGCAAGCTTTTCAGATTTCTGAGGCAAAATATATTGTTCGTAACAATGAAGTCTTCAGTGAAGTGGAGGTAGTCACCCAAAGCCAGGAATTAGGATGAACCGGGGCCATTCAAGGTTTCTCCACTTCTGTACATCTAGAGAATGCTTGAAGGGCAGACCAACCTGGTATTCTACATAAGTGGGTTGCCCAGTCATTTTGACCACACCCAGTACACCCAAACTCCATCTGATTTTAGCTTTGTCTTAGGCCTCAAACACACATCCGTGAAACACGTGCGTGTTTGGTCTGTTTCCGTATATACCGGAGACACAGACAAACGTGCACCAATGTTATGCTATGTTTGAGGTCACACATGCGTTATTCCATACGGTCCGTGTTACGTATGTGTATCCGTTTTGCACGGAAGCATGTCCGTTTTCTGTACGGAACACCCACACACGGACCCAATGGAAGTCTATGGGTCCGTGAGCACACATACGTGACACGGATGCATCTCCATATGCTCCGTGTACGTTTTGTGCTTTTTTCTAGCGATGTCGGTCATTCTCTCTTTTTCTGTGTATGTCGGTCAATCTCCCTCTGTCCGTCAGTCGGTCTCTCTGTCTTGTCTGTCCCTCTCTGTCTGTCTGTCAGTCTCCCCCCTCTCTCATACTCCCCGTTCCCCGATCACCAGCGCGGCGCTGCACAGCTGTTAAAAAAACTCTGGCGGCTTTTACTATTTTGAAAAAGCCAGCCGCTCATTAATCAATCTTGTATTCCGTGCTTTCCCCTCCGGCGCCTATGATTGGTTGCAGTGAGACACGACCCCACGCTGAGTGACAGCTGTCTCACTGCAACCAATCACAGCCGCCATTGGGCGTGTCAATATCGACCAGTAAAATAAATAAATAATTAATTTAAAAAAAACAACGTGCGGTTCCCCTCAATTTGATACCAGCCAGGGTAAAGTCAAACGGCTGAAGGCTGGTGTTCTCAGGATGGGGAGTCCCACATTATGGGGAGCCCCCCAGCCTAACAATATCAGCCAGCAGCCGCCCAGAATAGCCGCATACATTAGATCCGACAGTTCTGGGACTCTACCCGGCTCTTCCCGATTTGCCCTGGTGCATTGGCAATCAGGGTAATAAGGAGTTAATGGCAGCAGCCCATAGCTGCCACTAAGTCCTAGATTAGTCATGTCAGGCGTCTCCCCGAGATACCTTCCATGATTAATCTGTAAGTTACAGTAAATAAACACATACACCCGAAGAAATCCTTTATTTGGAATAATAAACAGTAACAAATACCCTCGTTCACCACTTTATTAAGCCTGAAAAAGCCATCCATGTCCGGCGTAATCCACGGAAGTCCCGCGTCGCTTCCAGCTCTGCAACATGAAGGTGACCAAAGCTGCAGAAGAACGGAAAAACGGAAAGTAACACACGTGCGTAATTTTCACGGATGTGTGTCGGAGGCCTTACATGTATATATATATAGTATATCGCAAAAGTGAGTACACCCCTCACATTTTTCTAAATATTTTATATCTTTTCATGGGACAACACTGAAGATATGACACTTTGATACAATGTAAAGTAGTCAGTGTACAGCTTGTATAACAGCGTAAATTTGGTGCCCTCTAAATAACTCAACATTAGGGCTGAGCAGATCCGGACTGTAAGGGGTACTTTGCACACTACGACATCGCAAGCCGATGGTAGCGATGCCGAGTGTGATAGTCCCTGCCCCCATTGCAGCTGCGATATCTTGTGATAGCTGCCGTAGCGAACATTATCGCTACGGCAGCTTCACATGCACTTACCTGCCATGCGACATCACTCTGGCCGGCGAACCGCCTTCTTCCTAAGGGGGCGGGTCGTGCGGCGTCACAGCGACGTCACACAGCAGGCGGCCAATAGAAGCAGGGAGCGGAGATGAGCAGGACGTAAACATCCCGCCTACCTCCTTCCTTCCTCATTGCAGCCGGGACGCAGGTAAAGCGATGTTCCTCGCTCCTGCGGCTTCACACACAGCGATATGTGCTGCCGCAGGAACGAGGAACAACATCGTAACATCGGTCCTTCAGAAATTATGGAAATGACCGACGCTACACCGATCATATGATTTCGACGCTTTTGCGCTCGTTAATTGTAGTAAAAACGATTCACATACTCCGATGTCGACAGCGACGCCAGATGTGCGTCACTTTCGATTTGACCCCACCGACATCGCACCTGCGATGTCGTAGTGTGCAAAGTACCCCTAAAAGTCTGGATCCGCGCAGCTAAGGGCTGAAAATACCAGCCCCCAGCTGGCTTTATTTTGGCTGAGGATCAAAATTAGGGGGGACCGCACGTCAGGTTAAATAAAAATTAAATTAGTTAATTAATTATTAACTTTTAATTATTAAAGAGTTAATTAAAAAAAAAAGCAAAAAAGTTTCTCTTAGGCCAGAGTCACACTTGCGAGGGACTCACACGAGTCTGACATCGCACCCCTGGCACAGCCAGAAGCGTGCATGTGTTTCTAGGTACATGCACGCTCATGTTTAGAGAGCGGCAGGCCGTGCCGGGTGATGTCATGCCAGACTTGTACAAGTCTGACATCGCATCACCGGCACAGCAGCACACTCTTCTGACAGGAGCGATCCGCATGTGGTTCTGTCTACATGCACGCTCACCATACTGACCCTCAAACACTTGCACTGCTTTCCTTGCCCACCGGCCAGCCTGGCACCTGTGATTGGTTGCAGTCAGCTGACATGCTGACACTCAGGGTGGGGGCGCGTCTAACTGCAACCAATTACACGCGCCGGTGGGCGGGCAAAACAGTGAATATTGAATTTTCGGTTCTGGAAGGGAAAAGCGTGACCCGGAAGGAGTTTGCCGCAATGACACAGCCTAGGTGAGTATACCGCGCACGCTCTTACCCCACTATCCCTTCCACCAACATTTTTAATCTCCGGATTCTGGTCCCCATTGATTTATATGGGTACCGGATTCCGAAGCAGATCGGGTTGTTTTTTTTTTTATTGAGCAGTGTTCCACCGGTCCCGCTTTTTTGCCAGTCTGAGCAGCTCTACTCAACACACAGCCATTAATGTCAAAACCGCTGGCAACAAAAATGATTGTGCCCTAAGTGTCGATATTTTGTGTCCACCATTACTTTCAAACACTGCCTTAACTCTCTTGGGCATTGAATTCACTACAGCTTCACAGGAGCCACTGAAATTCTCTTCCATCCTCCATGATGACATTACGGAGCTGGTGGATGTTAGAGACCTTGCACTCCTCCACCTTCAGTTTGAGAAGGCCCCACAGATGATTTATAGGGTTTAGGTCTGAAAACATGCTTGGCCAGTCCAGCACCTTTACCCTCCATTTCTTTAACAAGGCAGTGGTAATTTTGGTGGTATGTTTGGGGTTGTTATCACGTTGGAATACAGCTCTGCGGCCCAGTTTCTAAAGGGAGGGGATCATTATCTGCTTCAGTATGTGACAGTACATGTTGGCATTTATGGTTCCCTCAATGAACTGTAGTGTAAAGCGCCGGAGAGAGGCAGTCGTGGCCGAGGGTCATGATGGACCTCAACCCACCCTGGCACAGTACAGACATGGGGGGCAGAGTGGTGTGGGTGTTATGTGGTGTGGAGGTGGTACCTGCTGACTGCTGCCATTCACCTTCTGGGTCCTGTGCACTCCTATGGGCCTTGAGCCCCACTCAGTCAGAGAGGAGACAGACACCTGTTAACATTTGCTTCACTTTACTAACCAGCTTGCAGGCAGATAGTTTCAAACTGTTCACAATAGTCTTATTGTCATCCTTATCTTTTTTGGTTTTGCAGGGACAGCTATAATTGGGCGACTTAACCTCCCGCTTCACACCCACTCCCCCATCATGGTGGTGGGACACTCAGCTCGGCTAACGGATGGGTAGACCACTTGCCTTTCCGCTGCAACTGCTTTCCCTCAGGTACTGACAGATGACGCATCAGGTAGGAGAACCCCAATTTCTCCTAATGTCTTCATGACACTTCTGGACTTATTTCCTGCTGGAATAGAGCCCCTTATAACAGCTTGGCTTCTCTCCTTCTTCTTTCTGTCCTGTCTCTGTAGCAGGAACTAGGGGATGGCGAAGGTTTGGGCTTCCATCACCCTTGAATCCTGTCCTGCTCACCTCCACCCTTCTATACTCCATTCTGACCTTCTTTTTTCCCTCCTGGACTTCTCTCTCTTATTCTGCTCAGTATCACAGTCTTTCCCTATCTGCCTGAACCAGGAAGTTCCTTCCCCTAAATCTTCTTCTGAGCTGATGAGCCATCCTCTCAATTAACCCCTGCTGCCCCGTCATCTCCCGGTCCATTGCTTCTCTCTGAGGGACCCAGGACCCATGACCTCTGGTGGCAGCCGGCCGTATTACACAGGGGGAGGAATATACATTAATACAAGACAGTTAATACAAATACAATACAGTGTCATTCCAACAATCACCACAGAGAAGTAGGAGCGGTCAGAAACCGGTCACCCTATTATAGTAGCTCCCCACATATGGCAGCCCTCATGCAGCCCTAAACCATGACACTCCCACCACCATGCTTGACTGTAGGCAAGATATTTGTCTTTGTACTCCTCACCTGGTTGCCAACACACAGGCTTGACACC